>NC_022035.1:8890161-8913285 GCF_000317375.1 Microtus ochrogaster | reverse complement strand
GAGAGAGAGAGAGAGAGAGAGAGAGAGAGAGAGAGAGAGAGAGAGAGAGAATATGAATATCAAGATGAGGAAGCCGCATTTCCTCTCAAGCCCCCGCCCCGACAGCAGCCATGATTATCCATTTCTGGAACACTCAGCAAAAAGCAATTTAGAAGAATGATTTTTGGCCAGGAGGTGTTGGCACATGCCTTTAATCCCAGCACTTGGGAGGCAGAGGCAGTTAGATCTCTGTGAGTTTGAGGCCAGCCTGGTCTATAAGAGCTAGTTCCAGGAAAGGCTTTAAAGCTACAGAGAAACCCTGTCTTAAAAACCAAAAAATGTAACAACAAGCAAAACCTATAAACCAAAAGTAATGGTTTTGTTGGGTTTTTTTTTTCTCTTCTTCTTTACATTACATACAAAGGCTGGTAATGGTGTAGTCTCTGAATAATTTCCATTTTACAATACTATTTAAAAGTCAGTCATCAGATATGCATCAAACTAAGGTAAAAATCTAAGTAGTTTACTCTTAAGTACTGATTCATTAAAGAACTAAGCAGAGTTTTCCATTCTTTTCAATCATTCCAAATCACCAGCTGCCTGCTCAGCTACACTTGAGAGCTAGCTTTGTTCTTTAATCTTGCTCTTGCAGTTTCCAGTTCTGGGCTTAATAGCAAGGCTGATGGATCAGGTTTATCATTCCAGCGACTCGAGTGTCTGAGTCACGTAGATGTCAGGCTCAAGGTCTGAGTCCAGAGTACTTCCAAGGGAAAGATGTGAGAGAGGATGCTCTGCAGCAGACAGCTTGCCTGGCATGCACAGTACACAAGATGCCTTGGTTCAATCCCTAGAAATTAAATCAAATAACCAAATAAATACTACCTACCTACTAAATGCAAATTGTACACAGAATACTGTGCCTGGTGATACGAGCGTTCTTCAGCAAGCCTCCATGCAGTCTTCCTGACCTATGGTGAAAATACTAATAAATTACCTAAAGAGGGAAGCAACGTTACATAACACCAATAATGTCGATAGCAGCCAGCCTACTGGAAGAGAGTGAGATAAACTAATGCTTGTTCTAGAATAGAGAGAGACTTGTCAGAGATAATCATGTAACATTTTCCACCTGCAATTTACATAGATGAAGGATGCCCTAAGGGAAGTGCCAAGCAGTACAGTGTGGCAGGAGGATCATGCTACAGAATTGCTGTATAAGATTTTATATAAGAGCCAGGACTCACAGGCAAAGCATTTGTTCTTCCTTTTTGTTTTTGTTTGTTTTGTTGTTTGGTTGATTGGTTGGTTTTTTGGTTTTTTGAGACAGGGTTTCTCTGTGCAGCTTTGAAGACTGTCCTGGAACTTGCTCTGTAGATCAAGGTGGCCTCAAACACATAGAGACCTGCCTACCTCTGCTTCCCAGATGCTAGGATTAAAGGCGTGTGCCACCACCGCCCTCTGGGGGAAAACTTGTTTCCCATTTTGTGTTACATTTTTCTCCTGAAGGGAGAAATTCTTCTCTTGTAGAAGGTTGTCTTCCTCAAGTTGCAGCACAGTTCACAGAGCTCTAAGATTAATATGCAGGGCTGTCCTGGAAGAGACTTCCATTCTCCATCATAAAATTAGATTGCACCTTTAACCCTTTCAAATAAAATATGAATAAAGTTGACATGTCATTTCCAAAGTTGCCTAATTTTCCTTGTTCAGATAACATTATTTTGTGTTTAACTTATGTTAAGATCCTTAAACATTCCCAGAATGTGTACAGATATTTTCACAATTGTATATTCTATTGCAGTGTCTGATTTTCATTGTTTTTTTTCTCACTCCTTGACTTTTAAAATACCATCTGAAGTGTTGAACTACTATATAATCAACACAATTCAAGTGAAAATTTAAAAAAAAAAAACAGCAACTTAAAATTATGGCAT
The DNA here is from genome assembly GCF_000317375.1 of Microtus ochrogaster. Classification (NCBI taxonomy): domain Eukaryota; kingdom Metazoa; phylum Chordata; class Mammalia; order Rodentia; family Cricetidae; genus Microtus; species Microtus ochrogaster. Next base: position 8,911,375 of record NC_022035.1, on the reverse strand, counting down.
AAATAAAAAACCCAGCAACTGTCTTATTGAAGTCCTTTGGGGTCCAGCCCCAAAGCTCTCTTCAGGGTTGAGACAGAACACCACAGCAAGCAGAAGGAATGTTTTCTTAGGTTATCTGAGGGTAAAAGAACCAACTCTCTCACTCCGTGTTTTCCGAGTCAGTTTCTTTATTGTTCTGTCTCTAATCTAATTCTACTGTCCTAACTCTAATTTTTCCTCCCAGTTTCTTCTTTTCCTGGCCTCCAAACTTTCTTTCCTCCAGGAGACTTAGAGTAATAATAAAAATTACAAGAGTTACTTCTTCTTGGTCAAAAGCACATTCCTAGGGTAAATCAGATAAGGAGTTGAACCATTTACTCTGTCAACACAAAGCTTAAGGGTTTCACGTCTTCAGGTGTAAGACTGTGACCATACTGGGGGTAGACACAGTACCCGGTGACTAATCTTAAGACATTGGTCTATTGTCAGCTGACTGACAAATGAAGAATTAGCATGCCTTTCTTAGGATGCTTGTATAGAAACCTTGGTTGGACATCTGTAACTCTGACCTTGCGCATAGCTATAAAATTTTAAACATATGACCTATTACAAAAGCCTTTGGTTTGAACTTGCTCTAAGGTAAAAATGAGCTAACTGTGTGCAGTTAGTCTGAGCAAAGGGAACAAAGCAGGCTAGAAGGATTTTAAGTGTTTACAGTCCTCATGGGACAAATAGATCTAGTTATGAAGCATGCCCTAGTATGTTTTCTATATATCAAAATTATATAGATAAAGGAAAAGTCATCTTCCTGACCACCCACAGATATTTGTGTCCATAAAATTGAGTTGTAATCATGAGATTACATATACACATCGCATGAGATCACACACTACAATGGGGAAACACCAAGCTGCTTTGGCAAATGTGAACAACAGTTTCCAGAGCCAATGTTCCGGAAGGTCTTGCCTAGACAGGATTAACCTCCGTCAGTCACTCCCCTTGTGGGTTAACATCTGAATTATCAATTGTCATATGCTGTATTTTTAGACAGCCTCTGACACTGCCCAATGGAAAATTCAATATTAAAAGGTCCATAACTGATTATGTTTGAAACATCTTAACAATTATTAGAATAACAGTAAATTCGCATGAAAATTACCTGAATTATTCCACTTGGAAAGAAGGTAACTGGGGAAAAATGATTATAGTTTCAAGATATACTGGCTTGTTATAAAATATATTTCCACAAGCAAACTTACACCAAATTTATCCCTGACATAGATAAGGAAAGTGAGATGTAAAATAGTCATTGATAAATGCAGAAGGATAGAAACTTTTCTAACTTTTGGGGCTTTTTTTGTTTGGTTTGAACCTTGGACTTTCAGTGTTATTGTTCCTTTTCATCTTTCCATTGTATCTGCATATAAACAGAGTACACGGAAAGGGACACGAGAGAGCACCACAAGCTTAAAATGAAACTCAAATGAGCAAGGAAATTATAAATTATTAATTAACCAAAATTATCTTTTCAGACAATACAACCTTCAGATGGTAAACTATCATGTAGGTTGAAATATATAAAGTTCAATAGCTTGGCTTCTCTATCATAATATGAGAGAAAAGTTTCTTTTTCACGAACTCATTATTTTCGTTAAGTATTATATTCCAAGCTCCCATGTAAATCTAACCTATGTTTGGTACAAGTCAGGCCATGAGAATGCTCGAAAAATTAACTGTGAAGACTGTGTAGAGGCAGTTAGCCATGTGGATAAGAATATATAAAAACAGCATACTTTGATTTGCTAGTGGTGGCTTGCTGCTACAAAATTATTGGTGACCTGGAAAAGAAGGTATTTGCCCATATTTCATCCTATGTTTTCTGCTTTAAATTCTGTCTTCATTGCCATTATTTATCTATGTGTCATGGTACATGCATTTAATGATATCACTTAGGAGGGTGAGATCAAAAAATTATGAGTTCAAAGCCAGATGGCAATGGCCACCTATAGCTTCTATAATTGAAAACAATTACTTGTCAAAATTTCTAATGATTTTGCCAAATTAGTGCTGCCCCCTCCAAGTAATTTGTGACTTAGAGGAAAACCATGCTCTAGTAATTCATAAATCAAATTCCCCTCCTCCTATCGGCACTTATTCCACTTGAATGGAAACACTGAAGAACCAGCCTGCTTTCACCTTAGACTTAAAAGCCATGTTAGTAAAGACAAAATAGCTTCATTCTGCCTATGGATAAACCTCTATTTCTCACCTGTAATCTTCACTACAAATGGTTCTATGCTGCAAGTTCCAGGACTGGCAATCATGTCAGGCCTTACTTTTCTAGATATTTAGTCATCTTATTAAAAAAAAAAAAAAAAGGAAAACTTGAGGACTGGTTTGGATTGGTTTGCTTTATATCAGGAAAAGCAGGTTTCAGCTGTAACTTTTACATTTAAAACACTTGCTTTGCAAAGACTGCTCTTAGTAATCAATCTCTTATGTATATCTAATGATAAATAATTGAATAAAAAAGTTTTAGGTTTATATAAATTGCAAAGGTCTAAGAATATTTTAAATTATAAACAGCTGAGGATATAAAAAGTCTAAATAAATTATGAAAATACAAGAAAGTGACTTAAAGTTTATAAGTACAAGGTGCTCTATGCTATTGTTATACTAAAGATTTCAAAAGTTCAAAGTTTTAATAATAAACATTGGAGTTCTGAAAAACTGGTAAAGCACTGACTACTCTTATCAGTCATAAGCTCAAGACAAAATTTCCTCCGGTTGTCTTCTAGATATAGACTTATAGATGTTTCTCATCATGTTGAAAATACCTCTGTCCACTTTATATATCAAGTTCTCTAGATAAAAAAAAATTCATACTTTTAAACTCAAAGTCGTAGCTATTGCTGTGACTCAAAGACATACTCCAGCTCTTTCATACACACCTGAGAGCTGCTTTTTCTACATTATGGATTTCTATACACATTACAAACAATGGTTATGGAAACTTCAAGGAATGGGGAAAAAGAATCCTAAACTTGCACCCACTTCTCAAGAACAAATAGACTCCAGATAAGTACTTTTGTTAATCAGCAGCCTAGGCTTCCTTGCCTAATGTCTCCTCTTGAGTGAGAAGCTATAATGCAAATGCTCCCTTTATGTTCCGTCTACACTAACCAAACATGTACAGTTTATGGTGACCAATGCATCTTTGGATGCATTAAAAATTTTGTATCCCTCAAAATAGAGAAGTTTAAGATCCTATTAAGGTTTTAACAGGGACACATGACAAGGGAGTGGTGCTGATGAACAACCAGCCTGCCTCCATCTTAAACTTAAACACTATCTTAGTAAAGATTAACTAGATTCATTCATTTTATGATTAAACATGTTCCTCAAACACAGATCATGCCCAACTGTAACCTTAACTACAAATGGTTCTGTACTGCATGGTTCAGGAATGTCAATCACAGCACTATTTCAAAAAATTGTTTATAACAATTTTGAAACTCTACTTTTGTTTCAAAAGGTTATACGGCCACCTATGGCCACCTTGTTATGATTTCCTGTTGCTATGACTACCTAGTTATGCCCACCTTGCAACCATGTCTTTGTTTCATGAAATTGTTAGGAGTAATTGTTATGTTTACGTTAGGCCCCTGTAACCCTGCCTATTTTGCCCACCCAGTCTCCCATTTGGAAACCCCCTACCCCTGAGTTATAAAACCAGTATCTTCATCACATCCAACACTGACCTCTCAAACCCTGCCTAAGGATGAAGCAGCTGATGCACAAGAATTTTTAAAAATGCTTAATTATTTGCTTGCTTTAATTAATTTAGCCATGATGATGGGTCAGTGTTCTTTCTCCTCCCATCTTTGGGATTAACAACACCTCCATACTCACAGAAAAAAAAAAATCTCAGATTTGTGACCTGTTGGGCTATATAAGGTAGGAAAAAAGATGAATCTCGGAAGATAGAATAATATTTAAAGAATCTATAAATATATGCATTTAAATGAGAGAGTGAGGTAAGTGATAGAAAGGGTGAACTAACCAGAAATGTAATGAAAATTCCCAAACTGGGCTCGGGACAAAATTAAACAATCCTTGATTTTATTTTATTTCATATTCTGTACTTCAGTTGTTATGTTCCTTAAGTTTACACACAAACACACAAAACCTGCAGATCACATTTGTCTTCGGAATACAAGATTGAAAAAGTAGAATATTATCCATTACATATAGGTTTCAGTTTTCTGTGTGTCCTGATAACATCCCAATTGAATTATCATGGCTAAAGGAAGGAAAAGAGAACTGTTTAGTGCAGAGATGAAGAGCTATGATTCTAGGAGCTACCTTAAGAGAGCCTTTGAATAAGAAACGGCAATTTGTATTCAGATTGACTATCTCAAATGTCATCATAGAACCTACATCCAGCAACTGATGGAAGCAGATGCAGAGAATCACAGTGGGGCATGGAGCTAAGTTCCCAAAGTCCAGTCAAAGAGAGGGAGGAGTGAGAATAAGAGCAAAGAGGTCAAGACCATAATGGGACAACCACTGAAACAAATTACCTAAGCTAATGGGAGCTCACCAAAGCCGGCCTGACAGCAAGGGAGCCGGCATAGGACCAAACTAGGTCCTCTGAATGTGGGTGACAGTTGTTTGGCTGGGGCAGACTTTGGGACCACTGGCAGTGAGACCAGCATTTATCCCTACTGCTTGTACTGGCTTTTTGGAACCTATTCTCTTGGGAGATATACCTTGTTCAGCCTAGATATACTGGGAGGACCTTAGTCCTGTCTCAAAGCAATGTGCTAGACTTTGTTGACTTACCCTCTCTGAGGAGTAAATGGGAGATGGGATGGGGGAGGTAGAGGGAGCAGAAGGAGGGGAGGGAGAGGAAAATGGCAGCCATAAAGAAAGGTTGTGCTTCTGTGGTCTTTGCTTTCTACAAAGTACTCAGAAAAAAATAAACTAACTTTTCCACTTTTTCTTCTTTCCTTCCTTCTCTTTTACTTCAAATTCTGAAATATTAGTCTGCACAGTTTGCTTTCTTATGGTTCAGTAACCCACAACCAATCACCTTCTTAAATTACTAAGAGAAACATTCTAGAAATAAAATCCAGACGTTTCCTGTCTTTTGGAAACTCCTCTTCATCTGGCCAAGGTGAAGCATTGCTGTTCAGGTGATCATGTTAGTCTGCCAGGGAAAACCACAGTACACTTAGGGATCTTAGTAGCTGCACTTTCAACTTCCATAGGGTTCTTGACAACGGTCCTCCATGGATAAGAGGACATGGATGTACTATAGCTCAGTTATACATAATGGCCAGAACAAGCATGGGTTAGGTGTTCTCTTTTTAAATCTAAGTCTTTCCCCTAAAGGCTCCCCACTACCTCTAGTAACCTATGCGCAAAACCCTCAGTTCCTACCCAGAGCAAGTTTGCAGAAACAGCCCACTGAAGCATGTAAATGTATTTTGTCACCTGTGAAATCTTCAGTGGAAAGGATGAAATTACACTATAGGGAGCCATACCTGACAAATATCAGATGGCTGGTTATTTTATTTTATTGATGTTTTGTGAATTCCACATCACGTATTCCTATCCCACTTATCTCCCTATCCCCCTTGCCTCATCCCTATGCCCCCTCTAAACAAAACCAAATTTAAAATAAAAGTAAAACAAAACAAAGGCACAAAACAAAAATAATAACAAAAACAAATGGAACAGACAAACAAAAAAAGAATCTTGCAATCTGAGTACTCTTTTCCCAATCCTTACAAAGTCTTCAGGAAAATACCTGTTTCTTTTATGATTTTATTTGTTTGTTTGTTTAATTTATATTTGGTTCCCTTTTTTGGAGTTCATTTTAATATACTTATAACTTACACCATTCAATGGGGGTACATACATTTAGGGTAAAACAAAGACTTTCTTTGGGCTCCAATATTCTACTTAATAATGTAAAAATACTTGTGCTGGTTACAAAGTGATAATTTCAGTTAATTATGATTTTCATTAATATTGCCATGATGTACTGGAAAAATACTTAAATTATATTTTTCAAGATAAAAAGATTGAAGTCAAGTATATGGGTTAGCGAGTAGTTGAAGAGAGATTTAAAAAGACAGAGAGAAAAAGGTCAGACCTAGAGAGAACAAGAGCATAAGAGAGGGAGAATGGTGGGGAGAGATGGAGAGGGGGTTGTCTAGAACATAGAGGTTCCTCAGGCCTGTGGATACCTACGTTACCTTTTGTGTGTCTTATAGACAAAGCACGTTGGCACAAACAGATAGCATTGCACTATAAAACCATGACTATGAAATTCTAGCAGGAAAACGCACTGGCTTTGTGGGAGCCTAGGCAGCTTGGATGCTCAACTTACTAGACCTGGATGGAGGTGGGGGTTCCTTGGACTTCCCACAGGACAGGGAACCCTGATTGCTTTTCGGGCTGAGGAGGGGGGTGGGACTTAATTGGGGGAGGGGGAGGGAAATGGGAGGCGGTGGTGGGGAAGAGACAGAAATCTTTAATAAATAAATAAATTTAAAAAAAAAGAAAGAAAAAAAAAAGAAATTCTAGCAGGAAAGCATGAGATAAAGAAACACCCAAAATGGCAAAGGACACCAGCTAAGTAAAGGTATGACATTTCTTAGAGGTTTCATCTTGGTTTCCCAGTGCTGTAGATCATGGGGACACATAGGAAGCAGTCCTCAAGGAAAGCAATACATAACCACCTCTCCAAAGCAAACAATGAAAGTCTTGTCCTAGGCGGTAGCTCTTAAAAACCCGAATACAGATGACTCAGAAGAGAACTGTCCGGTTGTTTTGGAGAGCATTTTCATTTCCCTTGCAAAACTTTCTATTTATATCCCAATTTTTATACCTTAATTAATGCTACTGTTGAGAAATATTATTCTCCATCTACTATATTCTAATGAAGGGGGATGATACCTTGTGTTCTGCAGTGGAAGGAGATAAAAAGAATATTTGAAGTTCACAGATATGTCGAAGTTACTCAGGGCCAAACTACCAAGATTAAAATACAATTCTTTCTCTCATTAAAGACATGACTGAAGAAATTACTTAACATTTCTACATCACACATGGCAATGGCAGGCCCTGTAGGACTAGATCAACGGAATAAGTATATATAAGCACTTAGGACACTGTCTAGAATACAGAAAGCTCTAAATAAATTTGACCAATAGTACTGCAATGAAATTAACTGTTGTGTTATTTTTATAACTTTGTGGATGGGACTCATTAAAAGTGTTCTAATAATTTAGTTTCATAAACACAATGAAAAAACTGATAAGTCAATGAAATTAAGATATCAATTGTTATGGAATAATCTTTTTGTACACTGTGAAGATGTGGCTTTGCCGTGGTGCTTCTGATTGGTTTAATAAAAAAAAAAAACTGACTGGCCAGTAGCTAAGCAGTGGCTAGAGGTGGAACACAGAGGACACTGGGAGGAGGAAGGGAGGGGTCTTGAAAGTCACCAGAGACTCAGAAGCAAGATGAAGGTGCCTTGTTGAAAGAAGGTACCCCCCCCCCGCCACGTGGCAGAGGATAGAAAAGCAATATGGGTTCATTTAAAATGTAAGAGTTGGCTAGTAATAAACCTGAGCCATCAGCCAAGCATTTATAATTAATATTAAGTCTCTGAGAGGTTATTTGAAACTAGTTGGTGGGACAGAAACATCCACCTACAGTAAACATGAATAGTAGACGGAAGTGGGGACAAATCAACTTCATTTCCCATTAACCAATTAAGTTATGGTGGGAATATTAATTAACTAATTAATTAACTTTTTCAAAAGGAGATCAGCCGAATGCCATTTATTCAGACTTGAGGAAATCCTTATGTACCTAACTGCTGCACAAGGATCTCCGCCCAGGCAGGTGGGAAATTACCATATTAACAATGGAGTCAATGCTCTGTAGCTAATCACCAGGCGGGGCAGGGAGAGCGCAGGAACAAACTGGGTGCTTAGTTAGCTGACCAGAAACTGTCCTCGAGATGCACCCCAGAAACAAGGGCAGACCCAGGCCCTACAGGTCCCCCTTTTATATAAATTTTATTGTTTAAATTTCAAAATTCAATTAAATTGAAAAACATTTATTAAAACTGCATCTAGCTTCAAGACTCTTGTTATAAAAATCACTAGCATTTCTAAGGCAGACTATGTTAAAATCAGTTGTTACTTTGGAATTTGTTTGTTCGTTGTAGAGCATGGAAAGAAAAACTGGGTTATTTAGAGAAGATATATGCATCTGTAATAAGGTACAGACTCGGTAATCAACATTTCTGGCATCTCGAAAGCAGTTCCCAAAGGCCTTCTTTTGGCAGAGTCTATCAATGCCTAAAATCCTTTGTCGTCGTCTATCGTGAGACCCAAATATCATTTGAAGTGTCCCACATTAGCAATTTGACACTTCACAACAAGGGGTACATCTGCAGCCACTCAGTATTACTGTAGAAGACAGTATAGTGACTTTGGTAAAAAAAAATTCCAGGTACCTCTGAGCAAAAGTTAGCTGAACTGACTCCCTCACCTCCATGGATACAGCTTTCTACAAACATTACTTGTTTATGACAATTTAATGTTTCCATTTTTACCCTCACCCCTTGCAGAAAACTTCATCCTGCCCTTCTCACAGGTTATTACAACAAACAGTATCTCCAAAATGGCTAAAGTATCAGCATATAGGTGCAAATTCACTGGAAGGTCTTCTACACATAGCTGGATTACACAACTTGGGATGCCAAGTTGTTCAATTCATTAACTTCATACCATTATCTGAAACTTTCTCTAGATTTGGTGATTCAAATCTTAGCACTAAGGTACCCCTATTATCTTCATCCCTTAATGTAATGATGTCTTTATTATCCACACATTTTAGTATTTTGGTATGCTGACAAGGTTCAGGCACACGGCCAGGATGTGGTTGCAGTGGTACTTGAGAAAGTCCTTGGAGCACAGGGCGAGATGCGAGAAAGTTCCATGCTCTGCAGGTTCACACCACTGAGCTCATGTCCCAGCAGGCCTCCTTGATGAGGTCCCTGAGTGCTTCCAGCACATTCTTCACGATGGAGCCCTGGACCAGACGTGCCTCAAACATGGTGGCCCTAGAGAACATTACAGGAACGAGGTCAAGCCATTAAGGACACCTGGGTCAGGATGGGAAAGCTACAGTAAGGACACAGAGCAGATGATCTTTTAATTCTAAATATGACTTCACAGTTGCTTTCAGAACTGTAGCAAAAACAACTTAAACTGCTAAAATTCTAAATTTAACTAGCATTATTGCAGATCTGAAATATGAAAAACTGAGGCGACATGGCCAAGAACTGTTCTGTGAGAAAAGCACAACTCTGGCCCTAGAAAAACTACTCATTTTATATGATAGCTTAATATCCCACATAAAATGCAATAGATCCAACACCTGCTCTTAAGACGGGGATCAAGAGAAATGGATATTGAACAGATACGTGTAATGACAGTTGGCAAACATAAAGGTGGAGTGAATGCAGATGTGTCATAGCTGGTAACTTGACACTGTAATAAAGGGAAAAGAAAGTTAGATTTTAAAAAAAAAAGTAGATGTGTAAAGAAAACTGAAAGCTGTGGGACAAGAACTTGAAGTTACCTTTTTTCTTTTATTATTTTTCTTTATTTTACATTCCAACTGCAGTTCTCTCTTCCAACACTCTTCCCACCCCAAATCCTTGCCTCCCCTCCAGCCCACCCCATATCCACTCTTCTCAACAGGTAAGGGATCCCATGAGGAGTCAACAAAGTCTGGCACATTAAATTGGAACAGGACCAAGTCCGACCGCCTCCCCTCATTAAGGCATGGCATCCTTCTACAGGGCAATGGGCTCCAACAAGCTAACTCATGTACCAGGGATAGATCCTGGTCCTACTGCCAGGGGTTCCTCAGATATGTCAAGCTTTACCAATGTCTCCCACATATGGAGGGCCAAATACAGTCCCACAGAGGCTCCACAGCTGTCCGCCTAGCATTTATGAGCTTCCATGAGCTTGGCTCAGCTGTCTCTGTAGATTTCTCCATTATGATCTTTATCACCCTTGCTCATATATTCCCTCCTCCCTCTCTTCCATTGCATTCCTGGAACTCAACCTGGTACTTGGCTGTGGATCTCTGCATCTGGTTCTGTGAATTACTGGATGGAGGCTCTTATGATGATAGTTTGGGGTGTTCAGCAATCTGATTACGGGGGAAGACTCCACTATTGCTAGGAGTCTTAACTATGGTCGTCCTTGTGAATTCTTAGGAATATCCCTAGCACCAGGTTTCTCTCTATCAAGATCTCTCTTTCGTTGCTCTCCCTCTCCATCCTTTTCCCCCCTCAACCGTCCTATTCTCTCATGTTCTCATCCCCCACCCCCTCCCCTTTACTGCCCCCACCCCCAATTTACCCAGGAGTTTTTATCTAATTCTCATTCCCAGGGCGATCCATTGTCCCTTTTTAGGCCTTCCTTATTACCTAGCTTCGCTGGAGCTGTGGATTGCAGTCTGGTTATCTTTTGCTTTATATCTAATATTCACTGATGAGTAAGTACATATGGTGTTTGTCTTTTTGATTCTGGGTCACCTCATTCATGATAGTTTTTTCTAGTTCTATTCATTTGACTGCAAATTTCATGATGTTTTTTCATTATAGTTTTTTACAGCTCAGTAATACTCCATTTTGTAAATGTACCACATTTTCTTTATCTATTCTTCAGTTGAGGGGCATCTAGGATGTTCCCGGGTTATGGATATTAAAAATAATGTTGCTATGAATGATGTTGAGCAAGTGTCTTGTGGTATGATTTAGTATCCTTTGGGTAAATGCCAAGAGTGGTATCACTGGGTCTTGAGATAGCTTGATTTTTAATTTTCTGAGAAGTCACCATACTGATTTCCAAAGTGGCTGTAAAGGTTTGCACTTCCACCAGCAGTGAAGGAATGACCCTAACTCTACATCCTTTTCAACATAAGCTGTCCTCAGTATTTTTGATCTTAGCCATTCTGACAGGTATAAGATGGTGTCTCAGAGTCATGTTGATTTGTAGTTCCTTAATGACTAAGGATGTTGAGCAATTCCTTAAAGGTCTTTTTGGCCATTTGAGTTTCTTCTGCTGAGAATTCTCTGTTTAGCTCTGTACCCTATTTTTTAAATTGGATTATTTTGTATTTTAATGTCTAGTTTCTTAAGGTCTTTATACATTTTGGAGATCAGCTCTATGTAAGATGTAGGGTTTGTAAAGATCTTTTTCCATTCTGTAGGCTGTCATTTTATCTTGTTTACTGTGTTCTTTGCCTTATAGAAATTCCAGTTTCAGGAGATCCCATTTATTGATTGTTGTTCTCAGTGTACTACTGGTGTTATATTTAGGAAGTGGTCTCCTGGGCCAATGTGCTCAAGACTGCTTCCCACTTTCTCTTCTGTCAATTTCAATGTAACTTGATTTATATTGAGGTCCTTGATCCACTTGGACTTGAGTTTTGTGCATGGCGATAGATATGGATCTATTTCTACATGTTGATATTCAGTTACTCCAGCACAATTTGTTAAAGATGCTTTCCTTTTTCCATTGTACCATTTTGGTTTCTTTGTCAAAAATCAAGTGTTCATAGGTGTATGGATTAATGTCAGTGTCTTTGATTCTATGCCATGTGTTCACATGTTTGTTTTTATGCCAATACCAAGCTGTTTTTATTACTGCAGTTCTATACTACAGATTGAAGTCAGAGGTGGTAATGCTGCCCAAAGTTCCATTATTGTACATGATTGTTTTAGCTTTCTGGATTGTTTGGTTTTTTCATATGTGTTTGAGTATTATTCTTTCAAGGTCTGTGAAGAATTGTGTTGGGGTTTTGATGAGGATTGCATTGAATCTGTAGATTGACTCCATATGGAGAGGCATTATTAGGAAGTTTGGTTTTGCTGGAGTAGGTGTGGCCTTGTTGGAGGAATTGTGTCACTGTGTGTTGGGCTTTGAGGTCTCCTAGGTACAAGCTACACCCAACAGTTTACTTCCTGTTGACTGTGGATCATGACGTAGAACTCTCAGCTCCTTCTCCATGTCTGCCTGTACACCATCATCAAGAAAACAGACTAATCTCTGAAACTCTAAAAGAACTCCAATTAAATGTTTTCCTTTATAAGAGTTTTCATGAAATCTCTTCTCAGCAACAGAAACCCTAAGACAGCATGCATAATTAATATTTGCTAATGTAATATTTTTAAAGTTCCAAAGAGTCAAAAATAATCCAAATAGACACATTCCCCAGACTCTGTTCACACCCACCTCACTGCCCACCCCGTTGCTGGGCCTCTGCTCCTAACTCCAGAGGATTTGCATTGCTCAGGTACAGAGCATACCAATCACAAGAACAGGTGAGTGAACACCTGCCACCTGAACTAGTGCACTCCTTAGATTCTGTTCCCAAAGACCCATCCCACTGCCCACCTCCTAACCCACTACCAGCCCCTCCTAATGCTGTGTCCTTGGCCCCAGCTCAGCTGGACTTCCACTGCCCCAAATCAGGAAACACCAATCATAAGAACAGGTAGAGAGCTGGGTGGTAGTGGTGCATGTCTTTAATCCCCACACTCGGGAGGCAGAGGCAGGTGGATCTCTGTGAGTTTGAGGCCGTCCTGGTCTACAAGTGCTAGTTCCAGGACAGGCTCCAAAGTTGCAGAGAAACCCTGTCTCAAAAAACAAAACAAAAAAGAAAAGATAGAGGCCATGTCAGTCAGAAGAACTGGGACAGGCATGACAGTTTGAAGAACAGCTGCAGGCCAAACAAGCCTGAAAAAGAGATATGTGAACTCAGTCTTCCAGTCAGAGAAGAGGCCACACCTACAACTAGAACCACAGATGGGCAACCCACCAGTTGACCTCCTCTCCTCACTCAGTTGCCCCAATCCCTATTTCCTTTCTCATCACCATATCCTACCCCTCAAACTGAGCAAAGATCCCCTGCTGCATCAAAGGCCACGCTAGCGACCAGAAGTCTAGTCGTCAACATGAACAGAGACTCCCTACTGGATCAGAGGTCATGCTAGCTGCCAGAAATCCAGGCGGCAAAGATCCAACAACAAAAGAGGAAGTAGAAACCAAGGGACAAAATGCCAACAAAAACAAACTCAGAAATCGGCACTTGGACCTATAATCATCCCAAACGCAGATGCCTAACTGCAAGTGTAAGAATACAATCAACAGTGTGTGGGTGTCCCCCTCGTGGTCCTGAGTTCCTTGCTCGTGCTCCCCCTCCTTCTGCTCCTGATTTGGACCTTGAGATTTCTGTCCGGTGCTCCAATTTGGGTCTCTCAGGTCAGGGAACCCTGATTGCTCTTCAAGCTGATGAGGGAGAAGGACTTGATGGGGGAGGGGGAGGGAAAGGGGAGGCGGTGGTGGGGAGGAGGCAGAAACCCTTAATAAATAAATAAAATTAAAAAAAAAAAGAATACAATCAACAACCGTCAAGGCAATGGTACCTTCAGAATCCAGCTAGCCTACAGCAGCAAGACCTGAATATTCCAACACATCTGAAACACAAGAAAATGACCTTAAAACCAGCTTTATGAATATGGGAGAAATGACTGGAACTGAGGGCATTTTGAGAGGGAAGGGGAAACCTAGAGGGATGGAAACTCCATGAAATCTATGCGAGTAACCCTAGTACAGACTCCTAGTAATGGGGAACAGGGAGCCTGAGCTGGCCATCTTCTATAACTAAGCAAGGCTTCAAGTGGACGGATTAGGACACCAGCGCAGCCACAAAACACTTGGTCTATAGTTTGTCCTTTCTGCAGAGTGTTCCGGGACTGAAGTCTAGCAGAACTGTCATCAAAAGGACCAGAGAGAACTCCTCCAGCAACTTATGGGAGCCGATTCAGAGTTCCACAGCTAAATACTAAGTGAAGCTCAGGAAGTCTCTCAGAGGACGAGGAAAAAAGGATCAGAGGAATCAGAGGATTCAGAACCATCATGAGAACAAGTCCGCAGGATGAACTGACTGGGACTCATGGGGACGCACAGAGATCAGAAAGCCTATATGGGGTCTGACCTATGTCCTCCATATATATATATATATATTATGCCTGAGTAGCTTGACATTCTTTTGCAATTCCTAAGTTGGGAGTAGCGCTTGTCTCTGATTCTTTTGCCTACTTACGGGACCCTTTTCTTTCTATTGGGTTTCCTTGTCCAGCCTTGATGGGATGGGTGTTCCTGATCTTATGGTTGTAATGTAGCTTGTTAGGCTATGTTTGGTTGATGTCCCTGGGAGGTCTGAGGTCAGGCAGAGATGAGAGTGATGGTGGAGAATGGCAGAGAAAGGGGAGGTAAGAAGATATTTGGGGGAGGGAAAGAAGTGGGAAACTGTGATCAGGATGTAAGAAATGAAAGAATAATTTTTTTAAAAACAAAATAAAATAAACATCTAAATACAAGGGTGGCCTTCACCTGACTTCAATCTCAGTTATCTTGTCAACGTACACTATGTTGATATCGTTATATTTTTGATCTACTCACCCAAATTTCCATTTTGTTAAATGTTTTGTTCCTTTTAATTTCAAATAAAAACATTAAATGTATTGATTTAAGTTCAAGTGTTTCTGCTTTCTCTTCATCTGTGCTTGGGTTTATAAAAAAAAAAATATTACCGTTGCGTCATTTGCTTTAATCACAAGGAATAGTAGAATTACCTTCATAATAATTCAAGGCTGAAAGTATCAAAAGTTTTCATTCTCTTCTGTCCATTATGGCAGTTATAGATAATGGGGAGATGTTTTCCTATGAAAATAGTTAAAAATAAGTTCAGAGAATGATTTATGACAGTGTGACTACCTTGTTCACTACTTCATAAGTTTTTTCTGAGTCAAGTATTTGAATCTAGAAATTTTAATGACTGTTATAATTTGATCTCAATCAAATTAATCAGTTTAAATTAAAATGGAAATATAAGACATTTTAGCAATTGAACTTAAAACATTAATAATTTAGAGTAGTACAAAAAACATGCATCCAAACTATACATTTCCTGAATATGTTAAAGAACAGCAGTAATTATCCAAGATTCTGGTAACAGTTTTATACTTTCATAAATATACTAGAACAAACTTTTATTCATTTTTCTATTCTTCTTTACTAAAGAAAGAAGGGGAGAAAGAGATATATATAAATATGCATTTTTAGCTATATTTTCTGATACTTAGAATGCTGAAAAATGGTTCTGTTAAATTTTAGGTACAAATATTTTTTAGATTTCCTTCAATTCCTTTTCATTTAGCATTATCTCATCAAGGTGGGTGAAGCAAAAGATAATTTCCCAAAATAACCAAGTTTTGTGGGAACAGATTTTACATTTAATGTTTTCTTTCATCCTTAGGGAGAAAATTCAATGCCACTAATAAAGAAATCACTTAAATAGTTACCGTTTCTGAAGCGGTGAAATCCAAAACTACAGTGTTTTAGATTCTAGTAAGAAATAGCATGATATCAAAATGTATGAACAAAATTAAATCTTTTTAATGAAAACATTCTGTGAGGTTTAAAACGTTCATCCATACACAGACAATTAATTTAGCAGTTAGAGCTCTTGGCCAATAACTGGCTATGACACCAAGAAGCTTTCATTTTAAAATATATCTATGGAGCTCATATATCAGAGAAGACACATGTATATTTAGGAATGAACAAGTTGGGGAGGTAAAAGATATTTTAAGGCAACTTCAATTAGTGTTTTTCTGAGGACACAAAGAATAAGAAGGTTGCCAGAGGCGTAAGCCAATTGCCTGGGTATGTAGGATCTCAGATGTTTTATGACACCACTGTGTGCATAAGGGCACACAGAAAGGAACACACAAGGGTGCAAAGAGGTGTGTTCGAGAGCCCATTGGCTGTTGCCAAGGAGGCTGGTAATAATGGTGTGTGGAGAACAAACAGGACATAAAAAGGGAAGACTGTGCCACGTATTGTAAGAAAGAAACCTGTGAAATGCTTGCTTCTCATTGGTCATCACTATGGAGACAGCCTTTAAAAGCCTGGGATGAAAATTAGATTTAACACCACAAACACATACCACCCCCCCACACACACCTGACAGAAGTAAGCCTCAGCATAAATAATATTTACTGTTAATTCATAAGCTGTTTTCAGAATCCCTTAGCAACATATATCAAGGAAATCCTCCTGGACACCCAAAACATATTCACAGTATTTAACAATCTTTTTTTTTTCTAAATCTGGAATTTATTTCAATAATTACTTCTTACATTCAATTTTATGTCTAGGTTGCATGGCAGTGTTATTTTCACCAATATCAGTGGTTTTTCGGAACAAATCAGTGTTTCAAATAGGGAATTCAACATCTGCCACATAGAAAGTGCTCAGGAGCTGTGATACTCTGATGTTTGGCAGGTAGAAAGATTTCAGGTTATTGCTATACCCTGATCAGTGCTTTGCATGATGCACTATTAACAAGGTTCCTCTGACACCCCATTATATGAAAGAATCAGGTGTGTTTTAACCTGCTGCTCATGAGACAAAGTTAGTATTTGTCTTTTAAATCTCCTTCTGTCTCTTTGTATAATATAGCAGTTTCCCCCAACTCAATTACTAACATAAGAATTGTCTTTGGAATACATTTCTGTTTTTCGTTTGTCCTAATAGCCTGCTATAAATGTAAGCATTTATAGAGTGTGATAATACAAACCTGTAATCCCAGCTCTCAAGATGTTGATGCAGAAGAATCCATAACAAGTTCCAGGACAGCAAAGAATGCACAGAAAGGTCTTATCTTAATAATGAACTAAATAAATCATAAGATTATTCCATTTTAAAAATTGTGGAAGAGGGTCCAGAAAGACTGTAGGAGCCAAAGGAACAGGCTCTAACAAGTAATCTCAGAAGCTACCCCTCAAGTCTCTTAACATGGCTGCCAAAACGTGTGTGGAACAGGGATAACAACAGCGGACAGGGAAAGATACAACATTTCAACCCTACACAAAAAAAAAAAAAATTACAGGCAACTAAAGAATGCTGAGAATGGAAAAAATAGTCTTTCCTAAGAAGAGCACACCAGCTGACTACGCAGCAACAAGCGGTCAGCCCTGAAAATATACATACAAGTAACATTATACAGACTGAGCAGGTTACATTTGAGAATATGTATGTGTATATATGCATATATACATATGTATGTATGTGCACAAAATACATATACGCATGTAGCAACAATTATTGAAAAACACACCATGAATTTCAAAGAGAGCAAGGAGGGGTACATGAGAGAGTTTAAGGTGATGAAGGGATTAGGGACATGATGTAACTATATTATAATCACAAAACTAAAAGAAATAATTAGAAAACTAAAAATAATACCAGAAAAAATTGTCCTAAAGAGACAATATATATAAGGAGAATATATATATCCTCCCAGAATCTGAACATTTATCAGTAGTTTTTGTTTACTAAGACGAGCAGATAAGAGAACTCAATCACTCCTTATGTGGAATAAATTTAAGGCTATTTTTCTTCTTTCTGTAACATTAATGTATTAGATAACATAATGGAGAAAAGTGCATGTTTTAAGTTTATTGACATTATGAACTTGAATTCTTTGGGAAGCATGGAACAAGTATCATACTTCTTGTGGTGAGAAAACACAGGCAATTTTTACTCTTTTTCAGTCAGGAACTGCTCTCGCCCAAAAAAGGAGGCTTAATAGACAGGGGAAAGACAGTTGTAGATGACAAAACTCTAATTTACTACCAAAAACTTATTCCTTAAAATAGGAAACTCCCCAGCCAAGGCAGGCACAGTCTTCTATTGCAAAACTCCAAACTATTAATAGTGTATATGCACTGTGCATCTCAACCCAACCTACTCTTCAAACCTCACACTTTGGACTTCAGCCAAGAAAAAGAATTATGTCTTCAATCTGGGAGCTAAAGACAGATAGGTCAAAATAAGGGCAGATTCTCCGCCAAGCCAAGCAACCAAACTTGAACCCTTCTGTTTTCCAGATGCCACAGCCAAACAAGTGACAGTCATAGGAACTTAAGTGAATTCTCCTCCTAAGTCAGTATGGCCTGGAATCCATATTTTCTTTGCTAGGGATCAGTCTTGAATTTCAAAATGATGAAGTTCCAAAAATAAACCTGGGGACGCAAGAACTCAGCGTACCGTAATATTGTGAAAAACATCTGCCACATTCTGGCCCATAATCGAACAATAGGGAAGAGAAGAATGGGGTGAAGAAGGTAGGCTAGCTCTTGCTAAGGAAGCAGAGAAGATTCCCCATGTGTTCTTTAAAATCTTGCACAGGGACTATTTCTTTGACATCTAAAACTTGAAAGTTTACCTTGAAGTGTGACAGGTTTAATAATTTTAAGCATAAAAATGAATCCGATGTTACATAAAAATAAAGTATCATTGTTGACACTGATCTTTTATACTGATTGAATCGAGGTTTCAGTAGTGTGCAGAATGAGTGACAACATTTCATTTGAAGAATGAATCTTGCTTTTAAGATTTACTATAAATATTAACAGCAATTATGAAAACAATCGCTTGGTATGTAAATTTCAAATTGTTTTAAAGGTGTAAAAATGTCATAGAGAGTATCTCCACTTCCCAGCATTGATTTAAAAAAAAAAAAACCATTGAACATGGTCACTGGTGACTTTAACCCTAGTGCTACGGAGGACAAATGCAAGAGGATTCCTGTGGCTTGGCAGCCAGCCTAGCTCCAGTTCACTGAGATACCCAGTCTCAAGAGAAAGCAAGGCAGATAATAATACAGACAATACAGACTCTGTGTGTGTGCGTGTGTGTGTGTGTGTGGTGTTTGTGTGTGTGAGAGTGTATCTTGTATCTATGTGTGTCTTATGCATGTGTGTGGTATGTGTATCTGATGTGTATGTATAGTGTGTGGTATGTTAGTGTGTCTTACGTGCATGTGTGTTTGCATGTCTGAAAACAACTTTCATTTTTTCAATCCGTCCAGTCAGTTTTAACTTTTTAATCAGTTCTCTGCTTTCACAGTGGGATCCAGAGTTATCTGCTGTGCACCTTCATGACCCTCTAATATTTCTTAATTCAGTTCTTCTGGAAAACAAATTTGTGACACCCAGAAATCTTTTATTAATGTCTTAAATCTGATTAATTTAAACTTTTCATTCTGAAAGATGTTTATCTAAATCAATAAAGTTAATACTTCATATACCCAAAGAGAATGATTTGTGATAGAGTTAGATATTAAAAAGTTCTTTGTAACTTAAAAATATCATTAAATGAAAATACATGTAATAAATTTTACCTGCTGAACATAGTCAGTTTAGCTTAGCTTATCTTTAGTATTCTTGGACTACAGTTAGCGAAGTACCTAAGACTCGCCTATTTCGTTTTTTAAAAACATTGATTTTTTTGCGTATGTTATTGAAAACTATATTGAACATAAAAAATAGAATGGCTTTATGAAAACTTTTCCCACCATTGTAAAACTAAAAAATTCAAACTCTAGCCATATTATTTAGAGAGTATTTTACACTCCAAGAATACCAAGAGAACTATCTTCCATTTGTTTAGTAAAATATCTTTAGTTCTTCTGCATTTAGTAAATTTATTGACAGTCTTTCTTGCCCTGTGCAATCTTTCTTCTGCTTTTAAAATGTTTTATCATCAAATAAATGTGTGGGAAATTCTTAGGGCGTTTTGCTAGTATTTCCAATTATGAAATTATAATCAGTTCTCTAGGTCAGTGTCAAATGAATTTACTAAAGCAAAATCAATAGTTAAACTCAGATTGAGGACTTTATTACAATTTAGGTGTTTTCATATATTTATATATATATATATACAAACAACATCTGGACTCTGTATATTCACACAGTACTATAAGTTGTGTGTATATTATGCAAGTATATAATGTACAGGTATATGTGGACATACATGCATATACAATCTTCTCTTTAGCTCAAGATAGTTTATAAAGCCCCAAAATATTAATATAACTGCTTCCATGGGTTGGAGAGCTTGATCAGCAAGTAAGAGAGCTTTCGGCTTTTGCAGAGGACTCAAGTTCAGTTCCCAAAACCTATCACAGCTGGCTCTCAAGAACCAGCTTTAGGGGACTCCCAGTCCCCTGGTCTCCCACAACTGCCCTCATGTGATACACGCTCCCCACACACAGTCACAATTAAAAATAATACAAACCTTTATGAAATGCATTTTCTATGATACTGGTATCATTAAAATCAATCCCATATACTTCCTAGTATTTTCATTATAGACATTTTTAGTATTATAACCCATTTATTTATTAGTATAGTCTAAAGGTGGTATATTTCACTGAATAACTATACCAGATTAATTTCCCTAATGTTAGGTATCTACGAGACTCTCAGATTTAAAGTATACGACTTTTTAAAATTGACTATCCTTTGGATTATGTCCTGATTCAAGCATCCTGAACACATGAAAGAACATGTACATATGTTTTTAAGGCTCCTGTTGCTTATTTATAATTTATATTACATTACAATAAATTACATTAATAGATGAGAATCTCATTTCATTTCAATTAAATATTGAATGTTATTTCAACTATGTGATTATAAACATTACATTAACAAACTTTTAATTTTCCGCTTTTTGATTACTATTAAAACTTCTACAGATTCTTAGACAAACTGTATTTAATAATTTTATGAATTACCTGTGTCCTTTGCTCGTTGGCCTTTGGTACATATTGTAAAAGTTTTCTCTCAGGATTGTGTGAAGACCTTAAACCTTTGTGATAACCAGGTATCACAATAGGAGCAAAAGATATCGTATGAATTACTTTTTTAATTAAAAAAACAGAAAACACCACAACATCTGTGTTTCCACATGGTTGATTATTCGTATCCCAAATCCCATTCAAGGGGCTGCTGCTATGTTTCAACTATATATGTTTAATGCTTTCTGACAGTTGGCCATGAACATATGAGAACACACATGGTACTGAACATCTGACTTCACCACATCGTGCTAACTACTGGGGCAGCATGCCACCCAGGAAATCCAGGGATTTTACATCCGGCAAATTATGCACAAAACCTATTTAAAATAGGGTTTAAAAGATTTTTTTTCTTTTTTTATTTTTTTTTACCCTTAAGGCCTTTGACTAAGCTGGCCTTTATTTATTT
>NC_022035.1:8887082-8889965 GCF_000317375.1 Microtus ochrogaster | reverse complement strand
CAGTACGTGCAGTAGGATCAGAAACCCATTGCCATTGTTCTTGAGTTCTCAGTAGTCCTCATTGTCCGCTATGTTCAGAGAGTCCGGTTTTAAAACTCAACTTAGAATGGAATACTTGGCAATGCCTCACTACTAATATTTTTGATTAGAGTTTTAAGTTTTGCCTTGGCATTCTCCTGCTGGCTTTGACTGCATGCTTTGCACTGAGTTTTCTGGTCCTGTCTCTGAGAAACTCTGAGGTGCTTTTGGCATTTAATCTGCATTGTAAATGCAGTCTCATTTCTCCTTCTGCACATCTCATTTCTTACTTTCAGAGGCTAGTTCCCTTTTCTTTCAAGTGTCAGTAAAATGTAACATTCGCTAACAGGAACGTCTTCTTATTTTCCTATATGCATGAGACATGATATGCTCAGAGAAATGGCTATTAAAGAAGCATTTTTAAAACTGAACTCTACATGGGGGTAATACAAAACTCAGTTTTTAAGTGTTTCTACTTCTTTGATGATTTACCTCTGTGTTCAGCTGCTGGGAACCTTCCTTTCATTTTTTTTGTTTTTTTTATTACTTTATGAATAATACCGATCAAATTTCCCACTTCCTCCCCTCCTCCCACTTCCCTTCCATTCCTCCACACACCCTGCCCCCCACCCCCTCCAGTTCTAAGAGAGGGCAAGGCACCCTGCCCTGTGGAAAGTCCAAGGCCCTCCCTGCTACATCCAGGCTTAGGAAGGTGTGCATCCAAACAGAATAAGATCCCAAAAAGCCAGTACATGCAGTAGAGACAAATCCCAGTGCCATTGTCATTGGCTCCTCAGTCTTTCCTAATTGTCATCCACATTCAGAGAGTCCAGTTTGATCCCATGCTCATTCAGTCCCAGTCCAGCTGGATTTGGTGAACTCCCATTAGATCAGGCACACTGTCTCAGTGGGTGAACCAACCCCTCGTGGTCCTGACTTTTTTCTTCATAGTCTCCTCCTACCCCGCTTCAGCTGGACCTTGGGAGCTCAGTCCAGTGCTCCAATGTGGGTCTCTGTCTCTGTCTCCGTCTGTCACTGGACAAAGGTTCTATAGTGATATTCAAGATAGTCATCAGTCTGACTATGGGACAAGGCCAGTTCAGGCACCCTCTCCTCCACTGCCCAGGATCCTAGCTGGGGTCATTCCCGTGGACTTTTTCCTTTCTTATCTATAAAGTAATAATTCTAAAATACATACATAATCTAAGACCAAACAACAGTAATCTATAACATATGTATATAATCGTGGAAAAATCCACTCGTAAATGCATCTACTCTTTATGATGCACACTAACATTCATATTTGGACTGGGCATACATTTATGGAAGGTCCATTATGGTTTAAGAATGAAGTTTCCTTACCCTGGTAGTAGATTCACAGAAGACTCAGGCTGTCAGAGTCCCCCTAATTCTAAAATGATAGCACATGATATGACAGGCACAATGATAAATTCAATTAGCTTGCTGTGAGTAGGGCTCAGGATTTGAAAGATAAAAGAAGGGGATATTCCTTGAAATTTTTGTTTTCTATTATGTTAAAATGCCCTTTTTCCATTTTACTTTTTAAAGAAACTGCTAACACAGAATAAAGAATAACCTAAATCAGTATTGCCCTACACTGTGCAACTGAATACTGAATAAGGAGACTACCACACAGAAATATTAATACACACAACATGCATACATGTAATAATAATTAATTAAATATAAGGACATTAAATTGAAAGAGAGCAAGGAGGGGTATACAGGAGTGCTTGCAGGGAGGAAAGGAAAGGAGAAAGTGATGTATTTATAATCTCAAAAACTAAAAGGATTCTCCTTATCTGATTGCTTTTCGGGCTGAGGGGAGGGGGGAACTTAATTGGGGGAGGGGGAGGGAAATGGGAGGCAGTGGTGGGGAAGAAACAGAAATCTTTAATAAATAAATAAATTTAAAAAAATAAAAAAAAATAAAAGGAAAATTGTATATAAATCTATTTCAGAATTAGGTTATAGATTCATATGACGGCATTCCTTTTACTTCTGTGCACTTCTGTCTGGTTCTAGGAACTGCTTCAGAAAAATGAAGCTTCCTG
This sequence comes from Microtus ochrogaster, assembly GCF_000317375.1. NCBI lineage: Eukaryota > Metazoa > Chordata > Mammalia > Rodentia > Cricetidae > Microtus > Microtus ochrogaster. The sequence continues at coordinate 8,887,872 of NC_022035.1, read as the reverse complement.
CTCACTTTTACAAAAGTGAAAAGCAGCCGTGAGGATGAAAGAGTACTACCGTGTCTGGCTAAGGTGTAGATGTCTGATGTCACTGCTGTCTTCCCACTGGAGACAAACTTAAGTGACGTCACTGGCATCTTCCCACCACAGAACACAAGCTCGTGTGACATTACTGGTGTCTTCCCTCCTCAGAACATATGCTTGAGTGACGTCACTGTTGTCTTCCCTACCCAGGAGACAAGCTTGAATGACGTCACTGGTGTCATCAACTGAGAAATCTAAAGAGCTGGGTCCTCCAGATGTGATCCTAAAGCCACCTTCTTTGCTTAAACTTGTGAATACAGATGGTTAAAAAGTAAATAAAGAGAAAATCCAAGTTTGAAAACAGCATTAGTTCTCTGTTTTTAAAGGTTTATTTATTTTTTGTTTGTTTTGGGAGATTTTTTTTTTAATCAGAGTCTAGAATAGCAATAATTTACCAATCTTAGTTATTAGCATAATGAATTCAATAATAAATCATCAAAAAGTTAAAATATGGTATATTGAATAGCTGAGAATTCCAGATAAAACCAGCTTAGCATGGGTGGCTTGACGAACAGAAACAGGTTTGGCCAGATGGCTCAGTGGGTAACGAAATAAGCTGCCAAGCCTGGGGCCTTGATTTCAATGCCGAAAACCCACATGGCAACATGGAAGAACCAGTTCCTCCATGCTGTTTTCTGGCCTCCACACTTAAAATGTCACACACACACACACACACACACACACACACATGCTCACAAGTACTCTCTCTCTCTCA
>NC_022035.1:8871326-8878924 GCF_000317375.1 Microtus ochrogaster | reverse complement strand
GGCCACTTCCTTCTCTCGCTCTCTTCACTTCCTGCTCGGCTGGCGGCTAGACTCCCTTCCTGGTCGTACAGAGGGCTGACGGTGATCTGTAAGTTTTTTTCCCCTTTAAATAAATAATTATAATTCCAAACTGCTGTGGCATCGTTTGTGACTTACGTCTACAACATTGTCTTTTCTCTGTGCATAGCGCAAGAAGAGATGGAGAGAGAAAGGAGAAGAGGAAGGCAGAAGGAGAAGGGAAGGGGAGGAGGGGACGGCACACTAGAGCAATGAGCTGTGTTTCTTCATCTTCGAAGAACTTCAGTACAGTTGGATGAGAACTCTGCCATTATGGCCTGACGTAACTTTCACTACCCACTTAAAGACGGCTCTCCAAATAGCCAGACTGGAAATTAAGGACGTCATCTTATTAATGATGGGGCAGGAGACTATTCAGTTGTAACACCAGGAATATATTGAGGTACACCAAATATTGATCAAACCTTTATTTAGGTCAAACTAGCAATAGTCGGGCTGGAGAGATGGCTCAGTGGTTAAGAGCATTGCCTGCTCTTCCAAAGGTCCTGAGTTCAATTCCCAGCAACCACAAGGTGGCTCACAACCATCTGTAATGAGGTCTGGTGCCCTCTTCTGGACGCAATACACACAGACAGGACATTGTATAATTAATAAATAAATAAATAAATAAATAAATATTAAAAAAAACAAACTAGCAATAGTCTACATATTTCCTAAGTCTCAGTATTCTCCTATTACTAGTAGTATTTTATTTCTTTCTCTCGAGATAGAAATGCAAAGCTAGCCAGAAAATCAATGTTGAAACAAGAACCTGACTGATCCCATTTTAAAAGAATTTCTATCAATTGTAACACCAACATTTTATAAATTCTTGATGTTTTTAAAGCACGGTACAAAAACTTCATGCAAAGAGAAAGTTTTCCTTTTACTAAGGACGATAAACTAGCTAGTATTAGACTGACATTCTTGAATCCATTAGTATTCCAAGATGAAACCAAAAATTAAGCCTTAAAATTGTGGGTAAAAATTTACATAACAATGTGTAAATTAAAACGAAAGTTGAACCTGCATATATTTAAGGAAATTGCTGGTAATTTAACTGTCTGCTCACATACAAATCAACAATTCTCAGGGGAAAAAATAGTCAAAAATTTAGATTCTCAACAATGCATCATTCAAAATATCTACTATGCAATTTAAAAAGTACTAGAAATGCCAAGAAACAAAAACGTACAACCCCTAGTCAAAAGATAAAGGTGCCAATGAAAGATCCCAAGCTGGCCTAGATGATAAAAATTATCAGGCAAGTACTTTAAAAGAGATAATGACACAGGTTGGCGTCCATGATCAAAGGCAATCAAAATGAGTGAATAAGTGCACAAACCTCAGAAGAAAAGTGAAATTATATAAAATAATAAAGTAGAAACTGTAGATCTAAAAAGTACTATGGACATTATAAAAGGGTATTTCCAATTCATTTGTAATCAGGAAAATGTGAGACAGAGATACCGTGGAAGACACGCCTTTAGAATCCCTTCAAGTTCCAAGTTCTAATATTGAATGGAGGAAGAGATGAAGAGCCACAGGAGCGTTCTTAAGTTACCAGGACATGTGTGAAATGGTAGTAAGGCAGCTGCAGTGGGAGTGGAAGCTTAAGTCTTTATCAAGTAAAATATGAATCTGTTCTAGGACTGACTACTCTGAGGATTTTTTTCAAGAGAATTGAAAATGTAAGTCCACACTCATATTTGCACACAAATGTTAAAGCAAAATAAATCAAATGCCTATCAATGTGGCATTTATCAACTGAGATCTCCTTATGGGATGAAACACTGCCCAACAATACAGAAAGAAGATGTAGTACTGTATTGCATGATAATGAATGAAAACGTGTTTTCTGAAAGAAGCCAGACACCACACACATGCACACTCACACAGACTAGGGCTTGTTTAATAGGTAAGTTATTCCTATACGCATTCAATTAGAATGTTTACTATGTAAAGAGTAAAGATTGGCAAAAAGGGGACTATGTAACTTTAAGGAGTGATGAAATGTTCCATATTTTATTTAAATTAATGCTCAAATGTCTGTATTCATCCATTGCTGTTAAAAAGTTCTATTTATATTTTATCATGAGAAAACATGTAGGAATAAATATGAATTATATTCACATAGAATTTAAGTTATCTAGGAGCATTAGAGAATATATGATCATTCTGTATGAAAAGCCATTACTATATATAGTTCTCCATGCAATCAGATGCCATAAATACCAAATGCTAAAAATAGAAAGCAATGAGAATACAAAAGGAACAAGGAATTTTTCAATCTTACAGTATATCACTTACTTTGAAAAGGGGAAACGACAAGGATACTTTCTGTTCCTTCTTAATTTTCTTTTTTGCCTTCAAGTTTCAAGTGTGTGTTTTAAGTGGAAGAGAATTCTAACTGGTCCCCTCCTTCAAATGATTTTGGCTCAAGTGGATTCTAGCAAGGAAAAGAATATCGCTATAACATAAGAGTTCACATTTCACGTTCAGCTCTGCCTACTGTATGGCAATTAAAAACAAGCTGTGCATTTTAAAAGACAACTCACATTAGAATTTCATGGTTAAAAATAAGTAAGTCATTAAAGATATTCTCACCTCTCGCTATATATTAGAATCACCAAAAGTGCTTTTAAAATATTGTAGATTAGTGTTTAAGCCTGAACTTTGAAAGTTATTAACCTTATTGAACTATGAAATTCCTGAAAGGTAATTTGTTTTACTTTTTATATGTTTGACTATTAATTAAAAATACGATGGATAAATGAAGAATTATGGGATAAACTATGATAAACTAATTATACATGTAGGTTTTATATATAGTGGCCGACTGTCTCTATTAGATTGTATTTGTTGTTTTTGTACATACAGCTCCACATGGCATGTGTGTGGAGGTCAGAGAACTTTCAGTAGTCTGTTCTCTCTTTCCACTATATGGGCTCTGGGTATGAAACCCAGTTCATCAGGATTGACAGCAAATATCTTTACCCACTGAGATACCTTGACAACCCTCCAAAATTCTTACAGATGTGGAAAACAGTGGTAACAATCACTTATTTTAGAGAAGTGTTTGATAATTTGCACTCAATTGGACTGAAACTTGTTTTTCCATCTTTATGTTGCCCTCCTATGGTTCAGATCCTGCAGTCAGAGGATGGCACACACATGTGACTTCCTAGTGGCCCTGTATTTGAAACAATTTTGTGTTCTAGGGTATTAAAATACAATCTACTAGCAAGTATTGAATATTTGTTTATTAAAAGACAAATATTTTCCATTCCTCAACATTTAGTAACACTCATTGTGTGTCATAAAAGTATATACCAGGATATACTGCTGCAAAAATAAGAAACAAAACATCCTTAAGTCTCTACTCTCTGGTGAAGGATAAAGATAACAGGTGACGGAACGAGAGTCAACTATAATAATTGCTATGAGGAAATGATTGTCCTATGAATGGGGACTTTTAGGTTTCTTTTTTTGAGGCCACTGCTTTATATTATGTGACTAGAAAATTCCCCAGCAGGTAGGAAGGATTTACATTGAGATATTAACAATGAAAAAAAAAAGCTAAGATAAAAGTGCTAATTGTGGAGAACTCCAAGGAGAAAAAAAAAGTAATGTATTCAAAATACTTAAGGTGAAAAAGAACTTAGTGTTTACGGACCTGAGGAAAAAAAATCAATGACTGGATCATAAATGGAAAAAAAAACTTGAAGGTAGAATCATAGGTAGGATTATAAAGTCCACAGCTTGGAAAGCAGTATAAGTGGCTAGAGTATTTTATACATACATACACTCCTAATTAGAAAGAATAGAGTTTGTACTATTTGGAATACAATTTTAATGGATTTAATGGATTTGAGAGGGAGGATGGCATGATGCATTTTGTATATTAAAAATGTTATTCCATTTTTGAATAGACTAGGGGACCAAGCAGAGGTTTGGGACCTAGTAAAGGCATGTTTACAGTTTAGGAGATAGACACTGATGATGGGCAGTGCTTTGAAGCAGTGGTTGTGAACATGGGGTAGTGAAGAGCTTAAAGTATATGTAAAGAGGCTTTGCTGAGGTACCATGTATGAAGGAAAAGAAGCCAGTATTGACCAAAGTCTTCTACTGTACAAGATAGAAAGACTGAGGAAATAGCTGTATGGATGCAAAAAATAGATCAGTTTCAATATGTATAGCTGAGTAGAGACGGATCCTGGAAAGAAAGAGAAGTGAGAAAATACTGAAATGGGACCCAAAAGTAAATAGTCACAGAGCACAGCAAAGCGAAAGTTGTTAGTCATTTTGGCTAAGCTATTCCAGTAGAGTTTGGGGACTAAAACTCAGACGGAAAAAACTGATCCTTGAAGGGAAAATGAGGCTGCTGAGGAAACAGTAGCAAACAAGTCTTTTAGGTTTTGTTTTGAAGAAAAGCAGAAAATGAAATAAGATATGGAGGAGATCTTGTGTCAAGAGGAGACCTTGAAACATAGCTGTAGTTTGGTGGAGGGACTCTGCTGTAATCAAGAGACTGATAGTCCAGGAAGTGAAGGTATAATAACAAAGGAGTCAGAAAGCAGCCTGGCAAATGAGGATATTCTCAAAAGGTTGGAAGACCGTATAAGGCAAACTAGAGATGGAGAGAAGAGAACACAGCAGGGGTGGAAATACAATCACAGGTATATGAAGCAGCAGCCAGAAAGTCCAAGAGGAATGACGAATCATTTTCTGAAGAAGAAGCATCCTTGAAAATGAACGGCAATAGACACAGGGAGACTCCAGTTTTAGTGTTTCTGAAAGAGCATGTGATAGAGGTCTTTGTATAGTGTTAAGAAACCATTGCAGCAGTCAAAATAATGATCATGTCACCAGAATGTGCTAATGCAGAAACAAATTCATCATCTTAGGAAGGGAAGCTTTCAGTCTCCTGTCCATTTTCCGTTTGTTCTGTCCTTCTTTTCTCCCATCCTCTGTTCCATCCCTTTCCAGCCTTTGGCCATGACACAATAAAGGCTCTTGACAGATTGCCGGTGTGGAAAGAAGTCCCCAGCGTAAGTGAAAGAGAGAGAGTGGGGGCAACAGTTGTGTTAAATATTTAGCCAGACTAAATGACTAAAATGAATGCTGGGTGAGAGAAGGCAGAGTCAACGAGAGGCCATGGAGCTGCCAGAGGAGACAGCTACAAGTCTTCAGTTGGAACCTTGCCAAAAGGCCATCAGCCTTGTAGTAAAATATAAAATAATAGAAATGGGTAATTTAAGATATAAGAGATATCTAGCAATATGCTTAAGCTATTGGCCAAGCAGTGTTTTAATTAAAACAGTTTTGTGTAATTATTTTGGGTCTGAGCAGCCCAGAACAAACAAGCAGCTTTCTCCAACAACACATCATCGCTGACCTTTCTCAGAACACTGTAAGAAGGAATGCCTGGGTTGGAAGTCAGGTCACATTGGGAGTTGAGAAGTAACTGGGAGAGAAGGGGAAGCAGAGCCTAGGGCATGCTCTTTGCAAAAACTGTGCACTAACTCAAATACCTGTCAATCAGTTTACAATGATTTGTTCTTTTCAAATCTATTTCTATCTCTGTATTGATAGGAATAAAGTAGATCAATGGTAAAGCTCCAATTAAACCATAGACTACTGACTCACAAATTTCCAGAGTTCACCTTATGTTTAGGCAAATTAATTTTGTGGCCTTTTACAAAAAGTATATTCTATTCAATGGTGTAATTTCTCGCCTTTATTTCTACTGGTTTCTGTGTCTCTAATGATTTCTCCCACTACCATCCCTTTTTCCTCCATCTCAACTCTCAGACACATGACCTTTTTGCCAATCTCATTAAAGCCTGCGCTCATTTTCTCAAGTTTCCTATCAATCGGGGTAATTGCTTCCTACACGAAACTCAGTCTTCCATTACCTAGCTCATTACCTTAAGTTAAAAGTTCAGACACTTTCTCAAACTGAAATCACCGCAGTGTCCTGGAAAGAAACTACCTTTTGAGGATGCAAGTCTATCTGTAAACTACGAATTTTTAAATTGGATTTGCTGATGGACAAACCCAACGTTGTCTGATCTGGTTCCTATTTGTACCCTTTTTCCTCCCTCACCACAGGGGCACATTTCCTACTTCTTAAGTCTATAAAAGTGGCTGGTGAGCATGGGTTTTATTGAGGACAAGATCAGCGAATGTTCTGGTTACAGCTCTACCTGTAATAATGCTCTTTAGAAAAAGAATTCTATTAAGATTCCTAGAGTTCTCTTTTCAGATAAAGACAATTATCTCAACAAACATTTCTACTCATTGTCCATGCTAACTCGTTTTATCTTTCAATTTTATAGGCTGACCTCACTGATTTTAAACATCCTTAAAAGTTTTTGTTTCTTTTGTTGAGTGAAAAAGTCCAAGAGTCATAAAGTTTTTGGGGGGGGGGGAATTAACGATGTAATAAAAGAAGTGTTCAAAATCCATTATGCTTAACGCTTAAGTTAGATTCTTCTTTGGTAACCCAGATAAACATTTTCTCTAATAGTCTACTTAAGCTCAAGAAGTACATCGCTTCAACTGAAAAACATCTACAAAGAACTAAGGCTGGGCATGGTAGCATGTGCTTGTAATCTCAGCTCCTGGGGCCAAAGGCAGGAGCAGTTCTGTAAGTTCAAGGCCAGACCATTCTACATAGCAAGATACATGTCAGCCAAAGATATATAACAATGTCTATACCCCCCCACACATGCAAAAAAGTTAATAAAAATATAAACTAAATCAATAAACAAACAAACCCCAAATGCGTAACCGATTTCTCGGGCTAATGTGACTATTTTTTATTTATGACTGTATGCAAGAATTCGTTCTATAACCTAGATACAAGTACTTGTAAGGCATATATGACATAAATCATTTTCTCTCACTCAGTGCCTCACCAATTCGCTCCCTTTTATGAATTTTACATACATTATATCCAGAAGTACTATTCACATGACAGTAAGGTACTAAGATTTCCTTCTTGATTTTTTGTAATTAGAGGTTTTATACGTGAACCTGTGCTTTCTTGTGAATACTTTCTCTTTCATACATGGGGTACGAATTGAAGTATTTTTTTTCAAATGGTTGTCCATCTAGCTTGTCTTAGTTTTTTTTCAAAATAGAAAATTTTACATTTTAGTGGGAAATCCAGGAATTTATCTGTGTATACCCATTATTCCCAAACTTCCTCTCCTGTTCTATTGATCTATTTGCTTACATTTGTGCCAATGCCACACTTCCCTAATTAATTAGTTAATTAATTAATCAATGGGCTTGTGTACTAAATATTTAAATGTTCTGCTTTGCCAAAACTGTTTTGGACTTTCTATTGTTTTTGTATTTGAGCTTTTGAATGAACAGGTGCTCGTAACTGATGAACCATCTATTAAGCCTAACCTAACTAGCTTATTTAAAAAAAAATAAAAGGATTTCCTGAATCTTTTGATAGATTGTAAGGAACTGAAATTGTTAACATTGGGGATTCTGATCATGATTAAATACATTTTTTTTTTTTT
>NC_022035.1:8843096-8871226 GCF_000317375.1 Microtus ochrogaster | reverse complement strand
TGTAGACCAGGCTGGTCTCAAACTCACAGAGATCCGCCTGCCTCTGCCTCCCGAGTGCTGGGATTAAAGGCGTGCGCCACCACCGCCAGGCTGATTAAATACATTTTTATTGACTAAAATATATTTGTTGGGAGTTTGATTTTGAAATCAAGAATTTTATGGAACCACTAAGTAAGTTGGAAATATCATGTTTCCTGGCATAGTAAATTAAATTCTAATTATTTTACAAGAAAAAATTTTAACAATAGCAGCCAAGTTTAAGAAAAGCATGGGGATTAAATTTGACATATGAAACCTTGTAATTTCTGAGGTAGTATGAGATTTGGGGAACAAATTTTACTTTTAGGATAAGACAGAAATGCTTCAGTGGCAAACACTAAGTTCTAAAAGTAAATTGATACATGCTTAATAAGGGAAAGTATAAATTAGCTTCCTGCAGCCAGGAAAATTTTAGTTTCTCAGACTCCTTGAGACATTTGTTTCTATCCATTTTTAACTATTGGAACATTTTGACTTTTCAATGCAATCACAGCCAAAGGTCACTTCTTAACCACACATATTTGCATCAGCTGATAAAAACCCAGCAGACAACAATCCCCCTGGAGTTACAGGAAAAGCTTCAAGTTCACATGATTTTCTTCCCTGGACCCCTCTATACAAGAAGTAGAATTCTCCACTAGACCTCTCTATACAAGACGTAGAATTTGTTCTATTTTGTATTTTGAAATGTCATTTACTACAATATGTTAAGTAGCTCCACATATCCCAAAGAATCAAGGAGGCAAATCTAGACTGTCTCCCCAGGCCCCCATCTTCAATGAGCATTTAAGAGACACAGCAATGACTCGGGGAATGCCTGGCTGCCTCTGTTTGGCTTATAGAAGGCATGTCAAGTAGTGAGAGATAGAACTCCATCACTGCAACCCAAGAGACTTACCCTTTCAGTCTTCCTCAACAAACCAAACTAGTCACTCAACTTTCTTCTCTTTTGTGTTCCATTCCTCCAAACAGGTGTTTTTTTTTTTTTTTAAGAGGGTTTATAAGAACAGTGGAGGCTTCTTACAGTGTTCCCTATGTTGAAAGTTCCCCCAAAATAAAGATGTTGCCCAAAAGGAACTGAGCAGCAGGGATACAACATTCCGCAAGGAACAGTCTAGGTCAATGTCAGCCACAGAATCATTGTAGAATGGGAGCTAAAAGAGATCTTTCAAATTTTATTTGGAAGTGTATTCTAAACTTTATTTTATTACTCATTAGGAGGACATAAAATTAATATAGTCTTCTCTACAGCATTAAAAATAAAAACGACATTGAAAATTTATCGATGCCTTTCACTTAGTCAAGTTAAGAACTGTTTAGTAGAAAGTTTCGCTTCATTACACATGCATGGAGATTGTATGTACATGTACCATGATTTTAAATTCCCTGGGTCCCAAAGTAAAATGCATTTGTTTCTTGACTCATGATGAAAATAATAGTAAAGATGTAAATTGTAAATGTGTAAACTATTCAAATATAGACTCTTCACTTGACATTTAATAGAGGGGGGAAAAGTAAAGTATAATGGAAAGGGGTTAAAACACAATAAATGTATGTCTTTCTCACACACATTCAGCTCCTGGTCTCATGGAGTGTTTGAAAGTTGTGGGTTTTCTCACATTAGACAAGTGGTCTACAGCTCCTTTAATACTTCATCTTTTTAGCTTGAGACAGAGTATTACTAAGTTTCTCAGGTTATCTCTGAGTTCATTCTGTAGGCCTTGAATTTGTGAGTCTTCTGCTTCAGCCTCCTGCATAACTGAATTTCCAGGCATGTACCACCAGGCCTAGTATTGATCCCTCGGTCTTTTCCTTCATTTTATGGGCATAAGCTATCGCTGTTTTTCTATGTAGACCTATTTCTATATTATTTCAATGTGATTATTGAATGTATTTAATGAATTAGTATGTCACAAAGTGTTATAAACTTAATAGCAGCACACAGAATGAGGTATTATTAGATATCACCTGTACTTAAAGCTAGTCTTAATACTGTTTGGTATGTGAACCCTGGAGAAACAAGAAGTCTGTGTTATTTTGTTTTGGTATCTTGTAGACTCCAGGGATTTTGAGCCTATATTAAGAACTGAAGAAGTGAGTCTGGAGATAAGGCTCAGTAGTTAGGAGACTATTGCTCTTCCAAAGGACCCAAGTTCAGTTCCTAGCCACCACGTCAGGTGGATTACAACTTCAGCTCTGGGAGATCGAAGACCTCTGGCCTCTATACATACCCATAATTTAAAATAATAAAAAAAGATTCTTTACAATATAAATTGCAAAAGAGGTAATTGAATAAATTATAAACATAATCATTAAAGAAAATATTCATATTTCAATAGGACTTTGAAGTTGTAATCTGCCTTACTAAATAAAAATATAACAGTATTTTCTTTGCCTGAATGTGCTTTCATTCTGTTTGTTTCTATCAACGTATAAAGTTTAAAAAAAAACACTAAGTGTATTTTTTCCAAAGAAAGCTTCTATAAGTTGAAATAAAATACAAAAAAAAATAGTTTTTCTATCCCAACTAATTTTGCTTCTACCATGTAAAAATTAAACAAAAAAATTATACGTATTGGTATTTTTGCATGGATGGTTAACAACTTTCCAAATAACAGGTAGTTATTTCCAAGATGATATAAATTTTACATTTCTGGTGTTGTGTGACAGACTTTTCCTGGGGAGATACAACAGACATGTGGCTCACCCCAATTAGGAAACTGATGACATACCAATGTGTGGATACCATCTGTGCTGGCTAAATTTTATGTCAACTTGACACAAGCTAGAGTCACTTGAGAAGAGAAAACCTCAGTTGAGAAAAATAAGGTGGGGCTGTAGCCAACCCTGCTGGGGCATTTTTAGTAAGTGATTGGAGGAGGAGGACGGAGCCGTTTGTGGGAGGGGCCATCCCTGGGCCATTGGTCCTTGGTTCTATTAGAAAACAGACTGAGAAGGCAATGAGGAGCAAACCAGTAAGAAGCACCTCTCAACAGACTCTGCATCTTCTCCTGACTCCAGGTTCTAATCTAGCTTTCAGTGATAGTGTTTCATAACAGCAAAAGTAACCCTCACAATAACCACCGGAGTCCAGTTGGGTAAAGCAGCGAATTTTATTGGGGTTACTTATAGGAGCAGAAATGACTGAAAAACAGTTGTATCACCAAAGCACACCTCAGTCTGGGTGAAAGTTCACAAAATCTGGAAACCTAGAATATACAGCTACCTGCCTATAACAGGCTTTCTTTGGGGGCCACCAACCAGCTCCCAAATCATGACATGGAGACTTATGATTAGTTATAAATGCTTAGCCTTATCTTATGCTCGTTCCTAGCTAGCTCTTATAACTTAATTTAACCTGTTTCTCTTTATCTAGATTTTGTCTCAGGGCATTTTACCTTTCTTTCATTCTGTATGTCCTACTCCATGTCTGTCTGACTGGCAGCTTCCTGGCTAGCCTCAATCTCCATCTCTCCCCATTCTCCCCAGCCTAGATTCCTTCTCCTACTTAATCTCTCTCTGCCTACCATTCCCACCTATATCTCTACTGCCTAGTTATTGGCCATTCAGCATTGTATTAGACCAATCAGGTGCCTTGGGCAGGCAAAGAGAAACAGCAACACATCTTTACACAATTAAACAAATACTGCATAAACAAATGTAACACATCTTTACATCATTAAACAAATGCAATATAAACAAGTGTAGCACAGCTCTACTTAAAGTAATATTCCACAACATAAGTTCACAGCTCAACAGATTGAAAACTATCCTTTTCAGGTAGCATAGTTGGCCTGCGTGTCTTTCAGGGATTGAGCTTTTTCTTCTCGTGGGCAGCTCTGCTGTCAATTCGTTCAGGTGACTGGACTTGCCTGAAAGGAACTCTCAGCAGTCATGGCTGTTTATTTACTTTTGGGGAAGGAGGGAACCTCATGAATCTGGTTATTTTCAGTGACTTCCCGAAGCTATCTTGAGTTGTTTCCTTCCTGTCTTAAAGGCTTCCCTGTAGGATGGAGTATATAACTTTCTGATCGATCTGTTGTTTCATCGTTTCACCTTCTTATAACACTGTATCATAAAATACCTTATTGTTTTACTTTTCTTTTATATCTATATCTCAATATGTTTCCCTCAGAAACGGAAGGACTTTTAACCTTAGAGGAAACTGCCATACATCTAGTCTTCCTTTTAATTGAATTTCCTAAAATCATGAGCTGAAGTTTTTTCTGACTTGGAATATAATAATAGCTCTAGTATCAGTAATGAGGAGGTTGATCAAATCTTTTTGCAGTATTTTTTCATGAGTTATACATATAAATTTAACATAGGGATTTTATTATCTAATATTAAAATGTTTTTAAAGTTTGGCAATAAAGAAGGCCAAAATGAAGTGGATAGCACCACCAGAACCAAAGAAAAATAAAATATAAATGGTCTAAGTCATTCAGAGATTCCTAATTTCCATTAGTAGTTCTCTGTTTCACAAGGATGCTCAATAAAGGCAGAATGAAAGGGACTAGACCCTGACAAGGCACCCAGAACCTGTGATGTGGACTTCTAAAGTTTGCTTTCAACACTAAGTATATTATTATTATAGTTTCCACATTGTTATACTCTCTTCATCACAATAGTATTTCGTTTTTCTTATAAACAAAAAGGACAAGGCATTTCCTTACTGCTATATGAGATGATTTTTTTCAACAGGTGAACCTTGCAATAACTGGCCTAGAAGAGAGTGTAGAAAGTGGTCAGATAAGACAAGAAGTGAAGATGAGAAATTAGTGACCAGGGTTGAGTACAGTCTTAAGAAATGGCACTTTTCCAAGACTGCTTTGTCTTTCTCAGTGTATAGTGTTTAATGCCAACAACTTTTATCTCTGGAAGACATCCAAATTAATAGTGGAAGAAGTTTTAAAATAACACATTTCTAATAAATTAAAAGCTTCACTAGATAAGGGAAGAGTGCTGGTATTTGCTTGGCCGTTGGGTATGCTTGTTCAGTCTGACATAAAACCTACATGCTTCAGTGAATGCCTTGTCTTAAATCCCCACATTCACTCCAATGTTTTTAACCTTTTTAGAAAGGTCTTAAAAATTCATTTGCTAGTAGTATGAAAGTTTAATAAAGCAAAACAAAGAAACAAACACATCCTTGGCTGAAGAGTTATCTCAGCAGCTAATAGTTTACTGCTCTTGCAGAGAGCCCACAATGAGTTCCCAGCTCCTGTTGATGACTCACGACTACTTATAGCCAACTCTAGCTCCAGCTGTCCCAAGGCATTCTTCCAGCACCACAGGGCACGACATGTACATGCACAAGTCTACACATGTACAAATAATTAAAATAAAAATATTTAAATAAAAACACATCACTAGACTTACTTTCTTAGATGGAAAAAGAAAAAGTTACTATTAAAACAAATAAACAAAAAACTGAATATCTAATATTCAGTATAAATGTTCCTTTCTTTACTACCAACTACTATGTAGCTTTCAAATATTTTCAACTTTATTTGCCTTTCATATGGGGAAAAATAGAAACAAATAAACATATAAAACAAAACACCACAAACAAACCATCTAAGCTCTCCATTCTTTCCAAAAGAAATTTCCCTCTGTAAGACCACACTACATGTTTCTTTGTTAGTTGTTTTGAAGTTTGTTATCTCTGTCTGTGCCCGATCATTACTGTGATATTTCTGCTCCTGTAATCTGGAAAGCATGGGTAATGCTTTGTTCTGCAGGCTAATCTGAACCTAGGAGGGAATATGCAATAGTTACTGTATAAACTGACTACACGACCACTCTATTGCATGGCTGAGGGGAAAGCTTTTTTGCTAGATATGAACAGCTAGAGGGATCTGGAAGAGTCTAGAGTAGAGAGACAGTAGTATAATAAACATGGCCAGCAGAGTGGGCCTGACCAGGAGAGAAGGAGGAGCAGAGTAGGCAGAGAGAGGAGAGGGCCCCGTGGTGGGTACACGGGAGATGGGAGAAGGGGGTAGGGGTGGGTTGGGGTAAAAAGGTCAAAGAGAGGTGAGAGGAAGACTGAACGAGGACCAAGGAAGGGCAAGAAAGAGGAACACAGCCAAATACACATAGCCAATACAGCATTATAAAGAGAATGAGACACTGGGGGAGGGAAGCTCCTGAGTTAGAGGAGTTGGAGGGAGTGTGTGAGAAGAGCCAGGATGACAGTATGAACTCTAAAGTGCTGAGGGAGCCTGGAGGCCAGCACGTACTTCGGTGTGCTAAGAGGGACCACAGATAACCGTTTGTCTCTTCTGCCAATGGTAAGGGAAATAGTTCTTTTGGTAGATGGGAACCAGCTTCACCGGTTCCTGAGGGATGCTGGCTTTTGTTTAATCCCAGAATCTGAGGAAATGGAGTTTCCTTCGGACCTAACAGTTACAAAAGGAGAATGTTACTAGTACTACAAAATCATTGATCTGAAAATTTCAATGTAACAATGTCTAGACAATGTAATGTAACCAACAGCTACAATGTGGAGGTAGTCCACAATTGGATACAATTCATTCCCGGCCTGCAGAAGCTCCAGCAGTCTAGGAACTAGTACAGAGCTAATAAGGTCTCCTTTTGGAGAATACTCTTCCAGGTTTCTTTTCTTCCAGACAGGTTTCTCTGTGTAGCTCTGTCCTGGACCTTACTCTGTAGACCAGGCTGGCCTTGAAATCACAGAGATTGTCCTGTCTCTGTGCCTAGCGCGCTGGAATTAAAAGCATTGGCCACGACTGTGCCACCATGCCGGGCCTAAAAAGTTAGGAAAGGGAAAGCTGATTAATGTACTCTGTAGGCACTAGTAGACTAACTCTCCAAAACCATGTGAGACAGACCACCTGAGCAGACTTTTCTGAGTTCGGAGACAACCTACAAGCAATGTAGGTTTTCCAGAAACCCCATGGTTTCTACAAAAGTTCTACAGGAAGACAATGTGGCCTTTTAATGTTTCCAGCTTGGTTTTTCCACATCTCCTATTGTTTTTTTTATTACCTTTTCTTTGTCCATTTAGGTGTCTTTCGTGCAGCAGCAGCATGCCTGGTACTAACCCCAGTTAGCTGCAGAATTAAAGCCGGATTTGGTAGCTTGACCTCCTCTTGACCCCCAAAGAAAGCAGGCAAGTTTGGACTCCTCCGTGAAGTGTAAAACCCTGTGCAATCAAGTCTTCAATGGGTATCTAGTTGATAGGACTCTACAAAGGTGCAACGGGAACTCAGATGGTGGCATCATCTCATAACCCTCAGCGGAAAGTTGGGAGACGTGCCAAAGCTAGACCTGACAATGAAGCCCAAACTCAGCAAACTCGGAGGCGCAAGCGCACCTCGCACTACCAGCCTCCTCCCCCCGCCTCAACCCCTCACCCTCACCCCCACCCCCCAGGCCCGCACGGCTCCCCCGCACAGCATCCGGGGCGGGGCCTGGCAAGAGGCCCGCTGCTCCCTCCGCCTCCACCAGCTGCTTCTTCCCAAACAACCCGGCGCTCCGCCGCTGCCCTCCGCCCATTGGCCCTTGGCCCCTTCCATTTCCGCCCAGCCCTCCGACGTCCACCAATCACCCGGCGCTCTCGGGAAGACGCCGCCCCCGAGGCCTTGGCTGGGGCTGCTCGGCCTCGTCCTCCGGCTGCTGCCTCCGCTGCTGCCTCCTCCTTCCCCAGCTCCTCCGGCCGGGGAGAGACCGCGGGGCCCGAGGGGCGGCGGCGGCGGCGGCGGCAGCGGCGCGATGGAGCCCGGGTCGGGCGGCCGAGGCTCAGCGCGCGGCCAGCGGCCCTCGAGCGCCGCGCAGCCCCGCGAGCAGGAGCGGAAGCTCGAGCAGGAGAAGCTGTCCGGGGTGGTGAAGAGCGTCCACCGGCGGCTCCGCAAGAAGTACCGCGAAGGTAAACAGGCAGCGGGCGGGGGAGGGGAGGCGCGTCCCCCGGCTGGGTCAGCGCTTTCCAGCCCCACAGGCCACCATGGACACACACGGGGGCGGCACGTCTGCCCAGGCCGCCACCGGCCTCCTGCTCTCGCCTCCCGGAACCCTAATGGGCAGTGGCCACCGGCCCAGGCCCTGTCCCCGGCGGTGTGCCGGAGACCGCTGTCACCGGGCACACACTGGGAAGGAGGGAGGGAGCTCAGGGATGGGGTTTTCAGGTAAGACCCGAAGACAAGGGAAAATCCACTCGGGAAAGGAGCCCGGCAGAAGAGAAGCTGCCCTCCAGATTGCTGCGCTGGACCAGCCTGTTGTTCTGCTCGCTTGGCAACAGCCCCTCTTCCTCTTCGCCCACTGGCAAGGCCGTGCCGAGGCCTCCCCTGCCTGGTCTCCCAGGGCTGCGAAGTCAGCAGGCCCAGGAGATGATCTCAAGGTGCTTCACCTTGTTTAGCCGGCGGAAGGGATGGCAGGCAGCTCCATCTTCAAGTTTGTGGAGGCAGGCAAGAAAGAGATCTGGGGCAGGTTCTTTAGATACTGTGCAGTTTTGAATAGTGTCTAACCACAGAGACTGTGAAATAACACGGATGCCATTGAAGCTGGCCATAGATGCAGCCCCCTCCCTCCATGGAAGCAGCTTTACTGACTTATGCTTATGCCAGAACTGTGTCTGTAGTTGGGTTTTACGACTTATCCTGGCATTTTTTAAATGGAGGCTCTCAAACAAAGCAACTTTGTAAGATTTCCGAAGGTGAAAACTTGCTTTATTCTTTTGCTCAGGGGAAAAAAAAAAATCTCTTAAGTATTAAAATGGGATACTTTTAGCAGATTTTTGCTTTAACTTAATTGCAAAAATGAAAACTCAGCAGTGTTCTGATGTTAGTCCTTTAGCTAGTTAATAATTTAGGTTAAAAGAGAAGTTATGACAGGGAAGGAACAAAGACCTGTGAGACCATGTTGCTTTTCAGTTTTATGCACTTTCCAATTACTCTAGAAGTTCAGTCCAAGTCTTCTTCCTTTGAGTGTCGGTGCTGTGTTTCATTTTTAAAGTATTCAAAGTTTCTTTCCTTGACAACTCAGTCCTGGCTTTTAATAGAGGCCATTTGATATCCCCATAGATGGTTTATAGCTATTGTTTGATAGGTACCAATAGAAGAGCCTTGGCAAGCATTTTAAGGTATTGAATTTTTTTTTTATTAAAATTGCTTTAGTTCCCAACCGCAATTCAATAAAATGAGTGGTTACCATAGCAACAGTTGCATCATTCTTGATAGTCACAAAATGCACTTACATAATGGCATTCTCTATTGGTTTTTAT
The DNA here is from genome assembly GCF_000317375.1 of Microtus ochrogaster. Taxonomy (NCBI): domain Eukaryota; kingdom Metazoa; phylum Chordata; class Mammalia; order Rodentia; family Cricetidae; genus Microtus; species Microtus ochrogaster. Next base: position 8,861,946 of record NC_022035.1, on the reverse strand, counting down.
GTTTGCAGAAATGAGGAAATAAGTGGACCCACTTTTCTTCAATTTATAGTGCCATTTTGTACAAATCTAAGACACATCTTTTAAAAGAAAATGACTAATATATGATTCAGTTTCTATTATTAACCTTTTTGTGATAATTTCATTGTTATTCATTATTCATTTATTCATGAACGAATAGGTTCCACTTAAATTAACACACTGCTAATGTGTCATTATCTCTTTAAGCTGTTGTTTATGCATGCTTAGTTCCACATGTTTAAACATGTCTTTAAGCCCAAATTCTAACTAGGGGAACACTTAGTTCATAATGAAGATGGGTACTTAGAAATGACCAGAACTGAAAGCAGTGCATCTAGTTCCGAAGCCATTGATCTGATGAGCTGTTGGGCAGGTAAAAAAGCCTTTGAATAAGCTATTCTTTTGGCATTTTAATACCCTGAATTCCATCACCCATCTAGGCTTCTCTAGGTTTTGCTCCAGTGATATATAATACCTCATCAGTTAACGTGCAAAGTAGATGATCTGAATGAGTGTGTCCTTTCCAATGTTCACGTTTTGTATGGCCCTAGTCTCAGTTGTTTGAATGCCCAGGAAGTCTGGCTATATAATCTTAAGAAATTATTCTTGGTATTTATTAGTACAGCATAGTATTGTAGTACTGATGGCCTCTAGACTTTGTATTCTATAAACTCATAGCAGTTTTGTCACCTGGAAATGCAGTGAAAAATCCCACTGAAAATCTTGGAATGTAAGACTATAAGAACCCATAGTTGTCTGGAATGATTCTTAAACATGGTTGATCTTAAATTGTCTACATTTTATCTCATATCTACAGTTTCTGGACCTCCATCATTAGGAAACATATTAGCCAGATTTGGCGTAGAACTTAAATTAATTCTTTCATTTTTATAGATGAGTGGGCTCTAAGAAGATCAAAGTAACTTTCATCAAGCCGAGAATGCTCACCATTAATGCCATACTATTTTATGGGAGAGAATAGTTTCTCTCCCATCTCTTATACTAATATTGGTGATTTACATGTTAGAATGTAAGAGAAAGTGGAGAGCAAGAAACAATACTAAACGTTGGGCTGGGCGAGGAAGAAGGATATTCGTTGGTGGCTGTGGGCTGTAGGACATGTGTGTAGTTGACTTGGGGCAATGTGCAGTACAGCTTTTTCAGGGCTATGCTGGTAATGAAAGAAATGGTTTGGATTGGAATGGAAAGGGAAACAAAGCAGTTACTGAAAAGAACACAAGCAAGGGTAAAGAATGTAGTGTTGAAAAATGGAGTTTTTCTTGCCTTTATCTCCGATAGTGGATTTGAAACGCAACCGAAAGGAAAGTGAAAATGAGACCTTCCTGTTGAGATGAGGAAAGGTGTTTCCCTCCCCTGCTCTAATCTGTCCAACTGGTGAGTGTTGACAGTGATGAGCAGGCGTGGGCTGGGAAAGTGAATGGTGTTACAAGGGCAGCTTGGTGGACCTAATGCGCTCTGACCACTGTTTGACTCTGCTCCACTTCACTGCCTGCCGGTGTCACCAAAGATCGTATTCTAGCTTGTATAAGGAAAATGAGAATTGGCCGTAAAGAGCAGTGTTTGAGATAGTTCTATATACCTGAATAAGTTACTGAAAGAAAATGTGGGGACAGTTCCTAGCATTGCTAATCAGAAAAGATTCTTTGATGTCCAGCCACTTGTACATAGGACACTGTTATAAATTGAGTTTATGTGAAGAAAACCATGCTGGCAGAAATGGGTATTTTCTATCTTTGCTATACAGAATTATAGAGTTTGATTTCCACAGCAACTTAAAACATTTTAAATTGATGATAACATGCATAGACAGCTTATTTTGAGGAAATAACTAGTTTGGTTTTGCTTTTTAAATAAGGACTTGGTTGATTGGTCAGATTTACTTGATCAGTGTATCTGATTTAGAACTGAACTGGAACCATGTGGATTTTCAGTTTTGTTTTTGCTTTCTTTTGTAGTTTTGGTGTACGTGTTATGTGAGTGTATGTCTTGTGTGGATACACGCGTATATGTGTGCCTTTAACTGTGAAGCCCAGAGGTCAATTTCACGTGTCTTCCTCGGTTGTATCCATTTTATTTTTTGAGACAGGGTCTTTTTCTGAACCTAGAGCTCTCTAACTAGGCCAGACAGGCTATTCAGAAATCCCCAGAGATCGTAGGATTATAGTGGCACGATGTTGTGCCTGGGCCTTTTATATGGTGTTAGGCATGCTTGCAAGGCAAGTGCTTTAGTGACTGAGCCACCTTTTCAGCTGTCGCTATTTTTCCAGCAAACACCCGAAATGAGAGTATTGTGGGGAACTCATTTTATCTTCAACTTTTCTTTTAGTAGACTTTCTCCACAGCTGTGTTAATAAGTTGGCCAATTCTATGGCCACCAAGAGATTTGGGAAAGGTTCTCCTCTTTTATTATTATTCAAGTGACGTTTCATTTTACATTTTCCCCTAATTAGTACCCATTCTGATACAGAGTAAGAAAATTGTGTGCATGTGTGTGTGCTTGCGCGCATGAGCGCACACTTTTGAGAAAATCTTTGCTTTATCACTGTAATAGATTCTTTACCAAAAATCTAGTTAACTTAGCTCTAGAAGATTTTGTTGTTGCTGCTTCATTTATTTTTTTGTGGGGGGAGTTGTTTTTGTGTTGAAGGGGAGATATGAACAGATTGTAATGCAGTTGATTGAGTGAAGGGCACACAGTAAGTGTGCAGTGTGTGTTATCTATTTGATTTTATCATTGTATGTCTTTGTGGTATATTTTAAATGATAACCTAAGAACAAAAGTATTAATGTAAATCCTTTGGTTACTTCACAGGCCACAAACAAACAAATAAACCCAGAAGTCCTGTTCTTAGCCATGGGCCCCTTACAAGTGTTCTCTTTGGAACTCCATGGAGTATACAGTAGACAGAAGAGTCAGAGCAGTGAAGCAAAAGTACAGTGGACTGCAAAGGAAGTAATCTAGAAGAGAAGAAACTAGTTAGGTGGCTGTTGGTGTTTGTCTGATTTAGAGTTGATTTAGTCATGGTGGTAAAATGGAGAAAAATAAGAATAATTTGAAAGGTAGAATAAGTAGTTTTCACAAAAGTAAAGAGGAAAAGACAACAATACTCTAAGGTTTGGAGGAAATGTTAGTAGCCATTAAAGCCCAGGTTAGAAATGCATTCTATGTCTCTGAGTGAAAGTGCTGTGGGCTGGGTAGACAGGCAGAGCCTTAGGACAGGGGTGGAGACAGTGGTTAGTGTGCACCAGCAAACTGCCCAGAGAAGTGATGAAGATGTGCTAAGAGCTGCTTGGAGCCTCCACAGAACACAAGGAGCACTCTCAGAAGTTGAGTTTCTTCTGTGCTAGGTTGTAGCGCTGAAGAACTCTGCCTGCTATTTATGCTTCATTTACACAAAATGGCAACTTATAGTCTTCAAGAGAAGACAAAATTAGAGTTCTTACGTTCTTTAAGAAAAGGTGATTGACTTTGATTCTGAAACATTCTCAGCATTAGCCTAAGGGCAGTGCTTTCATGTATATCCACTTTTTAGCTTCCAGGACCTAGTGTGAGGTTTCTTATACATTAGTATGTGCCAGTACTCGGTTAATTTTAAAATGCTGATTCTTGGGCCCCCAGAAAGCAATTGTGTAAGTTGTAAATTAGGACACATTTATGCTTTTGATGCCGGTGACTGTTGGACCCTGGTTGGGGAAGGCGATACTAAACTAAGGTTATTTTGTTGTAAACTCGATAGTTCGATGCAAAAAATGAAGCTCATTCCTTGGCTGCTTATATGATGCTTCATTTCTATAACAAATCATAATATGCAGGAGGGAACTGTCAGTTGGGATAGCTAAGTTAGTGATTTATCTATTAACTTCTTGGTGTTTTTGCTATATTGCTATAAAAAGTTATTTATTTATAAGGGACAATATGCATATCAGCATTCTGTCTTTAAATTTCCCTGTTAATAATTTTAATGCTTAAATTGATTTCATATGTTAGTTTGTCTCTATATTCTTTTTGTTGCATCTTCACATTTCTGTAGTAAATATAAGCACACTTATGCTGATATCTAAGTAATATAGGCAAGTGCTTCACATGGTTTCTGCCATACCAGTCTTTTGTAGTATTTATAATAATTTAGGACAGTCTGGTACTTGGAAATACCTACCCTTTCTGTCACAGATCAAAAACTGTCACATATAACAAAATTTCCTTTTTTTGTAATACTGTGCTGTTGAAAGAGCAATCTCAAATTGTAAATTTAAGTACCAGTGGTATTAAAAAGTTCCTGTTTTATTATGAAACTTACTTTTGGATCTCCCTTTTTTTTAGTTCTTTTTAATTTCTAAAATCAGTAGGATCACAACTATCTTCAGATTACATAAATATTAGAGATGTTGTTTGTTGCTGTCCTACCTGTACACTTCCAAGGTAGCATTAAGAATTGGTAGACTTTTGGGTATTATCCCTTATCCCATCTTGAAACTAGGAATAGTAGTACCCAAGAAATTTAGCCATGTATTGTTTTCTTGGCAGTTTAAAATTTAAGTTATTAGCCAAGCGTAGTGGAATAAGCATTTAATCTCAGCACTTAAGAAATTGAAGCAGAAAGATGAAGAGTTGGAGACCAGCCTGGACTATATAACTCAACTCTAGAGAAAATAATCATCACCATCCCAACAACAACAGCAACAAAAACTAAATAGATAAATCAGTTAATCTCTGTCATATTATCAAATGCTACGGTCTAAAATTAGAAATTTTTTGGCTTCTTAAAATGCTATAAATGGTCATTTAGACTAGTTCCTTAGAATGTTTAACACAGATTTGAGCCATGAATATACAGTGAATTTACTTGTAAAGTGTTGGGATAAATGACCAGTTCACACTCTAGATCCATTAAATAAAAGGTATAGTTGTTTATAATGTGCATTGAGAATTGGCAACCAGAGATGAAAACAACTACCAGAAAATTAAAGATAATGCAGTTACAGAGATTAAATACAGCATTTAACTGACAAAAGCCCATTTGTTTGTTGTTAGGAAATCATTGTAGTTGTGTTTTGCAGACCTTTGTTCGTGTCCATGATCGTTCATAAACATAAAACCCATGAAGAAAGGCAGGGTGTATGGTGATTGAGGTATCTTTTTTTTCCCCCGTCATCAGCTTCGTTCCTCCATGTTCTGCAATAGCATTTCAAAGACTTCTAGATATAAAACATTTTATGGCCACGTTGACAGTATGTGTAAGTCACAGCCAGAAACTTGCTCTGATTTCTACAAGTTTAAGACTTACATAGTATTGGGTCCCTGAGGTGTGTTAGTTATCTAGAATTTGGCCTCGAAATTAAGGAAATATATTGTGATCTGTAGATTAACAATTACCACATTAAGCTTTAATTTTGTAGCATTTCCTATGCTCATTGGACATCATTTTAGAGCTGAGGTTTATTGAAGTGTGTATAGTACAGTCGACACCTTCTGAAGCACAGAATTCTATGAATGTTAGTAGTTACACGCGCATATAAAAATGCTGTCATATAATATAAAACATTCCATTACTCTCAGAATTCCCTTTACCACCTTTCTATCTTTCTATTCACTGCCCCATTTAGGCTCTTTTGTTATAGAGTTACCTTTCAGAGTTTTATATACTTAGAATGGTATAGTGTATTGAATTATTACTTTTAAAAACCAGTAATGTGTTATGAATTACAGGCTAAACTACCAAGAATTGTAACAGGTTGATTTTTGATGTATAAATGGTAATAACCTCTGATGTGTTGTGATCTCAAGTTGTCAGCACTAAATACATACAGATGAGCAACATTACCCACTTTTTTAAAAGGCTGGCATAATTTTGCTATTGAGTCTTATGAGTCCCTAGATATTTTTATATTAATATTTTACCATTTGTGGTTTATAAATAAATTAATCATAGAGTTAGCCTCATTAAACTTAAAAATCTTTGCTTTATATTTATACCTTTTAAGAATGAGAATTAGAATAGTAAGAAAAATAATATCATTTATAATTAGATGATCCCAACATGTAAAATAAAGCGATTCACTTTTTTTGAATATAAGAAATTCATTATAATCTAGTATTTTTACTAAAATTACTTTTCCTTAAGCTTAAAGTTTTTCAAACAGACCTGTGAACTCAATGGATGTAATTCTACTTCCACGGTAAATTAGTTGTTTATTTTTAGTGGATATATAAAAATATAAATGTCAAGAGAATACAGAAAGTAGAAGTCAAGGTGTTGTGAACTTTGTTCTAGAGTTTATATGACTTTTAAGTTGATTTTTAAAATACGTAGTTTAACAAGTTATTGTTGTTGATTCTCTAAGTTTGTTATTCTTGTTTGATTATGAAGTGTGTATGTAATGATGCTTTCTAAAAGTTGTTTTTGTATTCCTTGTAATAGGAAAGGTGAAGTATATTTGTATATTAAAAGTATATCCAGTTTTTCTAGGATGCCTGTAGACAATGAATTTTACAAGCGAGGTGTGGGGCATGGAGCTCGGTGATACGGTGCTTGTCTGAACATGCACAAAGTCCTGAGTTCACTTCCCAGAACTACATAAAGCAGAGCGTGGTGGCACGCTCTTGTAATCCCAGCACTGATGCCAGAAGCAGGAGTATCGGATGTTCAGTTCATCCAAGTTTGAGGACAGTCTCAGGCACATGAGACCCTTTCCGTCATCATTAGATAAACTAATTTTTACAGTAGAAACCTACAATTGATCAGTGTGCAAAGAGTGAGACTGTTGGGAAGTTAGCTCCTAACAGGACATCTCTGTCACATTTCCTCCCTGACAGTTCAGAGGTCATCATGGGAGAGGAGGCCAGAAAGGTTCTAAGAGCCAGAGATAGTGACTGTTTCCAGGGCAACAGTGTCTCCTGACATAACATGCTGTTGGACACATGTGCTCACAGGGGCTTGGATTGCATGCACACAGTACAAGGCAGCTCCAGCCCCAGCATGGGTGGGGGAGAAGCTCATGAAGTTTCACCCCTAGCTGAAGAGCCATTGACAGTCAGTGGCTATTAAGGAGGGAGAATCCAGTTTTTTAAGGGAGCACTTGAACCTGAGAGAGATAAGTGGTGGGAGGAGGATATAGAGAAATTGTAGGACAGAGAATAATGGGTGAAATTGATGTTATGATGTATGAGGTGCTCAAACAATGAATAAAAACAAATAAAAATAAATGGGTTATTAGTCACAGTGGTATTGAGTCATTCATAAATGACATTATATTGAAATAAATCCTAAGATAAGCTCATTGCCAACTTTGGTCTTGAATATTTTAAAAATATTGGTTATGATATAATGAACTACAGTTTTAAGCAGATCTTAAATTCTACTTTCTGATTTGCCTTTTGATAATGAAAATATTATCATTTATTTTGTACATACTGAATGCATGTGTAAGCAGGTGCACATACACACACCCAAGTATACCCATGTGAAGACCAAGAATTAAAGTTTGGTGTCTTCCTTAGTTGCTTTCCATAGTTCTTTTTAAAAGCCAGGCTCTCTGACTAAACCTGGAGCTCACTGATTGTCTAGACTAGCTGGCCAGTGAGCTTTCTCAAGTCTCCTATATGCTGACTACTGGTGTGGTGTTATAGGCAAACACACTGGAGCTTTTCTTTTGACTGTGTGCTGAGCAAGCACTGTACCTATGAAGCCATTTCCCCAGGCTACAAGTTACTGTAATTTTTAAGGAAGTAGATTTATTTAAGCTCAGAGTTTCTTTCAGGGAAAGCGTAGCAGAGTTCATGTGGAAGGGGCGATCCATGCCCCTGGTTTTTGGTCTGCTTACATTTCAGTGGCAGCCAGGAAGCAGAGTGCATTGTCCTTTGAAACTAAGCAGTAGTTAAAATTGTGGTTGGCCTAATAACCAGGTGGCTGACAAAAGTCGTTAGAATCAACTTTTAATTTTTAATATACATTTAATGTATATGCAGTTTGAGTGTGCAGAAGAAATTTGAATATACATGCTGGGCATTTATTGACTTTTTTAAAAAATCAATTTGAGGAGCAGTGCTTTCAGAACCCACATTATAATATGCTTAAATATTTTGTTAATGTTTAGTATTTTAAACACTATAAAAGAGAATACTACGAAAAATTAACTTGTCCCATTTTTCTCTATAAATTATTTAACATAGCACCCTCAATAAACTTTCAGGAATATAATGGAAAGTAAATTTTTCTCAAAATTAAAAATAAACTCTGGGTCAGGGCAGTAGTGGCACTCACCTTTAATCCCAGCACTCAGGAAGCAGCGGCAGCCAGATCTCTGTAAGTTCAAGGCCAGTTTGGTCTACAGAGTAGAGTTCCAGGACAGCGGGGGATGTTACACAGAGAAACCCTGTCTTGAAAAACACGAAAAACAAAACCTCAACTATGTTTTGTCCGTTTTTAACCATTAAACATTTACTGTAATACATATTTAATAGGCTTTGATAAATGTTTGTTGGGTAAAGACTTGAATTAATGTTATGATTCAGGATACGTACACGGGACATAAGGAGTATATTAAATTCATGTCTGTTTTGTTATAGCGTCCTCACTCACATTTTATTTGTATGTGTGCACTCTTCTCTCTCTCTCTCTCTCTCTCTCTCTCTCTCTCTCTCTCTCTCTCTCTCTCTCTCTCTCTCTCTCTCTCACACACACACACACACACACACCTATTGACTGTTATTTCATGTAGTATTTAACAGTTATTTTTGTTTTCTGAGTCTGGAGAGATGATTTAGCAGTTAAGAGAAGTTGCTGCTTTTCCAAGATTCCTTCTTTGGTTCTCAGCTCTTATGTAAAGCAGCTCACAACTGCCTAAAAACTCCAGCTCAGTTGATCTTACACCCTCTTTTGTCTTCCATGGGTATCTGCACACATATGGCATGCATGTGTTCGTTCCTGTGTGTGTGTATGTGTGTTTGTACACGCACACATTAAAATAATCTTCAAAAAAGCAAAACCCTTTTCAGCAAATATGGTATAAAAATAAATAAATCAAATTTATTGTTTGGTTTCAGGTATATAGCTTAGTGCACTATGCTTACAATCACATACTAACTTTCAGTGTGAGCATACTCGGAGGGTATGTAAACTCTATTCTTAATAAAAATGCTAAAATATTAAGTTGTTTGCAGTTAAAGTCAATTAAACACAGACAAATGTTTGAATCCTTTAAATGTCAGATAAGCAATAAACCTCAAAACTACACCAAAAGCACTTTTCCAAGACAATTTTGTTGAATGTGAAGAATAGAGAGGCTATACAGAAACAGGTCTCGTTAGAATAGTCATCTTTCCACCTTCTAGCTAGTAGTTCCAGAGTCTGATACGACATAGTAAGGACACTAAGAAGTTTCACTAGAGGACAGTAGTGTCTCACATAACCCCCTTAGTTCTCAGCTGTAATGGGCAAACACTGAACTCTGAGTCACCATTAGTCACAAGAGTTCCACTTTGTGTGTGTTCTATTTTTCTGTTACTTTTCTCCAGCACCTTGGAGCCTTTGGTTGATATGTCCTTACTCAATAAGTACATACTAGAATCCAAGGTTTATAACTTTCCCTGGTTAATGGGAATTAGGAAAGCTAGTGCTGAAGCTTCTTGCCCTTCTTAGGTCCATTAACATTGTGGATATGATGTCTTCACTATCAGTGTCACTAACAACCCCTGTACTCTTTGTCAATTTTTTTCTCCTAGGTTTCTCCCCATCCCCTTACTGTTGTTGCTTAGGGCTTTCTTCCAGATAAAGTACAAATACTCAAGTCTTTCAATTTTACCTACTGTTTTCAGAGGCTGCTTGTTTGTTTTCCAGCCACCCAAGCCTAAAATAACCACTCAGAAACTATATTAATTAAATCACTGCTTGGCCAATCACTTAAGCATATTGCTAGGTAGCTCTTATATTTTAAATTAAACCATTTTTATTAATCTGTGTATCATCATGTGGCTGTAGCTTACCAGGCAAAGTTCCAGCGCCTGTTTCCTCTGGCAGCTACATGGCATCTCCTTGCCTCCATACTCTCTCCTCTATCTACTTGAAATTCCCACCTTGCCTTGTTCTGCACTGCCATAGACCCAGAGCAGCTTTTTCATTAACCAGTGGTATTTGCAGCATACAGAAGGGACTCCCACATCAACCTACTACCATGTAGAGTCTAAATCAAGTCTTGCAGGAATTAAATGAGTTTTCATTACACATAAGTTCTTTGAAATACATTCGATAATAGAATTTTTATACAAATCACTCACATTTATAATGGTAATTTTTTAACTAATGCCAAATTTCCAGCCATACTTATACCCTAGCAGCACACATTTACTTTATGAATTGGTAGGTCATATATGTATATCTGGGGGGGTATATGCATACAATTAGCGATGTTCAACTTAATAAGTCTGTTTGAAAGGGTAAATTTTGATTGTCAGATCATCAATTGTAAAGCAGTGTTTAAAACTTAATGAAGTTTTAATTCATGATTTTTTTATTCTTGTTTTATAAACTATCTTTATTTTCCTAAAATTAGCTGACACGTAAAAATAAAGTTAACTTAGATCATCTTTTCTTTGTATACAGTGGGAGACTTTGATAAGATCTGGAGAGAACACTGTGAAGATGCGGAAACACTTTGTGAATATGCTGTTGCAATGAAAAATTTGGCAGATAATCACTGGGCAAAAACTTGTGAGGGTGAAGGTCGCATTGAATGGTGTTGTAGGTAAGTGTTTTATAAACGGGCACTTTTGGTCTCCAATATATTCTTTAACGTAAGTGTAAAATGATGTGCTATTTATTATACCACAGAGGAAACTATAAATACTCTTAAGTGATGTCTCTAAGATCCTCTTTTTCCTTTGTGTTTCACTTTGTCTAGGTTTATTTCAGTTTCCTTGGCTTTTCTTTTTTTTTTTCATTTTTTATTGATTTTTTTTTGAGCTCTACATTTTTCTTTGCTCTCTTCCCTGCCTCTCCCCTTCCCACACTCAACCCTCCCCCAAGGTCCCTGTGCTCCCAATTTACTCAGGAGATACTTCCCATGTAGATTAGATCTATGTAAGTCTGTCTTAGTGTCCTCATTGTTGTCTAAGATCTCTGGGATTGTGGCTTGTAGTCTGATTTTCTTTGCTTTATGTTTAAAAACCACCTGTGAGTGAGTACATGCAATAATTGTCTTTCTGTGTCTGGGTTACCTCACTCAAAGTAATGTTTTCTAACTCCATTCGTTTTCCTGCAGAATTCAAGATGTCATTTTTTTCTGCTGTGTAGTACTCCATTGTATAAATGTACCACATTTTCCTTATCCATTCTTCTGTTGAGAGGGATTTAGGTTGTTTTCAGGTTCTGGCTATGACAAACAAAGCTTCTATGAACATAGTTGAGCACATGTCCTTGTGGCACAATTGAGCATCCATTGGATATATACCCAAAAGTGGTATTACTGGGTCTTGAGGAAGGTTGTTTCCTAATTTTCTGAGAAATCACCACACTGACATCCAAAGGGGTTGTACCAGCTTGCAGAAGTGTTCCCCTTTCCCCACAACCTCTCCAGCATCAGTGTTTTTGTTGTTGGCCATCCTTACAGGTGTAAGATGGAATCTCGGAGTTGTTTTGATTTGCATTTCTCTGATGACTAAGGTTGCTGAACATTTCCTTAAGTATCTTTTAGCTATTTTAGATTCCTCTGTTGAGAGTTCTCTGTTTAGGTCTGTACTCCATTTTTTTTTATTGGATTATGTGTTCTTTTGATGACCAATTTCTTGAGTTCTTGGTATATTTTGGAGATCAGACCTCGTGGTGGGGTTAGTGAAGATCTTTTCCCATTCTGTAGGCTGTCATTTTGTCTTGTTCACCATGTCCTTTGCTTTACAGAAGCTTTTCAGTTTCAGGAGGTCCCATTTATTAAATGTTTCTCTCAGTGTCTGTGCTGCTGGGGTTATATTTAGGAAGTGGTCTCTTGTGCCAATGTGTTCAAGTGTACTTCCCACTTTTTCTTCTGTAAGGTTCAGTGTGGCTGGCTTTATGTTGAGGGCTTTGATTCATTGGACCACCATGAACGCTCCCAATCTTATCTGATCTCAGAAACTATAGTTTCCTTTTCTTAATCGAAATGTTTTACCTTTCACATGCTTAATTTTTCGAAGCATTTTATAAAATATGGCTTTAAGTCTATTATTACTTCTACTTGATATGGAATGGCTGGGTATTACACATGGGAGGTCTGCCCTTTTCTGTAGAGAAAGGAGGAGTGAATGGCTATTGGAAACTGAACTCAAGTCCTGTGGAAGAACAATCAACCAGTGCACTTAAATGAAGCCATCAGTCCCCACCCCTTAAAATGTTTGTATTTTATTGAAAGTAGATTGTTTTGTAAGATATATTCTGATTATTCTTCCCCACCCCAACTGTTCCAATGAAGATAGAGTTGTGCACTGATAACAGGGTAACCTTGTAAGTTTTTAGGAGTAATTATATTGTTCTATCCATGTAGCAGTAATAGTGATAGGTTTTCTACTAGGACTCAGGAGTGATTCAGAATTTAGCCACAGGCTTTTAGCTTCATTGGCAGTATCAGGTATGTATGGGTTCCATCTCCTGTAGTGGGCTTTGCTGCCAATCAAAAAGTGACTGGTAACACCTATAGTATTTGTGCCACTATCATACCAATGGGGATTTGTTGTAGAAAAATCCCTAGTGCAACATGCAGGGTTCAGGATCCATAGCTGCTGAGTAAGGATACTGATTACTTTTTGCCTCTGGTTATGTGAATGGTCCAGCCCTGTGAACACTAGCTAGTAAGGATGAATCTTCCAGGCCAGCACTAGCTAGAGTTTTCCTTGTTCTCTTGACTAAAGCTGTAGATCTTACTGTCAAGTTCTAGAGGTAACAAATATTATTGACAGTAGCCTGTATTTGGCATGATGGGACGGGGGTAATTATGGGACCCGATAGGCCAACATCTCAAAAAGAGGTGTTCTTTTCCAATTACTGAGGCTTTTATTTGGTAGCATATTGTGTCTAGTTGGGTTATTGTGTCCATGCTGCTTCCCACCCTCATTATAGGGCACCTGCTTTGGACCTTTTTTTATAATATGTATACATTTTAGAAAGTTTCTGCATAGTAGGTTTTTATATTGCTTTTGCAAAAAGCCTTCAGTGTTAGTTATCTACCCATATTCTCTCTTTCACTCTGCCTGCGTGTTCCCCACCTTACCCAATCCTTCCTATTCCAGTTCCCAACTTTCTCACCCAACAGTGCTACTTTCTGTTACCCATTCCTTGAAAGATCCCTCCTTCGCAGTGGCCTTTACTAGTTACTTAACCTCTGGGTATTCCAAATGAAATATAAAATTTTAAAGCTTAAGTTCAAATATGAGACATATGAGAGGAAACCTATGCTTGTTCTTCTGAATTAACCATACTGAAAGGGTTACCTTCTTGATCATGGTTGTTTCCCGTTTCATCCATTTGCCTGTAAATTTTATTTTTCCTTAACAACTGAATAGTGCTCTGTTATGTATGCGTACCACATTTGTATTATCCATTCTTAGTAGATTTTAAGTTGTTTTCTATTTCAGGGTATTGTGAATAGAGGACAGTGAACACAGGTAAGCAAGTGTCTCTGTAGTAAGATAAAGCTACATCTGTGGTGAACCTATTTTTAACTTCTTGAGAAATCTCCACACTGATTTCCATAGTGGCTGACCAGTTTTCACACTCACCATCAGTGAGTAAATATTCTTTTTCTCTACAGCCTCTACGTTATCTCCTTCATTTGGATGTTGTTTTTGTTTGTTTCTTCTTCTTCCTTTTTTTTAATCCTAGGCACTCTGACTATGGTAAGACATCAAAATAATAATAATAATAACAATAATAATAAAATGTCAGTCATGAAGCTGGTAGTAATTTTTTGTTTTTGTTTGTTTGTAATTAGAAGTATTTATAAAAGAACATATACATGGTTGAGAAACACTTAAATGAAGTTCAACATCCATAGCCATCAGGGAAATACAAACTAATTCTTTGAGATATCATCTGTTAGTTTTTTGAGACTTGTATATGTGTTTACATCCTTTCTACCCCATTTCCTTCCTACTCCAAGTCCTCCTATGTCCTGCACCCCGCCAATTTTATGACTTGTTCTATAATTAGTAGAATTGTGTGTGTGTGTGTTTATGTGTATGTGTGTGTGTGGTCTGTGTGTGTAATCCAGAGCAAGATGTGCATGTAAGAGGGGCTATACAATGTCTTTATTTAAACCTAAAGCTAGTTTGGCCAAAACGGCCTCAACCAAATATTAAAATTTCAGCTATATATAATTTAATATTAAATTATATATAATTCACTTCCCTGTTAATTTTAAGAGAGTCATATATTTATTTATGTGCATACATGCATTCATACATATATGAGGTAGGTGAAAGTAGTGAGAAAATAAGAACAATGGATTGTGGAACAAAGAACTGTACAGTTGGGGAAATAAAGGAAGGATCCCCTTTCTCCCTCATCCCCCCAAAAAGAAAGATGGGGTGTTTGTGATTAACTGCTTAGTTGTGTTTGCTTAGCTCTATAGAGAAAATGTTTATAGAGTTGACTAGTTCACCCCACCCTCCCAACTAAGAACTACAGAGTTGTACTACTAGGCTAGACCCCTGGGGGGGGGGTTCCAGTGCCCTCCAGTCAGGAACAGAACCTCACTGTTCCACTCCACGGCCTTGGCTTTTCAATTATCAGGACAATCCAGGAGGCAAACCCTCCTCCTGTTTTTGAGCGGACTTTGTTCAGAAAGAGAGTATTTTTAGGTCAAACTGCTAAAAATAGTTGATAAGAATTTAACTCAAACTTCTGAAGAACAATAGTCAAGTGGAAGATGTGGTTTTAGAAAATAACAGTAACAAAAAGATTGAGCTTAGCATCATGACACATGCTTTCAAAAGCACTTAGGAGGCAGGGCAAGTGAGTTGTGAGTTTGAACATGCCTGGGCTATACACTGAGATCTTGATTCAAAACAAAACGTGTGTGTAAGAGAGGTTGAATGATATCTTTCTATGAACCTAAAGCCTTCAAAACAATATTAAATTTGCAGTTATATATAATCTTAGTTTAAATTATGTATAATTTCTTTCCCTCTTGATAATTATAAGAGATCAGTATTACTTTCAAAGCTAATATGGAATTAAATACCAGTTGATCAAAAGTTTTCTTCCATTTAGTTATACTTAAAATTTTAAAGAAATTTGGTATAAAATTTACGTATTTACTGACTTATTTACTCTGCTAAGATTTTTAATGGTCATTTAGTAGGAATAATTCAGTATTGGATTTCTTTTAGAAGAATAATTAGATTTCAAATGTAATATGCTGAAGAGATGTCTTAGCAGTTAAGAGCACTGCCTGTTCTTCCAAACGTTCTGAGTTCAATTCCCAACAACCACATGGTGGCTCACAACCATCTATAATGAGAACTGGTTCCCTTTTGAGGAAGAGACCTGGTCAAACGTCCTTAGACCATGAAACCCAATATGGATGTGTTCAACAGAACTGCCATATATGGGCTGCCCATGCATGCTTCAGTATTTCCAGGGCATACATTTAATTTAATTTTTTTTGGATTTCTTTTATTAAAATAATTAGATTTCAAACTTAATATGAAGTAAAGCATTTTTATGTATATCACCAAAGATACATAAACACATTTTTTCCTGAACAATTTGAAATTAGTTCACAAATAGCATGCCATTTTATCCTTGAACTCACAACTCCTAAGGAGACAATCCTTCTGTATAACTGCAACACCCTTATCATTAAGACAATTATCAGTAATCTTCCAATTTACTAAACTTATCTAGTTCATAAATTCAGATCTTTTTCTTACTGTATCCAGAATGAATCTTAGGGTTTTGTGGTGCTTTGAATTAGACTAGCTCCCATAGGCTCATACTTTTGAATACTGCCCCACAGTTGGTTAGAACTATTTGGAAAGGCCTAGGAGGTGTGCCGTTATTGGAGTAAATGTGTCACTGGGGGTGGGTGGGACTTGGAGATTTCAAAAGCCTGTGTATTCCCAGTTAGCAAGGTCACACACTGTCTCTCGTTTGCTGGCTCGCTCTCTGCTCTATGGTTGTCTCATGTAAGCACTATGCCTGCCTGCTGTTGCCCTGCTCTTGGTTGAGAGGGTCATGGGGGCTAACAGTCTGGATCCAGGAGTCCCAAATTAAATGCTTTCTTTTCTAGTTTTCTTTGGTTGTGGTGCTTTGTTATGGCAGTAGAACAATAAGACAAGATTCCAAGGTTTTTTTTTCCTAAAAACAGTGAGACCTTGGTAGTGTTATCTCTGTGTTCTTACTTTGTTTTTTATAACATTGAGTTTTTGCCAAAATGTCAGCTTTTTTAGAAAATCTCACATAGTTTAATTTCGATTGTTGCTTAGAAGTGGCAAATTGAATTGTTCAAATATTTAGATATCTTCACCGATTTTTCTTTTTTTGGTGTCTTATTTTATTAATTACTGAGAAATGTTATAAGATAAATTTCACCAAATTTCTTGAAATTGCTTAACTATTTTCTCTATTTTTGCTTATTATATTTATAATAGTTAATGTTAAGACTTTCTCTATTTACTTTAACATAATTTAGCTGCAGGTCTATTTCTTTTTGTTATAACCCATTTTTTTTTAAACTTGCTTCATTGTGTGTATGGCAGCTTGTTAAATATTGCTGTTGTGCTTAAAAGACACTGGAATAACTGTTTTCTCCAGAAAGGACACAGCTTTGTTTTTCTCTAATGCAGGAGCTAGGATGAAAGAAAGAACACTTAGAGCCATCAGTAGTAATTGATCTGGAATGGAGCTAAATTACCTCTTTAGAAAGCGTCAGTTCACATTTGGTTTCCAGTGCGTTAAGAGTGAGGGGATGAATGCTCTGTGTATGCAGAGGGACAGCTCTTGGAGAAGAGGAACTGATCTTGAGATAATAGCCCAAGAAAGAGCACAAAGATCCTCTGAGTTTTCATTCTATTCTCAGTCTCTCATGCTGCTGTTGCCCAAGAATCAGAAAGAATATATGAATTATTATATCTGTAGTTTGGTTCTTTAAAGATTTTCGGACATTCCCTTATGGCAAGTTATATCTGATCAAATGAAAAGCATTTGTTAGTTTTTAAAGTTAGTTTAGATTGAACTGCTATTCTGCTTGATGGACTATTATCTCTTCTAATTAAGAGGAGTCTCTTGTTCAAATCAGATATCAATTTGTATGGTATCCATAGCTTTTCTTCTTTTGTGGAAACAAAAGCAAAACCTCTTCCCCAATATAACACGTATGCTGGTTTCCAATCCGAGGTCAACACATCATTAAAGTATACCAGCTGATTCTGTAGTTTATTTTCCACAATCAAATGTCCCTCCATGGCTGCTGTTCATTTCTCATTATCATTCAGAAAATTCAAAGTTAATAAAGCATTGTTTAATCTATCTCTGGGTGTCTTTATCATCCTTTTCTCTTTTTTTAACATATCCTTTAGATTTCGATTTGATCTTTGTATAACTGCCTGCCCTATAGAATTGTGTGGTATACCTGTAATATGCTTTATAGTATATAAGCAAAATTTGTTTCATTTTCTTAGAGACATATGCTGGAGCATTGTCTGTCTTTATTTTCACAGGTATACCCTTGATGGCCATAACTTCTAGGAAATGTGTAATTATTGAATCAGCCTTTTCAAACTCAAAGCAGTTGCCCATTGAAAACCTGAATAGGTATTAATGGTGTGGTGTACATAGTTTTCCAGACTCTACAAAATGGAACCTATCCGTCTACTAGATTTTAGTCCATTGAGTACCCTTTGGGTTACTTCATGCAGGTAGTGGTGTTTGGTTGTATAAAGAACAAATAAGATGTTTCCTTATAATTTCCTTGGCTTATTGTCATGTGGTGGAGAGGTCTTTAAAAAAAAACAAAAAACTTGCTATTGGTGATTTTTTTTTATGAAACTCTGAAGCCTCCAGCACATTTCCAATCAATAATTGATCGATTTCTGCATTACCTTTTGCTAGAGGACCTAAAAGACCCGTATGGGATTGGATGTGTGTTATGTATATAGGGTGATTCCTATTCCTGAATATTTCTTGTAACTGAATATATAATAAAGTCAATTCTGTGTATCATCTGGTATAAATTAAGTGGTTTCAATATGCAAAACAACTTTTTCTGCATACTGTGAATCAGTAACTATGTGGAGAGGTTCCTTAAAATCCCTTAGTACCATGAGAGTAGCATATAATTTTGACTTTTGAACAGTATCATAATGGCTTAAATTCACTTTGCTTAAATGTTCTCATTTGTAACCTGCCTTTACTGATGTTTTTGCATCATATAAAGTATAGGGGCTCCAGATATTGGTGTTTATCATACAGTGCAAGGAAGGATCCAGTTAGTTCTTTTTATAAGATGAATTCTCTTGCTTTTGGGATATTTGTTGTTAATCTCTCCCAAAAAATTACCACAAGCTCTTTGCCAGGGTTCACTTTCTGCCCATAATTTGTCAGTTTCATCTTTAATGAATGGTAATACAATTTCTGTTTAGTCTATTCTTGCTGATTGATGAAGGCTGTTTTCCTTTTCAAAATTAACTTAAATCTTTTCCACTTAAGTTTTTAATTTTTTTTACTCTGTTTATGTGGTAAAAACATTCTATTAAACCAGGCGGTGGTGGCGCACGCC
The DNA here is from genome assembly GCF_000317375.1 of Microtus ochrogaster. Classification (NCBI taxonomy): domain Eukaryota; kingdom Metazoa; phylum Chordata; class Mammalia; order Rodentia; family Cricetidae; genus Microtus; species Microtus ochrogaster. The sequence continues at coordinate 8,843,166 of NC_022035.1, read as the reverse complement.
TTTAATCCCAGCACTCGGGAGGCAGAGGCAGGCGGATCTCTGTGAGTTCGAGACCAGCCTGGTCTACAGA
>NC_022035.1:8834346-8839721 GCF_000317375.1 Microtus ochrogaster | reverse complement strand
GCACCTTGGGGTGCGACAAACATAATTGGAAATGGGTTAGTCCAGGTGTGAGAGTTAGCTGAGAAAAGGCTAGATAGAAATGGCCAAGCAGTGTTTAAATGAATACAGTTTGTGTGTTGTTATTTCGGGCATAAGCTAGCCGGGCAGGCGGCTGGGGTGCTGGGGAGCAGCCCCACCGCTCCTATTACTACATCTCTGCCCAGCCATATCACTTCCTGTTTGTCTGTACAGACCTCTGGACCTCAATGGTTAGCTAGTAACTAGCTTTGCCCTCTGATCTTCAGGCAGGCTTTATTTATACAAACAAGATACCACCACAGTTGTGACCCTTTGCTCGAGTGGGAGGGATGAACAACCCTTTTACAGGGTTCTCCTAAGACCATTGGAAAACACAGATATTTACATTACAATTCCTAACAGCAAAATTGCAGTTATGAAGTTGAAAACAGTTTTATCTTTGGATGTCACCACAGCATGAGGAACTAGAGTAAAGTGGCAAAGCAGTAGGAAGCTTGAGAATCACTGCTCTGGAAGATTGTTGCAACTCAAATGTTTTTTTAAAAAGAAATCTTTTTGTTTTGTTTTGTTTTTCAAATCAGGGTTTTTGTATATAGCCCTGACTGTCCTGGAACACATTCTGCAGATCAGGCAGCTATCCTGGAACTCATAGATACGCCTGCCTCTGCTTCCAAGTGCTGACATTAAAGATGTGTGCCACCACCACTGAACTGCAAATAGAATTGTTTTTTGGAGGGGGGGGGGTTGTTGTTGTTTGTTTGCTCTTTTGTGGTTCGGTCTCTCTGTGAAGCCTTGGCAGTCCTAGAATTCACTCTATAAATCAGGCTGGCCTGGAACTCAGAGATCCACTTATCTCTGCTGGGATTAAAGGTCTGCGCCACCGCCACTACCACCACTGAACTGAAAAAAAAAAAATATTTTTTTGGGTGGTTGGTTGGTTTGGTTTGGTTTGGTTTTTTGAGACATGATCTCTCTGTGAAGCCTTAGCAGACCAGGCTGACCTCTACCTGCTATGCTGGAATTAAAGGTGAGCACCACCATTGCCCAGCTGTTTAAAAAAATGTTAGATGAAACTACATCTGAATCTTAGAAGTAGGCTCTTACCTTTATGGGAAATGCTATCACTTGGTTCTGGTGACACCTCTAGATTCTTCAAATAGGAAATGACATTTTGTCTTGTTGATCAATTCTATCTTTAACAGCCTTTGAAATAAATTACTTCTGTTTTTTTATTTTGTTTTTTCAAGACAGGGTTTCCCTGTATAATGGTCCTGACTCTCCTGGAATTCCTTTGTAGACAAGGCTGACCTTGAACTCAAAGGGATTCACACACACACAAACAAAAAAAATTGCTGGGATAAAAAATATGTACCACTACTGCCCAGCATTTCTGTTAATATTTTTATGGGTGTACCATTCTTTAACACTTATTTGCTGCCATTGTTTTGTAAATAAGCATTTTCCATTATAAATCGGTCATAATTCTATTTCTTCAAAACGCCTAAGCTATGTTTATTTATAATTATTTCTGTTGACCAATTCTCACAATAAATAATTTCTATAAAGTAGTTATAATTATAATAAACATTTCTGTAATATCATTGTAGTCTCATGTCTTGGAGTCATTTTTTTCTTTGTTGTTGGCCAAGGAGAATAAATCAAAGCTTGTTTCTGTGTTCAGACATTGCTTTTGAGCAATTTATTGCTATCCAGTACAAAATAGGTTTTACTTTCTTTGCTTTAGACGTACAATCTAACCTTTCAGAATCCTATTTGCTTTTAATGGAAGGTAGGATTTAATGTAAGGCAGCCAACTGGATGTCTTTTTGTTATTTTTGTGAAGAGAATTAGAAGCACATGAGAGAGAAGGGCAAAGGGGGAGAGAGATCGAACATCCTTAATCTGAAATGCTGCAAAATCCAGTAGTTTTTTGAGCACTGTTAACCACAAATGGAAAATTCTCCACATTCATGGTCAAAATATTAAAAATATTCCACATGCTGGAGACTAGAAAGGGGTGTAATAGGTTTGGTAAATTATGTAGCCAATGGGGAAATCAACATGAAAGTGTTTAAAAACAAAAGCAAAAAAATGGAACTGTCGTATGACCCACTTACACCATTCTTTGGTATGTACCTGAAGTCACAGAACACAAAGATTATTATCTATCCAGTTTGTTGCTGTACTTATCACACTAGCTGAGAAATGGAACTTGTTGGGATGCCTACCAGTAGGTGAATGGATAAGGAAGATGTGTACATACACAAAGAAAAATGTGGTGTTTGTAGGAGAATGGGTGGAGTTGGGAAGTCATTATGGTAAGTGAAATTAGCCAGACTCAGACAAATACCGATAGATTTCTCTCCAATGCGCAACCTAGATTTAAAATTATAAGCATGCGCATGTGATCCACCCATTCTATTTCTAGGGCAGGAGACAAAAGGAGTGCAAATTAGAGTAAAATATAATTGTAAAAATGTAAGGAAATGCCATGGTAAAATGTGAAATATTAATTTTAAAGTACGATGTAAAATTACCATTTATATAGCCATGTTGGTTATTGTCTTGTCAGTTTAACACAAGTCAGGGTTATCTGCAAAAAGCAAACGAGAAAACCAACTGAGAAAATGCCTCCATCAATTTGGCCTGTAGGTAAGCCTGGGGGGGCATTTTCCTGTTTAGTAATGGATGTAGGAAGGCCCAGCCCACAGGCCAGTTCGATCCCTAGGCAGGTGGTTCTGGGTTGAGTCTGTAAATTGACTAAGCAAGCCAGTAAGCACCACGTCTCCATGACCTCTGTTTCAGTTCCTGCTTCATATTTCCGCCTTTAACTCCTTTCCAGACTTCCTTCACGCTGGACTGCAATTGCAATATGTAAGCTTAAGAAAACCCTTTCTTCCCCAAGTTGCTTCCGATCTCGATGTTTATCACAATAGAGAGCAGTCTATGATACTGTCTGTTAGTAGTTTGAGCCTGTGTCCATTTAACAGAATTATAATAGTAAGTTTACACCTGTGACTTGTGTGCTCTCCAAGCATGGACTCTTGGTCAGATGTGCACGGCCAGGCAAATTTCCTCCTGTGGAACAGGTCTCAAATCCTTTATTCAGAAAGTAGTTGGTTACTCTCATAGTATTTGTTCTGATATTGCACCCGTAGTCATAACTTGCCATACCACTTATTATTATAGTTCAGAGTGTCGATGATCTCACCCCTGCCCCTGCAGCAGCCCACATAGCAACAGTTGACTTTAACAGATGAGGAAAATTTGGTTGTATATAGTTATCACATTTCTTAGTCACTAGTTGTTGGTCACCTAGATATTTCCACATCCTAGCTATTGTGAATAGAGCAGCAAAAACAGTCCTTTCATTTGGTAGTATGTGTCTTAATTGTTTGAGTAGCCACCACACTGATCTCCTTAGTGCCTGTACTAATTTGCCTTCCAGTATCCTTTATTAACTGTAGGTAATAGCATATTATATGTAGGTTCCTACCCTTTATTACTTAACAGTGGAGATCTTGCTCTTTGCTATTATGATAAATGTTCCCTGAGAAATAGGAGCAATGTGTGTGTATTTGTACACGACACATTTATGCACTTCTTTGTGGGTATATAGTAACAGATTGGCTACAAAGAACTGACTCATTTAATTAAGAAGTCTTATATATCCTAAAACCTTCGTTTTAACTGTTAGATGAGTAAAGCAGGTTGTTCCTGGTTTAATCCAGCAAGTCCAAAGTCTAAACAGAATAATTTCCTTAAATAACTAGAAACTCCTGCCTATCTTCAAAGAACTCCACCTTTTCCTGCCATCTGGATCAAACTAAACTGATTTTCCGGCTTTGGAGATTATGTGCTTTTTGGCTAGGACTACATAATCTCTTAAAGGAGAACCGTGTGTTTATTGTATTAGTGCGTTGAAATGTCATACTATAGTCTTAAATGTTCTTTCTTACAGTGCCAATTAAATATATTTAGAAAAAGTTTTTTGAGTTGCAGACTAAGCTTTTGTAACTTCATTGCTTTGTATTTATGTAATTCACCTGTTTGGGGTTTATCAGATGTTGTGAAGTATCACTCTCCTTTTTCTCCTAACTTTCCCCTATATGATTTTTCCATTTCCCCAACACCACTTAAGCAGAAAACTAAATCACAGTGAGTATTATAACTTGACACGTTTCACTGTCTACCTCACAGTTGATTTTGTTTTACAATTTTTTCACTTATTTATCTATATTATTGATCTATGACTAATGTTAGTATTTTAATTATAGACTTACATAATATCTTAACATTATTGGTTGTCATTTATCCTACCCACCCTTTTACTTTTTCAGAATTTCTTTTAAAAAAATATTTATTTATTTATTTATTTATTTATTTATTATACGATATTCTGTCTGTGTGTATGCCTGCAGGCCAGCAGAGGGCACCAGACCCCATTACAGATGGTTGCGAGCCACCATGTGGTTGCTGGGAATTGAACTCAGGACCTTTGGAAGAAGCAGGCAATGCTCTTAACCTCTGAGCCATTTCTCCAGCTCCAGAATTTCTTGATTATTTGTTTTTTCCATGTTTATCTTAGAATAAGCTGGTTTACTCATTTTTTTATTTGTTTGAGATGAAATTATAAATTGTAAAAACTGATGCTTTCATATTGTTGCATCATCTTGCCCATGAAAAATGTATTTCATTTGTTTTTTTTTTTTCTACTTTTTAGTCTGTATTTCAACATTTTCTCCATGGTGGTTATGCATAGCTCTTACTTTATTGCTAAGTAACTTAAGTTTTGTTGCTGTTATAAGTATGAACTTCCATTTCATTACATATTCTAACAGCCTAGGGTATGTATTTGTTTTGAACATGTTTATGGATACTTGTCATTTTGTGTTTCATATATATCACCATTTTACATAATTTTATTACTGCTTGTGTGTGATTGATTCTCTTAGATTGCCCAGATATTCACAGTACCATGTGAATACATTGTTTTATTTCTTCCTCTCCAGTTCATTTGACGCAGCTCATTGTTTTTACACACTGAACCATCTTGTCAGCTCTAGTGTCTGTTTCTTGAGTATGAACACAATATGAGCAACTGTGTCAGGCTCCTTGACTTCACAGTTATGATGAACTATGAACAGAATGAACCCTTCTCCTTAAATTGCTTTTGTCAAGAAGATTTTATCACAGCAACAGGAAAGGAGATGGAAACAAGGAACAAGGCTCACTTCTCTTAGGCTTCAGTTTTTCCTAGTTCCTATTATGTAAGATTTCTTTTTCCTTGCTTTCCCCCACCCACAGTTTTTATTATATATATATAATAAAAAAGAATATGTATATATTCTTTTTTT
>NC_022035.1:8779398-8834246 GCF_000317375.1 Microtus ochrogaster | reverse complement strand
TCTTGTAGACCAGGCTGGTCTCGAACTCACAGAGATCTGCCTGCCTCTGCCTCCCGAGTGCTGGGATTAAAGGCGTGTGCCACCGCCGCCTGGCTATTTTATTTATATTTGTGAGAATGGGAGATCAGAAGATAACTATTGGGAAATGACTCCTTGTACCCAAAGATCCAGAGACCAGGCTTGGCCTGTACGCGTTTTTAATATTTAACAAAAGATGCCATCTTTTCTCCAGGATATGGTTTTTGGCCTCTTTTGTCTACTACCAGATGGCTATAGTTATGGGTACTCGTGTTTAAATTATCTGTTTCATTCCATTTGGCTTTTATTCCATGTTGGTTTTTGTGCCAGTACCATAGTGGTGGTATTATTATTATTATTATTATTATTATTATTATTATTATTATTACTGCTACTACTGTGACTCTGTAATATATTTTGGGATCTAGGATGGTGATCCCTCCAATATTGTTTTTTTCTGCTTAGGGTTGCTTTGGCTATGCAATCTTTTCTGGTTTTATGTGGGATGTTGTGGTTCCTTTTATTGGGATTTCATTGAATCTGTAATTGCTTTTGGTTATAGCCATTTTCACAATATTAATTCTACTAACCTTTGAACACTGGGAGTCTTTTAAAAGTAGGTTTATCTCTTCAGAATGATTTAATTAAGGAAAACCCCTCACAGGTGTGCCCTCCCACTTGGGTTTTAGTTGATTCCTGATGTAGTCAAGTTGACAACCAAGAGTAGCCACTATTACTGGTGTATGATACCATATTGTCTACAAATACGGATAATTGGCTTCTTTTTCCCCCATTAGTATTCCTTTAATTTCCATCTCTTGCTATATTGCTCTAGCTCATGCCTCCAATATTGTTTGAACAAAAGGTATTTTACAGTCCTAACTGTGGGTTTGTCACCCTGAACCTTTGTTACTGTTGAGTTGTGTTCCTTCCAGTCCTACTCTAGGACATTTATCATGAAAATACTTTGGATTTTGTCAAATGCTTTTTCTGCGTCTATTGAGATGATTGCGGGTTTTTGTCTTTAAGCCCTCTTATATCATTTATTATATTTATTGATATATAATTAAGTATGTTGAACCATCCAGCATTTTCTTGATAAAACCAACTTGATCTTCGTGGATGATCATCTTTGCTTTTCATTTAAAATATATTTTGATACTGTATATTTTCATTATATTATTTCCCTTCCCTCAACTTCTCCCTTCCCCACCCCTCCAAAAATCCCAAACAAACAGTAAACAAAAAATGAAAATGAAAACAAATAAAAAGCTAGTAAGACCAAAAAATAACAACAATATGAAACAAGAAGTCCACAGAAGACAAACATAGAGCCCCTTTTGTATTGTCCAACTACTCCTGGACTTGCTCTGTACTAAGCTTAACAGTATTTCATTCAGAATGCTTGTGTCTGTGTTCCTCAGGCGTATCGGCCTGTCATTTGTCTGTTTTCGTTTCATTGCTGTTGTTTTTTATCTGGTTTGGGTAGTATAGTAATACTGACTCATAGAATAAGTTTAGGAATGTTCCTCCTATTTCTATTCTTTTGAATAACGTAAGAATGATTGGTTGTGGTTCTTTGAAAGTCTGGTAAAGTTCTGTTGTGAATCCATCTGGGCCTGGGTGTTTCTTAATCAAAAGACTCTCTATAACTGAATTTCCTGTGTTATTATGGATATGTTTAGACTATTGACCAGTCATTGGTTTAAGTTTGGTAGCTTGGAAATTTATCCATTTCATTTAGATTTTCCAACTTAACAGAGTACAGGTTTTTTCAAGTATTCCCTTGTCACATTCTGAATTTCTCAGCGTGTGTGTGAGAGAGCTATTGTAATGTTTCCCTGATCATTTCTTTTCTTTTGGGAAGGGTAGCGTTCGTTGGGCTGAGTATATGTCTTGTTTATCTCTTCAAAGAATCAGCTCTTAAATATATTAATTCCTTGTATTGTATGTTTATATTTCATTAATTTTTACTTTGATTTTTCTTAATGCTTGTTGTCTCCTGGGTTTAAGTTTTCTTCTCGTTTCTCTAAATTTTTGAATTGAACCATTAAGTCATTTATTGGTGCTCTTCCTAGCTATGTAATATGTAGGTACTTAGGGCTATAAATATTTCTTTCAGAGCTGCTTTTAATGTGCCCCATAGGTTTTGTTGTTTTTCATTTTGATTTAGTTCTAGGATAGTTTGATTATTTTTTCTTGATTCTTTTTCCCTTTGATCCTCATTCAGTAGTGAGTTGTTTAGTCTTCATGAATTTGTACACTTACTAAAGTTTTATTCATTGTCAATTTTAGTTAGTTAGTTAGTTAGTTAGTTAGTTAGTTAGTTAGTTAGTTAGTTTTGCACACTGGTGTTGAAGGAGCTACAGGCCGCGTTCCTGCCGCCTGGCTCCTGGCCGCCAGCTAGCTTATGCCCAGAAATAATTACACGGAAACTGTGTTCTTTTAAACACTGCTTGACCAATTAGTTCCAGCCCCTTATTGTCTAGCTCTTACGTATTGATCTAACCCATTTCTAATATTCTGTGTAGCACCATGAGCTGGCTTACCAGGAAAGATCTTAACCTGCGTCTGTCTGGAGTGGAAGAATCATGGCAACTGCCTGACTCAGCTTCTTTCTCCCAGCATTCTGTTCTGTCTACTCTGCCTACCTAATTTTCTGTCCTATCAGGCCAAGCAGTTTTCTTTATTAGTTGACCAATGAAAGCAACAGATAAGATACAAGACCCACCTCCATCACGCTGGTCAGATAGGATGCATGAAATTATCAGTATTTTTTAGGTTAGTTTGGGGTCCCAGCATGTGGTTTATGTTAGAGAAGTTTTCATGGGCTTCTGAGTAGAATGTAGATTCTTTGATGTTTGGTTGAAATATTTTGTAGTTATCTCTTAGGTTCATTTGATATAATATTTTTAATTCTGAGATTTCTCATTTTGTTTGTTTTGTCCAGATACCCTGTCTATTGGATGAATTAAAGTGTTGAAATCACTTACTATAATTGGGATTTGTGTCTTTACTTCTATTTGTATGCTTTGTATGAAATTGGGTACACCAGTGTTTGGTGAATTTATGTTTAGTATTGTGTTATTTTCTTGATTAATTGGTATCTTGATTGTAGTGAAGTGCCCTTTGTTTCTTTTAATTGCTTTTAGTTTGAGGTATATTTTGTTGCATGTTAGGGTGACTATGTGTGCTTGTTCTGACCCCGTTTGCCTGGAATACTTTTTTCCATCCTTTCATTTTAAGATGGTGCCTATTTTTCAAGCTGAGTTTCTTGTATAAAATAAAAGATGGATTTTGTTTCTTATCCATTCAGCTAGCCTATGTCTTGATGATGGATGTTTAAGTTCTTACAGAAAGGTTTGTATAGATTGCAATCATTAGTTGTGCTTTGTAGTTCTTTAATTACAGTTTCATTTTTGTTTATTTCTAGAGTCTCTTGGCTGTGTTTAGACTCTCTTCTGTTAGAAGTATTGCTTCCAGTATTCTGCTTAGTGTTTTAATTATTGGGTTGGATATGAAGTTTTTTAGACTATTTGGGTCAAGGAAAGTTTTTTTTTTTTTCTACTTCAACTGTGGCAAATAGTTTTCCTGGTTGCAGTAGCTTAGGTTGACAGACATAGTATTTTAGAACTTGGAATACCTTGCTCCAGAAGGCTTTCAGAGTTCCCACTAAGAAATCAACTATTATTCTGATGGTTTTTCCTTTATATGTAACTTTTTTCGTTTTACAACTTTCAACATTTTCCTTTTTTCCATGTATTTAGTGTTTTGACTATGATATGTTATGAGGTGTTTCTTTTCTAGTCTTGTCTATTTGCTCCTCTGTGCACTTCTATATGCATGGGTATGGCGTTCCTTAGTCTGGGGAAGTTTTCTTCTACACTCTTGTTAACCCACGATACTTCTCCCTCTCATTTCTTGGTGTCCCATTTGTTTTGCATGTTCCTTTCCTGTGCTTCAGATTTTTTAAAAATATTCTTTGTTTATTTGGTCTAAGTCCTCTATTCTATCTTTGTGTACTGATAGTCTATCTTCTGCTTGATTCTTTCTTCTTGTATGTAAGGCTTTCCCCTGAGTTTTCTAATTGAGATATTGAGTTTTTCAATTCTATTCTGTTTTCATTTCAGTTTGTGTTCTCTTCAACAGTTCTATTTATTGAATTCTATTTTCAAATCCAGAATTATCTTCATTTAGCAGTGTATTTGTATTTTCTTAGATATCACTCAGGAGTTTATTGTTATTCTCTTGGAATTCAATGAACTATTTGTTCATTCTTCTTTAAATTAGATTAATTCTTTGATAAAATTTATAATTTTTCTAACTATAGAATACTTCTATAGGACTGATAAGTTGGATATAAGACAGACTGCCTTTGCTGTTTGTGGTTGTTTTGTTTTTGTAAGATAATTTAGGCCTGAGAACTCTTTTTGTGTTTGATGTAAGAATTGGGCCTGCCTTAGATTGGGCTACTGTAGTAACTGATGGTGAGCTGTTTAACTGGACCAGGCAAAAGTGACTCCCAACAACAAATCTGGAGCTGCAATAGTAGGTGTAGAGATTACAGTGAGTAAAAAGAAGGTTGGAATAGCTAAAGAACGTCTCACCAGTCAAAGAACAAAGCAGACTCAAAGCCCAACAAGCAGATTGGAACTAGGGCTGTGGGTGTGGAAATGACAACAGGTAGGGTGAATCATGGGATAAGAAAGAAAACTGCTCATCCACCCAGCAAAGGTGGCACTTGAAAGAAAGAGTTAGGGACCTTAGGTTGCAGTTTGAGCTATGCTCATATATAGATAGCAAATATATGGGGGACAGATAGCAAATGGAGATGTCACTTACCTAATGAGAGTGGCTTAAGAACCACCCTATTTAACATTTTTATACAATAATGTTTTGAAATTGTAATTGTATTAACCAGTGTTCTCAAGAGGAACAGAACTGATTGAATCAATCAGTCTTATCTAGGAAGGAAGGAAGGAAGGAAGGATTCATTAGAGTAGTTTACTGTAAATCCAGTAGGATTTAATACCAAGGAAGGAATGAGCCAGAGAGCCCAGGGGCAAGCAGGCAAAGAACAAGTGCTTCTTTCTTTCCTGTCCTTCATATAGGCTGCCAATAGAAGATATGGCCCAGATTTAAGGTGCTTCTTCCTACCTCAGAGGTCTGGATTTAGGGTGGGTCTTCTCACCTCAATGATCCAATCAAGAAAAATCTCTCACAGTTGTACCCAGCCACTTGTCCAGATGTAGTCAAGTTAACAAACAAGACTAGCCATCACTGTAATATTTGACCTTTTAAAATGGGACCTTTTTATTGAAAGTTTCCCACCTTGAATAACAAATGGTGGGGGTTTTGTTTGTTTTCTTGTTTGTTTGTTTGTTTTATTTCATCACATCTAATGTTTTAAAATACAACTTCATTTTGATTTTTAGTATATGCAGAGAGTATTTCCAAAATGGTGGGAAGAGAAAAGCACTTGAGAAAGATGAGAAAAGAGCTGTACTCGCCACTAAGACCACTCCAGCCTTAAACGTGCACGAGTCTTCTAAACTTGAAGGTCGTTTAACAAACCTCAGCTTTACAAGTCCTGAATTTATAACTGAGTAAGTATACTTTATCTGTTGCAGTCAACATTTCTCCAGGTAGCTGTGTTGATGTGAATAATGCAATAGAGTGGCTTACATAGAATAAAATAGAGTAATACTCAATACATAGTATTTTTTCCTCTGGTATATGTAAGTTTCAGAAACAAAAATTTATAATGTTAAGTATATTAAGTATAGGAAAACTTAGTGTTCCTATAGCATATGTTGTCCATACAAAAATGAAAACACTGTGGTTTATTAAATGTTATAATGACAATTATATGTTGTGACAATTAAATGCTATTATGTCAAAGAACCAAAGCAGTGAAAAACCAATTAAACTGTTTAAAGTATTTAGCTACTAAGAAATTGCAAATAAAATATATTAATACTAACCAACCATAATCATGTTGTTGAATTGAAAATGTGTCTGTTGGTGATATATGTATGCATATGCATATAGATATAAACTATACATGAGTATTATAGTCCAAATAATCATTAGTATTAAAATTATGTATGCATATTACTGTCAGAATAAATTTGATGTCAAATAACTTACTGTTTGAGAGTTACAGAAACATTCTTGATAAATGCTGAAATTTGATAACAGCAAAATTAAATTCTCAAACAATTTCAGAACTGTTGATGCCAGAATAGAATTATCTTTGGTTATTCTGACCTTAATACTGTGTTAAAAGTATTACCTAGTTATGAATAATTTTATATAAATGAAATCAACACATCATCGATTACATCACTAGGAAAGAATAAATCATCTTTACCTTAATTATTGCAAAGCTTATAATGACTTACTAAACATCTTGTACCTTAGATGTCAAGAAATATATAAAATATTTTTAAGTTATTGACTAAGGCTATAGCTTAATGGTAGAGTACTTTCCTAGCATCTGTGAGGCCATAGGTTCAATCCCCAATACTGCCAAATAAATAAAATGTTGATAAAAATAAGGAGTTATATAGCTACATTAAAACAAGTCGCTATGAAAAGCTTTAGCTCTGCATTTTCTGTATGGTTCTTTAGCTTCAGTCTTGAGGATTTTTTTTTATATATTTCTGTCACATTTTTTATTGATTCTTTAAACATAGTTTCTTTTGATTCTCTAAATGCCTTAAAAATTTTGCTTTTGAGGTGGGATCTTGTTATGTAACTCAGTTGAATTCCTGAGATCAAGCAATCGTTGCCTCATACTTCATACCCATTTGGCCCTTTTACATTCATTGTCTTGAAATTTTTATCTGCAAAATCTCATACTTTTTACTCACTCTGCGTGGATCACACTTTAATAATTTTTTTGCATGTTTTACAGTGTTCTGTTTGGGATTGGACATTGTCCCTAATCTCCCACAAAACTTGTCATTTGGGGTTTTCTCCTAAGAAGGAGGTCAAGGAATAGGGTCTCTTTCTCCATCCTTCCTTCCTCCTTCCCTCCTTTCTTCTTTCTCTTTCCTCCTTGTGTCTCTTTTTCTTTTCTCTAGATTTAATTGGAATTCATCTTCAAGTTATGTGGTTTGTGTATCCTGATGCCTGTGTTGCCTCTTTTTTAGTTGATTATTTGAAGTCAGTTTTCTAGGGTTTGTACCTCTATCTTCATAGCTGAATGATTAAACACTGATAGATTAGAAGCTGGGCCAGGATGACTCTCATCTTCTGCTTGTAAAGATTATAAAAGAAAGGGAAATGGTCCCTCAGTCATGGCTACGTTTTAATTGCACTTCTTCCTTGGTTTTTTGCAGGGCACTTACGACTTTTTGTGCAGTAAACACTATGCCCTTAAAGAATTTTGTAAACTCTTTCTGTGCCAATAAAACATTCACTTTTGCATAATATTCTTCATAAAAATTTCACATTGTGTGTGCCTCAGTCTACTGATTGAAATCTGCTAGATATTAAGAAAAACATGTCCTATATGATTATCTATTACTAAGTAGATTATATGTGAGAGACGATGGTATGATTTTCTATGTAGGATCCTTGTAGATGGTTCTAGGCTCTTGCACATTATTGTTGAATTGAGTCCAGTAAATGTCCATTTACCCAAATCTACCAACATTGTGTGCTTTCATGTTTTTGTTTTCTCTTTTGACATTGGAATAAATTGCCAATCCCTTGAATTAATATATAAAAATATTAATACAAAGTGTACACTTGGACCTGAATGTAAAGGTTTTTATTTACTTTGCTGAATGCTAATTCATGAAGTTTGTAAATACCTGATCAGAAAGACTAGCAAAATTATCAAGATAACAGTCCATCACTGAATGAAGTCCTGGTAGGAACCTGGAGGTAAGAACTGATTCAGGGGCATAGGGAAAGTGGTGCTTACTAATTTGCTCCTCATGGCTTGTTCAGCTTGCTTTCTTATAATGTCCAAGACCACCTGTCCTGGAATGGAATGTCCCTAGGAAGCTGAACCTACCCACAAAAATCATTAATCAAGAAAATGTCCCCTCCAGGCTTTTTCACAGACAAATTTGATGAGGGTTTTTTTTTTCTCAATTGAGATTCTGTCTAAATGACTCTATCTTGTGTTGACAAACACAGACCTTCACGTCCATCATTTGAGAAGCTTCTTATTAAAGTGGGTGGTGGTTGACACAGAGATTCATAACTGGGCAAAGTATAGATAATTGACTTTGGCGTGCTGAGCCCCAAATAAAACTTCTTAGATCACCCCTACCTACAAGGCTTAGGGAACGTCACAGCAGATAGAGCCGGAAGAGTATAAGAACCAGTGGTCAAAGACTGTAGTGCATGTTCTCTGGATGTGACAGCACCATTGTACTCAGTAATGCACGGTATCTGTGGCTGCCTGTAGATCAGCACATGAGTAAGCTGGTTAGCATTGCAGCATGGGTGGGAAGGGAGACTCACAAGGGCCCACTCCTCCCTGAGAGCTACTGATAGTTGATGGCTGCTGGTGGAAGAAAAGTCAGGGTTGTTTTCTTTTTTCTTTTCTTTTTCTTTTTTTCTTTTTTATTTTTATTTATTTATTTATTTTTTTGTTTTTGTTTTTCGAGACAGGGTTTCTCTGTAGCTTCTCTGTGCCTGTCCTGAAACTAGCTCTTGTAGACCAGGCTGGCCTTGAACTCACAGAGATCCGCCTGCCTCTGCCTCCCGAGTGCTTGGATCAGGACCGCGAGGGGTACACCCACATTCTGAGACAATGGGGATGTTCTTTCGGGAATTCACCAAGGCCAGCTGGCCGGAGTCTGAAAAAGCATGGGATAAAACCGGACTTGCTGAACATAGCGGACAATGAGGACTACAGAGAACTCAAGAACAAGGGCAATGGGTTTTTGATCCTACTGCACGTGCTGGCTTTGGGGGGGCCTGGGCAGTTTGGATGCTCAACTTACTAAACCTGGATGGAGGTGGGCGGTCCTTGGACTTCCCACAGGTCAGGGAACCCTGATGGCTCTTCAAGCTGATAAGGGAGAGGGACTTAATCGGGGGAGGGGGAGGGAAATGGGAGGCGGTGGCGGGGAGGAGGCAGAAATCCTCAATAAATAAATAAATTAAAAAAATAAAAAACAAAAAAAAATAAAAAATAAAAAGTACGTTGGAGAAAGAGAAAAAAAAAAAAGGCGTACGCCACCACCGCCCGGCTTCTTTTTTATTTTTTTGAGTCATTTGTACCTCTATGTGCAGTGACCTGATTTGTCACTATTCTGAACCATCTAAATAAATACTTTAATGTTAACTTAATCATATTTACAAAATTGTAAGACAGAGAGTAGCCCTCAGACTCCTGCCCAGATGTACAGGTCAGTTACACAATCAGGTTGATTGAAGAGTAAGATATATAACATTAGAATTTTAATCATCACCTACTATTTTCCCATGAGGACCACTTTCCTTTGTATGATTTTTATTAATTAAATTTGTTCTTTAATAATTTCGTGCATGTATCTGATACATTCTGATTGCTTTCACCCCACTCTCCTCCCTCCTTCCTGTTGGTACTGTCCTTTGCTATTACTGTCTTTGCCACATTCATGTCTCTCCTGTCTTTTTTGTTTTTTTTTCTTGTCCCGCTGGGACTGACCAGAGTCATCTGTGTGTACTTGAGATTGGAGCTATGTTTTGGATCCTGGTGATCCAAAATGACTGATTTTTATTTATTCAGAACTACTCCCCAGTAGTCAGGGGATGATAATGAAAACTACTTTGAGGTTCTGCCTCATCCCAGATAGAAAATTATCAGATAATCTGCCCCAATGTTAGAGGGGACATGGGAAAAAAGAATCCTTATTCGCTGTTGGTGGGTGTGCAGATTGTCATTATGGAAATTCGTCAAAAAATTTATTTAAAATTAACTGCCACAAAACCCAGCTATTCTACTCCTAGATATATTCACAGAGTATTCCATATCCTGCCACAGAAGTATTTGCACATCTATGTTTATTTCTCCTATATTTACTATAGCAAGAAAATAGAACAATGTAGACATTCCTCAATAGAAGAATCAATAATGAAAATGTGTGGACGTAAGATGGAATACTGTTTGGCTATAAATAAAAATGAAATTATGAGATTTTTGGAACATGAGTGGACTGAGAATGTATATCAAACTAGGTCAGCCAAATTCAAAGAAAATAACCAGATTTTCCCCAACGTGTATCATCATTTATACATAAACAGCTAGTAAGTGTAGGTGTAAGGTAACATTTAGAAAAGAAACCAGGAAAGGGTAATATTAGGCAATGACAGAGGATGAAATGCAGGCCAAAGGACAAGAATTGTGAAAAAGAATACAAGGTACAAAGCTGATTTTTTTCTAGTGTCAACAGTGTGTTAGAGGTATTTTGTTTTGGGGTGTGTGTTGGACAAGTCTACAAAAATGTAATTGATTGCAAAAATGTAAAACCCTAAGCAAAGCTACTTCTTCTTTGTTGTAGATAGTAAGAATGGTGACTTGGTAGAAAAATTAACTCATTTTAAATTTCAATGCAGTTCTTTTCTGCTGAGTCAAGAGAAAAAATGAAAGTTTAGGAGTATTATTACATGATTTACAAGCCACCCATTCTGCAATGTTATTTTGAAAAGATATAATGCACAGTAAAAAGTATATTGCAGGTTGAATATCTAAATGGTTGGGAACAGCAGTGCTTGAGATTTCTGTTTTGGGGGGATTATATAAACAACAAATGAGATAGCTTAGAGATAGAACCCAGGTGGGACATCAGATTTATTTTTCATATAACATAGCCTAGAATTTAATTGTTACCCTATATGTAACAACATTATGCTTCTGATTATGACTCACAAAATCCCCCCAGAAATGCTATTGAGTTCATTTTTTGTTAGCCATCTACCACTGGGCATGGGCTTTCCTTAAATGTTGTTTGTATACCCAGTGAGACTTCATTGGAGAAAGTACTTAACAATTGGTGATAGGTACAGCTAGAAGACCTTGTTTCCTACAGTTCGTCATCCCTTCTGTCTCCTACACCATTTTCAGCAGAGATCCCTGAGCCCTGAGGGGAAGGAATAGATGAGGACATCCCATTTAGGACTGAGTTTTCTAGGGTCTCTCACTTTGTCCAGTTATGAGACTCTGTCTTTAGAAACTCCAGTCTTCAAAATTTTAAATCGAATAAGATCCCAGCTTTGCTTGCAGCCTTACTGTTTTGAAAAAATACAGTGTTCACATTATTTGGAAGAAGTTTGAAAAGAAGGGAAAATCAAGTAAGGAAAGCATACATACATACATACAAAAATTTCTACTAACGTGTGTGTGTGCGTGTGTTAGAAAGAGATCACTTGAAAAGAGATCATTTGATAATTTTTAAATCCTTGTGAGATCTAGTATTCAGGTTCATACAGAATCAGACCTGTAGTGTATAACCCAATTTTAGCCAATGACTCATACGTTTTGGGGTCTAAGCCTTCTACAATGAACTTATGAGATAGCTGCCCCTGTGTAAAGTGCTGCAGTAGGAGCTGACACTGCACATTGTTAACATCCCCTTGGCGCTTTCCGCCCTCCATCTGCCCTTGTTTGCTTTACCAAGCTACTGGAGAGCCTTCCTCTCCCTTCCCAGTGGCTTCCCAGTGTTTTACTTAGCTGATGAAGACTCCCTACCTGATTGTGGACTTGCCAAAGTCAAAGCAGGCATCATCAGCCATGGTGTTTCACAGAATTGTGAGATTTTTCCCTGACCAAGTTTTATAATACGTTCTGCATTCAATTTTTTCTTATAAAAATAATGGCCTATTTCTCAGGATTGAGTAACTGTATGGAAGTATATAAGGATATATTTCTAGAAGAATATATACATTTAATTTCAAGAATATCCTTTATGATTTGGGGGATGATAGTCCTCATGCATTTATTATTTATAATTCTCATCTGCAATCAGTTTGACTCTTTGTATAGAAGGGCTTGTGAAAATTATTCAGAAAGCAGTGTGCTTATATAACAATTCCATAAGTTATGTTCCTGCTGTGTAATTGAAGGATAGTGACTATCTTATTGTTGTATCTTTGAAAAAAACTATGTTATAGTGGATAACATATAAATATCCACTAATATTTAAATAACTGAGAATAAACATGGGCATAAGTGAATAAAATAAAGATTTGAGAATGGTTATTTCTGGAAAATGCCATGTTTTAAACTTAGGAGTGTTATTATTAACTTAACCAAAATTAAATGTGAACCTTTAGGTGAAGTGTTTGTAGAAATACACAAACTATAAAGAGTTCTGGATTTTTCTGTCAGTTCTATAGAGAAATGACTTTTGGACTTCAACAAAAATTTGTTACTTATATACATTTTTTATTTCAGCCATCAATTATAGTGGTCACAATATTGAGTCTTTCAGGATGAATTGTCTTCCTCAATTTCAAAACTTCTAAATAATATTATTTGCCTTAAAAACACTCAATAGGAAAAACCTGTCTTCAAAAATTTCTGTTCTATTATGGATTAGCTATAGGTTCAAGTCATACAAATGTAATAGCAGTTCTGAAAATGTGGGAAAGTCTCTTTTTCAAATAATTCATAGTATTCTAAGTTTATCCACTCTCTCAACTACAAGAGAACTGTTATGTAATGCCAAACTTTTCATAGAGCGTCATAGGAGCTGCAAAGGTAAGAGAGACTTAGTGAACTTAGTGCCTAACCCAGGGCCATTGTAGGCTTCCTAAGTAACCACTGTATTAGACATTAGAAGCAGAGATGTTAGAAGTGGTGTGATATTCTGCTGTGCCTAACAAAGTCTATCATAGTTCCCGTATGTATAAAGAAACTCAGTAATTCAGTGAATAGATTCTCTGTTAGAAGAAATTTTGAAATAAAGTATACTGCAGTCCCCAGTTATGTCAGTCTCATGACTGTGTTAAGTCTGACTTTATAACATGGAGACCAGGTGAGGCTAGAATCAGAAAAAATTAATGCTCTTTTCCCTTAATTTTCATGTTACCCTAGAATACCTTTCAGTCTGTGTACCATTCAGTGAAGTGAAATACTGGAAGAGTAAGATGGAACTCCAAAAACATTGCTAGATTAAAATGTTTAAGAATAAATTACTCAAAATGCTCTCCTTTAAAAAAGGTCTGTATTTTTTTAAAAAATGATGATCAATATCAGTATCTATGATTTAGCTCCTTTCCCTAGTTATATGATAGTAGGTATACTTTTTCTAGACTTACATTTAACCACCAGAGGGAAAACAAGATCAATTGAAGTAATTGCTTTGAAACTAAAATTGAAAACACTTCTTTTCCTTCTTTCTGCAAACCAAACCCTAGTCATTGGGCATGCTAAACAAGTGAGCTACATTCAGCCTCAAAGAAAAATATTTTTGTGTTTAGCATATTAGAAACCTTAAGACAGAAATTCAGGTGTATCAATTTTAAAATATGGCAGGATAAAAGGAGACCAACTGTATTAAGAGAAATGAAATAAAGTATAGACATATTAGTGGTAATGACCGATCTATGCATCCATGAAAATTACTAGTATTCCTAATGACTATGCCTCCTTTTAAGAAATTGTGTTCATTAAGTCATTCTTCCGACTTACTTTTGGGGCAAGGAAACAACACATTATAGTATACTGCAAGGAAACTAACAGTGGGCTTCCCCAATCATTCCTCTGTGCTTTGAATTCCCCTTTGTCTCTTTGGAATCCCAAGGTAACAGACAAGTTGAACTGTCACATACAGAGACTATGTTGGTATTGCATTTTAGTCAGGGTTTCTTTAAAAAAGATCAATGGAATATGCATATATACACACAGTGAGAAGAATTGTGAAGAAATTGGCCCCCATGGCTATAGGGTTTGCCTGGTTTGCAGTCTGTAATGCAGGCCTAGTATGTTGTGAACCCTGGGAATAGGAAGTACTGGAGGTGCTGCAGTCTGGAATCAGTCTGGAGGCAAAATTCATTTTTCCTTAGGCAAATCTCTCTCTCTCCATTATTTATTTTTTTAAAAAAACAATCTTTTCTTATTTTACATATCAATCCCAGTTCCCTCTCCCTCCCCTCTTCCTGCTCTCCCCACCTTGCACCTACTGCACCCTTCCTCGTCTGCTCCTCAGAGACAGTAAAGTTTCCCATGGGGAGTTAGCAAAGTTTGGTGCATCTCTTTGAGACAGGACCAAGACCTTCCTGCCTATATCTAGACTGAACAAGGCATCCCTTCAAAGAGAATAGGCTCCAAAAAGCCACTCAAGCACAACAAATAAATCTTGGTCCCACTGCCAGTGGCCTTACAGACTGACCCAGTGACACAGCTGTCACCCATATTCAGAGGGCCTAGTTTGGGCCTATGAAGGTTCCCCCATTGTCAGTCTGGAGACTCCAGAGTTAGTGAGTTTCCACCAGCTCAGGTCAGCTGGCCATGCCTGTTCTTTTTCTCAAAGCTTTCAACTGATTGGATGCAACTTCCCCATTTGTAGAGGACAGTCAGCTTTGTTCAGACTTCTGATATAAATATTAATTTTATCTTTAAGAAATACCTTCATGATATCTAGACTGGTATTTGATCAATTTTCATAGGTGAATTGAAGTTTTGATACTGCCTTCCCACACTGCCTCATAACTTGGCATTAGTGGGAAAATTTTTGAATGCCCTTTATAATACAGTCTTTTAACATGCAAAGAAAAAACTTAGGCATGCTTCATTAAATATATAGCTTTCATAAGTAACTTACTGACATATAATAAGATATTACTAATTTAAAATTTGCACCAGTAGATCAGCAAAAGGAATTAGTAAATATGCTGAATACATAACCCCCTTATTAAATTTCTTCTCTACAACATCACTTTTAGATATGTAATCTGAACCCCTCTAATGTCAATGCTAGAAAAAGCTAGACAAGTCTCTACACTTTAGCCTTCAAAAAGTACCAACATTCTGTCCTTACACAATTATTTATGTTCTCTTTCTTTTATTTTTCCAATGTGTACTCATAAACTTTGTAGGGAAAATTATTGAAATGTTAGTTGACATGGCATATGTTCAAAGTTGAAAAAACTGTACTATTTTAATTATTGTTTTTATTTAGACTATAGGGTTGGAACAAATAAAGGCCATTGTCTACTGCCTAGAGCCATACTGAACTTCATTATGATTACATTTGCTATTCATTTTCTGCTATTTTTGGAAATGAGGAATGCTTGTGTACAATAAAGAAGTTTCCCTGATATAAGAATTCTGTTTCATTATATTCCTTTGGTTCGTTTAAGTCATTGAGATAAAGTTAAATCCAAAGATATGATTCTATTGACTATTGAGAATTAAATTGATTTTATTTTGTCTTGTACAACAATAGTTCTCAAAATGTGTTGTATGGATTTAAGATACTTTTGGAGTCTTTTTCTAGTGAAAAATTATTTTCACAATAATAAGTTGTCATTTGTTTTTGTGTGTATGTTTTATGCTTTTTCTGTGAGAGTAGTGTTTTCAGAGCCTGTCTTCATGCCAGGAAATACTACAGAAGCTTAAGTAGTGCTCAAATAGCTGCCGGAGTCCACTGCATGCCAGATACTAGACACAGCTCAGGAAATAGAAAACAGGAGCTCACGTTTTACAGCCACTTTGAAAACTATTTTTTTTTTTTTTTTTTGATTTTCGAGACAGTGTTTCTCCGTAGCTTTTTGGTTCCTGTGCTGGAACTAGCTCTTGTAGACCAGGCTGGCCTCGAACTCACAGAGATCCGCCTGCCTCTGCCTCCCGAGTGCTGGGATTAAAGGCGTGCGCCACCACCGCCCTGCCTTGAAAACTATTTTTAATTTAAGATTATTTCTGTTTTACCCTAGAGTGCATAGATGTTACTAACATTAACAGCATTTCTTCAAGCCTAGGACAAGAGCTGATAATCTATACGCTAATATTTATTCTTGTAGGTAAATTTTTACCTGTGTTATTTTCAGTTTGCTTTTTAAACATGTGTCTGTTTTTAGGTTGCTTCAAGCCTCAGAAAAGATCAGATTACTTGATGTTGGCAGCTGCTTTAATCCATTTTTGAAGTTTGAAGAATTTCTAACTGTTGGGATAGATATTGTACCTGCTGTAGAGGTATGTGAATTTTAAAGACCTGATTTTTTTTTCTTTTTACATGTGTCTTTAAAAAGGAAAAACCACTATCTTTACATTCTTTAAAAAAAGCTAACATATACTTTCCTGTCTGGAACTAGTCAATTGTTTCTATTCAAAACTAAATACATATTCTGAAAATTTTTAGCATTTAGCTAACTAATATTAACGTATTATATTTATTCGTTTTGTTCCCAGGATTTGGCATACTATAGTAAAATCACTGTGATCTAAAAATCTGTAGGTTACAAAGATGTCTTTGTAATGTCTTTGTTCCCAAAAGTAAAACAACAACAAAGATAAGTGTACTGCTTAGGGTCCATAGTTGTCTGCCGTGGAACACATCTACACAGAGTTACCTCCCATCTTACTTTACGGTACTGAGATTCCAGGTGTGTGCATTGCTTTCTATGTGAGTTCTAGGGGCTCAGATTCAGGTCAGCAAGATTTCATTGCAAGTGCTTTTTACCTATGGAGTCATCTCCCAAACCCCGTAGTTCTTTCCTATTCTGTATTTGTAGCATTTTAGTGTTCAGGCAAATAAAACATATTTATATCTTTGTGTGTTCTATTTTCCTTAGTCATTTGATGGCGTTAATTAAATTCAATGTGCAATTTGCTTCAAGGCAGGAATTAACTTTTTAAGAGTTTTTACTGATCTTTGAAGAGTGTTAGCATTATTCCGTGCCTTCAAATCTGCCAGTTACTTTTGTGTCATTGTGACAAAGTACTTGACAAAGTCAGATTTAGGAGGGAAAGTTATTTTTGTCTCAGGATGTCAGAGGTTGCAGTAAGCTAGCTCATTCATTCTGAGCCTGAGGCAAGGCAGGCAATCCTCAGATGCAGAGATAGCAATGGAGACAGAGAAAGCATCCATTGCCTTTAATTAAGCTTCACCTCCCAGTAGTCCATTCATTCACCTGGGAGCCCATCCCCCATCAGTCCAGTAACATGGTTAGCTTTTGTTTCCGGCGACTCCTTCTCTCCTCCCATCTAAGATGTGAGTTCCAGTAGCTGGTTTGCAGGCCTTTATTTTTGCACACGCTCTTTGACAGGCATTTCATTTACAAACTGTTTAATATTTACTAGCTCTAATAATCTCCTTAAAAGTTTTTTTTTTAATTTTGTTTTGTTTTGTGCTTTGGGGGGAGTTGTTTTGTTTTTGTTTTTTGCTTATTGGCTAACTGGTGATAATAAATTGAATATAAATGTGGCTTACATTAGAAATGAATCATTCCTGTATGTTCTTATCCAAATTAAATTCTAAATAAGCATCAGTTTTAAGTAGATGATTTAAATTCTTCATAATTTCGAGTGTTTAGAAATTAGTGGCACTTAATTACTCAGAATTTTTAAAATGGGTTGAGAACAGGGTATGGTAGTGCACACATCCAAACACGGCACTTGAAAGGAGGAGATAAGTTCAGGACTCCCAAGTTTGCCTTGACTTTGAAGTTTGAGGCTACCCTGGACCACAGGATACCCTGTCTCAAAAAAATAGAAAATACTAAAAAGAAAGGAAAATCTGTGTAGAGCTAGAAGAGAAAGGTAGTCATTACTAAATTCTGTTGAAAGGCTGTGAGATGTTAAATATTGTGGTGTGAAACTTATAATGGACATATTCTTGAAATTGTTTTGTTTTTTTCCTTTCTAAGACAAGATCTAATTATGTCACCAAGGCTGATTCCAACGTTTGAAGTCCTGAGTACTGCCTGAAATTACAGGCATTCATAAGGCACTCTTTGAAATTCTTTTTTTTTCTTTTTCTTTTTTTTTTAAATATTTATTTATTATGTGTACAATATTCTGTCTGTGTGTATGTCTGCAGGCCAGAAGAGGGCACCAGACCTCAGTACAGATGGTTGTGAGCCACCATGTGGTTGCCGGAAATTGAACTCAGGACCTTTGGAAGAGCAGGCAATGCTCTTAACTACTGAGCCATCTCTCCAGCCCCTTTGAAATTCTTAATATGCCTTTGTTGTTGTTTTTATTTCTACAGAGTGTCTATAAGTGTGACTTCCTGAACCTGCAGCTTCAACAGCCACTCCAGCTTGCACAAGATGCTATAGATGCTTTCCTGAAGCAGCTGAAAAATCCTATTGATTCTCTTCCTGGAGAACTGTTTCATGTGGTTGTTTTCTCTCTCCTCCTTTCCTATTTTCCATCACCCTACCAGCGATGGATTTGCTGCAAGAAAGCCCATGAGCTGTTAGTGCTGAATGGCTTATTGCTCATCATCACCCCCGATTCCTCCCATCAGAACCGGCATGCTATGATGATGAAAAGCTGGAAGATTGCTATAGAATCCCTGGGCTTTAAGCGCTTCAAGTATTCAAAATTTTCTCATATGCATCTCATGGCTTTTAGGAAAACCTCCCTTAAGACCACAAGTGACTTGGTTAGTAGGAACTATCCAGGGATGTTATATATTCCTCAAGATTTCAACAGTGTAGAAGATGAGGAGTATTCTAGCCCTTCCTGCTATGTCCGATCAGATATAGAAGATGAACAATTAGCATACGGTTTCACAGAGCTCCCTGATGCTCCTTATGACTCAGATTCTGGAGAAAGTCAAGCCAGCTCTATTCCATTCTATGAGCTAGAGGATCCCATCTTACTTTTAAGTTAATATAAAAGCAAAAGGCCCTTTCATTCCAGACTCCTAAACTAATTGCTTACACTAATCAGAATACTAACATGAACTCGGTATTTAAAGCCTGGTTTGCATAGGAGAAATGCAAACGTTTACAGAGTTCGCTATTTTTTTCTACTTCTGTATTTCAAAATTTATTCTTATATAGGAAGCTTAAAGTTTCATGCAGAGTGACTTTGTCTTAGCAGAAACCACTGTTACTTTAGCATTTTACATTAAGATTTAAAAAGGTACCTCTTTTCTCTTTAGTGCTATGTGAAGTCTGATTTACTATGTATTTTCCTTTCAGTGTAGTGTTGACTTTACACCATTGTCATGAGGAACCTTAAGATGTGTAGAAAGCTGTAGATTGCACTTTGATGAGTCACAAGTTAAACATTTCTCACATAGGTTGGTTTAGTTGTTTGTGGTACACTTATCTTTTTCTTTAAATTGTTACCTATTACAGAACACATTTTCTACTGTTTCATCTAAAGATGCAGTATTCCTGAACTTTTTGAAATTGAGGACAACTCTTAATATTAAGCTCATTTGGAAACATTAGACATTGAAAGACAGATTGCCCAAAGTGTATTCTAATTTCATTAACACAGTACAGCAAACACCATTGCCAGAGTAATATTTCTATGACTTTCTTACTGATTTAGGCTTTGGTGTTCAGTCTGTTTTACCTGTGAAAGTTCGTTTTTATTTTTAAAATTTAGAGAACATTTACAAAATTTTCTGTTTAAGCAAGAAGTGGTATATAATACTCAATGCTGACTGAGACCACCTTTGTGAAAGGGTTTGCACTTAGAGAGTATATTCTATTGAGACCAGCTGATAGGGTCCTTACCTGTCCATTAGGCGGTGCTGCACTACAAGTTTGGGATTACATGAACGTTTTTGAAATTAACCCTCTACTGATAATCTCATAGAATGGTCTTGACTTTTTGGTATCCTAATTTCTTTCTAAGCCCAAGCAGATAATTTTTCTGTGACTATATAAACAATTAGTTGGCTGTGGGAAATATCCCTTTCTGTGTTTCTGAATCAGAAGCAAATAACTAACAAGAAATATATGTCCAAACAAGACAAGTTTAAAGAGTTAAAACATGGTCCACGTTGTCTTGTCAGCCAGCAATTGTCATGTAAACTATCATTTTTAAGAGTGCCACTGTGTGGATTTTTTTCAAGTGGTTATTACATTAAAATTACCTCATACTGAGGTTTTTGCACTGAAATATAACAGTTTCAGATTTCATGGTTAATGGTGTGTGTGAGTGTGTGTGTGCGTGCACGTGGGTGCGTATGTGTATTTTTAAAGGAAACTTGCATTTTCAATAATTAATCCTAAATTTCATAAACTGCACTTCTTTACTCTGATAAACTGATGTTTTTGTGCTTATTGTGAATTGTTATAGTTAACTTTGAATGTCAAATTTTATTTAGAAATACAAAAACTTACCCTTTAAGATAGGTTCATTGTGTATACCCAATATTTCAAGTTCAGTTTCACATGCTAAATTAATGAAAGTAATATGATTATAACTAATTTTAGAAAAGTTGGTTGTGTAAATGCAATAAACATTGGTTGTTCAAATATGCCATAAATAACTTGAAATTTTTCATCTACTTTTCAATAGCATACAATTCCATAATTATTAGAGTTGATAATTTCTTTTCATTTAGGCACTACAGGATGATGTCTTACAGCTTTCTCTAAAGAAAAGACAAAGATTGAAAAGGCACTATTTTCAGGATAAAACAAAACTATGTTTTGATAGCATCCCTCTTACCTATTGTTTGTTTTATTTACTAGTTACAATTCTAAGAGCAAAGAAAAATACACCAAATGAAATTGCTTTGAAAGTAAATAAAACAGTGCTTTGGAAGGTTGATCTAGGTATGACCTTTGAGACAGCTTTTGTGTTACAGCAAAAATGTTGGTGCTATAAATTTTCTTGATTGTTTACTGATGTTGAGTCTGCTTTTTCCCAAGGTGTGCATGATGTATTTTAAGTAGTACTTAAAGATATCTCTTTATAAGAACTACTACCACTTAGTATAAATATGTTTGATTTTATATCATCTGTTACTGTAAACTTAGCTTATTCAAATTTGAACTTACACCAATACATATTCCACAAGGCCAGTTCAGGGTGTAAGTGCTGAAATATGAGCAGTCACTATGGTTGGCGCCAGATTATATAAGTAATGACCGGTGAAGTTGATAGGTCCTTTCAATATTATATGGGTACGCTAAAAATGGTTTCATTTTGATATAAATCATTTAAGGACCTTCCCATTACATTCACAGCAATTTTTCAAAAATAATTCAGTATTTCAAAAACATGACTATCGTGTTGTTGGTTGGGCTCATCAGGATTGTGAACAGATTATGTGGTTTTATCATAGTTGCAAAGTGGTTGGAGGTAGTATACCTAAAAATGTACGTCTGTGTTTGTTGTATTTTCTCACATTTTGTGAACAAAGCACATTTATTAAAAAATTTAAATTTTCTAATATTATTTGTCTGTTACTTGTAAACTGAAAGGCTTTCTTTTACTGTTTTTGAGACATTGTTTCTCTGTGTAGCCTAGCATCAGCTGGTCTCAAACTCAGAGATAACACCTGCCTCAGCCTCCTATGTGCTGGGATTAAAAGGTGTGTGCCACCGCTGCCTGGCAAAACTTTTGCTCCTTGGTGTGTTCCACTAACAAATTTGAAGGCTGGGAAGCAATTTAGAATTTGACTTAGAATTTTGAATCTCACCTAGTCCAGTTGCTTTGTGTAATAGAGATCCAGAGAGTGCAAGTGACTTCCCATTAACAAACACTGCCGGGTTCTTAACAAATGACAACATTCTCATTCCATGTATGTCTACCATATGGAATTGATTCTCTAAGAAAATGAATGTGATAGCAGTTGTTAGAGTTAGGTGTATCTGTCCCTGTAGGGCAGCATTCAGCTTTTTCATGAAAGATTTTTAATTGAACAATTGTTTGTATTTTGTCATGTACAGAACGCTGAGGAAACCGCAGACATGGGAATGATCGTAGTCTCTGGCTGTCTTGGAACTTACACTATAATGGAAATTCAAGCATCCCTTGTTCTGTCTTTGTATGTACGGAATGATTGCTTACTGAACCTGTAGGTTTTCTGGTTAGAGTTAGAATCCTTTTTTTTTTTTTTTTTTTCTGTTTCCCAGAACTGAAACAGAAGTTGTGGGGCAGAAGGTTTTAAACGCGTACATACATATGCACACAAACACAAAAGCTGTTCACCAGTTGCTGCTAAGCACACCAGAAAAGCACAAGCTAAGTAGAAATGATCTGATTGTGAGAAACAGAATGCACCGGAGTGTTTTCCCTTTTCCACACTTTCCTGAACTCAGTAAGCAGTCAGCAGAGAGTAGAGTTAAGGTTTGGGCTGCAGAGATAGCTCAGGGAGAGAGAATTTGCTTAGCATGGGCAAGGCCCTGGCTTCAGTCTCATGCACTCCATTAAGAAAAAGCTGGTTCTTCTCAATGTTTCGCATTGTGAGATAACAGAGGTGGAAACAGTAATTTATTTTTCTCTATCATTTTACTCTTATAGTGTCATCTGTAATAGTCAATGGAGAAAAATCCCATGATCCACTGTGAACACTGACCCACACACAGACACACACACAGAATCAGTCTTCGTCTATATTGTGCAGTGCCCAGAGAATAGGCGGAACTGTGTGGTAGATGGATCAGTTGTGTACTAGGCTCCACAGTTCTGCATTTTGATTGGTTGTGATTTTCTATAATAGTCTCCATCTGTTGCAAAGAGATGTTTCCTTGATGGCTAAGGACATAGTTAGGGCTTAGTAAAGTGATTCTGCAAGGTACACATATATTGTGTTACAACATTTAAAGAAAAATAAGTCCGTGAATTTGAAAGACAGCAAAGAGTATATGTGTGGTGGTGGAGGAAAGGAAAGGGGAAGATGATGTAATTATTATCTCAAAAATTATTTCTATAAAAGGCTTAGGTGCAACATCAATCAACTAAGCCGATACTCTACCCAACAGACAAGATATACACATTTTTCTAAGTGACATATAGCACCTTCTCCAGAATTGTTCATGTCATGGGCAATAAATCAACGTTAAACATATAGCTTTGAATCAATAGTGGGTCATTAAAGAAATCTGAGACAATCTAACATTCCTAGTGTCAAATAAAAAGAAAAATATAACTTACCAGATGTTGAATGGAGCGGAGCAGCAGGCTGCGTTCCTGCTACCCCGGCTCACGGGTGCCTGGCTAGCTTATTCCCCCGAAATAATTACACGGAAACTGTATTCTATTAAACACTGCTTTGGCCCATTAGTTTTAACCTCTTATTGGCTAGCTCTTACATATTAATCTAACCCATTTCTAATATTCTGTGTAGCACCTCAAGGTGGCTTACCAGGAAAGATCTTAACCTGCGTCTGTCTGGAGTGGGAGAATCATGGCAACTGCCTGACTCGGCTTCTTTCTCCCAGCATTCTGTTCTGTTTACTTCGCCTACCTAATTTTCTGTCCTATCAGGCCAAGCAGTTTTCTTTATTAGTTAACCAATGAAAGCAACAGATAAGATACAAGACCCACTTCCATCAACCAGACTCACTAGGACATGGACAAGGCAGTCCTAAGAAGACAATTTAAGGCCAGTTGTGGTGGTGCACACTGTTGATCCCAGCACTCAAGTGGCAGAGGCAGGCAGATCTCTTGAGTTCAAAGCCAGCCTGGACTACAAAATGGATTCTGAGACAGCTAGAGCTATTTCACAAAGAAACCTTGTCTTAAAAAATCAAAACTGAAAACAAACAAAAAAGACAGTTTATAGCTGTAAGCATTTATGCCAGAAGGACATTTCAAGTGTGCACACTAATGAGGCACATCAAGGCTCTGGAAAACAAGAAGCCAATCCCAAACCCAGTGGATGGCAAAGTAGATGATGATGATGATGATGATATAAATCAGTGAAGAAATTAATCAAATAGATAAAAATCAATAGACAAGGTCAACCAAAGTCTAAGGCTTTGGTTATTTGAAAAAGGTGAAAGATTGACAAAACCTTAGCCAAACTGGCTAAAAGAAGGAGAAAGTAAAATTGAAGGAAGTTATAGGTAAAAAAGGGTATTGCTACAATGGACTCCTTTTAAATTCAAGATATCTTTAGGGAATGCTTTGAAAACTTACACACCAAAAAGCTGGAAAAGCCTATGAAAAGTATGTGAAATTTTAAACACATAAGACCTATCATAATTAAAGCCAGATGATGTAAATAAGCAGATGAATTCACAGTTGAAATTTTTTCTTTTTTTTTTTTTCCCAAGATAGCATTTCTCTCTGTAGCACTGGCAGCCTTGGAACTCATTCTGTAGACCAGGCTGGCTTCTAACTCATCATTATCCTGCATCTGCCACACAAGTGCTGATATTAAAGGTGTGTGCCACCACTGCCTGCCTGGCTGGCTCACTGTTGAATTCTATCAAACATTTTTTTGACAGAATCCCACTGGCCTTTCTATATAGACCAGGCTGGCCTCAAACTCATAGAGATCTACCTGCCTCCGCCTCTGCCTCTTGATACTCTGATGAAGTATTCACAAATCTGGCTTCTATCAAACTTTTAAGGAAGATTTAATGCACTACTCAATTTGTTCCATAAAATTGAATGGAAAGAAATTACCAAATTCGTTATATAAAGCCAGTATTATTCTGATTCCAAACCTGGGTAAAGATACTAACCAAAAAGAAAACTACCAACCACTTTTCCTGATGACCATTGGTGCAAAAATCACCAATAAGTGGATGAAAAGGTGATTTAGTGGTGGTGGTTAAGAATAGCTCCTGCTTTTTAAGGGGACATAAATTTCATTCCCAGAAGTTACATCGGGTCATTCACAACCACTTGTGACTCCAGCTCCAAGGACCCAACACCCTCTTCTGGACTCCCCAGGTGTACATGCTCACACACAAACACAAACATACAAACTCATGTGCAAGTGCATAGCATATATAAAAATGAAAACTCAAAACTACTTGCAAACTAAATTTATGGACGGATTAGGAAGTGGGCTCCATCACAGAGATAAAAGATTAGTTCAGAATATGAAAATCAATAAATAATCCTGAAAGTAAACTTAAGGACATAAATTGCATAAGTATTTCAATAGATACACAGAAAGCTTTTTACAAAGATCAACATACCTTCATCATAAAAAGTTCTGGACACATTAGGAATAGATGGAGCATACCTCAAAATAATACTGTATATGACAATCCTATAGCCAATGCTATGCTAAATGGGTAAAACAGTATTTTCTCTAATATCAAGAAGAGACAAGGCTGAGCAGTGGTGGCACAAGTCTTTAATCCCAGCACTCAGGAGGCAGAGGCAGGCTGTTCTCTGTGAGTTTGAAGTCATCCTAGTCTACAGAGTTCTGGGATGGTTAGGGAGACACAGAGTAACCCTATCTTGAAAAACCAGAGAGAGACATAAATTGGAGGGTCCACTTTTTGTCCTGGCTGCCCTGCTAGCTTAGCTCTGAAATAACCACACAGAAACTGCATTAATTAAAACACTGCTTAGCCCACTAATCTAGCTTTTTATTGGCTAACTCTTAATTTAACCCATTTCTTTTTTTTTTCTTTTTCTTTTCTTTTCTTTTTTTTTTTTTTTGAAACAAGGTTTCTCTGTGTAACCCTGGCTGTCCTGGAACTAGCTCTTGTAGATCAGGCTGGCCTCAGAGATCCACCTGCCTCTGCCTCCTGAGTGCTGGGATTAAAGGCATGAACCACCACTGCCTACCAATTTTGACCCATTTCTATCAATCCATATATTGCCACGTGGCAGTGACTTACCAGCAAAGATTCGGCATGTCTAACTCTGGTGGCTCCATGGTGTCTCTCTCTGACTCCACCCTTCTTCCTCCCAGCATACAGCCTAACTTTCCCTGCCTACTTAAGTTCTTCCCTATCAACAGGCCAAGTCAGTGTCTTTATTCATTAATGGTAATCACAGCACACAGAGGGGACTCCCACATCAGACATAGGAAGAGAGAGATGCTGTGGGAACTCCTTCAGCCTGTAGACTTTAGGATACCAGCCTAATTGAGCATGGTCTCTTATATTATAAATGCAGCTGTAAAGCTGCAAAGCTTGGGTGCTTTCTTGGCTGCTGAATTTAGTTTTTGTTCCCCACTCATTCAGAAGACTGTTGATCTGTGAGTTTACCCCTAAGTAAAGAACCCTTTATTATACTAAATTCTGAGCTAGCGTGGAGCTACTTTGTAGCATCAGTCTCTATCTGGTGCCCAACATGGAAATGACTACATCCACATAAAACCTGAGAGAGCTTGAAAAAGGAATTGTAGACACACACACACACACACACACACACACACACACACAGAGAGAGAGAGAGAGAGAGAGAGAGAGAGAGAGAGAGAGAGTTTAATACAGCTTCTTGGTAGCTGCATTTTTTTTTCAGATGGGCTCTGTTTGTTTGTGGCAAGCAGGGGCACAGTGGCTCCTTCTAGAGAGGTCTTCCTAATTCAGCATGAGCAGCAAAAAAACAGATAGCTTCTTTACAAAACAGCAGCTTCCTGGTTCATGCTAGTTGCATGAACATCTCTGGCTCTTTCAGGAGACAGAGCATTTGAGTGGAGTTTGTGAGCAGAGCACTACAACGTGCTTAATGGTAATATAGACCTGTCTTGTGCCTAGAAATGGGACTGTGAGCATGACTCACACAGCTGGCACTGAACAGACCTCCACCATGTTGGACTGGGCAGAGCCAAAAAGCAAAGCAGCCTTAGTCCTAGCCATGCTGCTTAGAATTTTAAGAAGCAGCCCTCGTCAGAAAAGGATTACTGATAAATAATTGGACAGATTCAGATGGGAAAGACCTTTAAACAAGACACAGTGTGTTTAAAAATATATATGTAGGCTTGGGAGAGAGAAGAAAAAGAATATAGAGAGCTATAAAAAGAAGTTAATCATTTTAAAAAATAAAACAAGGTCTTGAAAAAGACTGAGTACAGTCAGTCATAGAGTAAAAAAAGTCATGTAAAGATGGACACAGAGAGTCTTGATTATGTATATTATTTTGTTTCTTTGAATTTTTTTGACTACAGAGAGATATTT
Source organism: Microtus ochrogaster (assembly GCF_000317375.1). Taxonomy (NCBI): domain Eukaryota; kingdom Metazoa; phylum Chordata; class Mammalia; order Rodentia; family Cricetidae; genus Microtus; species Microtus ochrogaster. The sequence continues at coordinate 8,807,264 of NC_022035.1, read as the reverse complement.
GATTCTGGAGACTGCTAAGTTAAAACAACATAAAGGTATCTTGACTTCAAAATTTGGGTATAAGGATATTTGGAACAGAGATTCTGCTTTTGTTTCCACAGAGGATGAGAAACTGTGAGTTCCTTCCAGATTAATGTGCTTTCATGGAACAAAACTTGCTAAAAGGTCTCCATGAACCCTAAAAATACTTTACCCAAAAAACAGCAGGAATGAATTTAGAGAAAACTATGCCCAAATTCCCAAATATTGTTTATTAATGTTTGTTTTTCATTTAAAAAGGGATATGATATAGAGATGAATATTTTGCTTTGGTATGGATTGTTGGGAGGAGGCTGTTTGTTCATTTCCTGAACCACCCTGACCACAAAATAATCACTCAGAAACTATACTGTTTGCATCACTGTTTGGCCAATATCTTAAGCATATTGCTAGCTAACTGTTATATCCTAAACTAACCCATTTCTACTAATATGTGTATTGCCACATGGCTGTGGCTTACTGGGTAACATCCTGGTACCCTTGTCTCTGGTGGAGGCTACATGGCTTCTCCCTGTCTCAATTCTTTCTCCCAGCATTCAGCTCTATTCTGCCCCATCATAGGCCAAAGCAGTTTCTTTATTCATTAACCAATAAAAGCAACACATATTCAGAAGGACTTCCCACATCAATGGAACTTGGTCTATTGCACAAACTCAAGATCAATTTTGTTATATGTATATCTCTGTTCTTTTTTAAGTATTGAGTTTGTACAGCTCATTTTAAAATGTAATGATAGTTAAGAAATACAAATTAATAGATAGCCATTAATAATAGTGAAGTTTGTAGTCATGTTAATTAGATTTTCTAGATATGTAGAGATCTCTTTCAGATGGATAGGTGATCTTCAAATCTTACAAAGACATAAAATATATGACATTAAAAATGTTTTAAGAACTTAAGACTTTTCATGACAATGAGACTCATCTGCTCCTGGCAGCACCAATCTACTTTAAGAGGATGATGGGCATCAAATAGGTTCCTTATGGAATTGGTTAGCAATTTGGGCAAGAAACTGGTCTTACCTGAATTGCTTGATGACATGCTGTATGAACTGGACATGCAGGACCCATAGAAAAATTACTGCTGAAGCTGCCTAAAGGTGAGACAGTCCATGGTTCCTGTTTCATGCAAGAGTCTGCCAGACATTCTGTAGGATACAGAAGAAAGTGACTGACAAACTGCCAATGGAGGTGATAATATCTTTCAAATTTCCTGCTTTGTGGAAAAGTCTGCCAAATACTATGAGCCTGTTGGCTAAAAATGTTACAGAAGAACTTTGGGTGACTGTCCAGACAATGAGATATCTTTGTCAATTTTAGAGTTTTGGAAGTTGCTTATAATGCCCTTCCTGTTTACTTAGGTAATATATCCTTCTGGACTCTTTGATGGAGTTGAAAAACATATAGTTATAGTTATACTTCTCCTTAGATGAGAAAAGATAGATTAGATATAAAACTTTAGACTCACAAAGATAGGATACATACATAATATTTTCCTTATTTTGCCAAATGTAAATAGACTAAATATTATAAATATATCTGTTGCTTGATAACTGTTTTGTTTTATGCATTTTACTTTGTTAGAGTTAAAACATTCTTTCTTATTTAAACAGAAAGAGGAAATGATGTGGGATGTCCTTCTGTATATGTGTTGCTTTTATTGGTTAATGAATAAATCTGCTTTGGCCTATAGCAGGGCAGAATATAGCCAGACTGAAAAAGACATAGAAAATAGGAGGAGTCAAAGAAATGCCAGGTAGCATCCAAAGGATATAGGAACCTTACTGGTAAACCACGATTCTTGTGGTAAAATATAAAATAACAGAAATGGGTTAATTTAAGATATAAAAGCTAACCAGCAATATGCTTAAGTAATTGGCCAAGCAATGTTGGAATTAATGTAGTTTCTGTGTGATTATTTTGTGTCTCGGCCTATAGGAAATGAACAGCAGCCTCCATCTACAAAGAGAGAAAGAGAGAGCGGGGGCTGACCACTCACTTCTTTGATTCAATATTGCACTTATTGTCTAGCTACAGACAAGATTTTGAGTTCAATAAAACTAGAGAAACATAAAAAGGGAAAAATAGTAAGAAGACAAACTATTCTTACAGGATGCTGCATTTAAAATGTCCTGTAGACTCTATTAGGTCATCTCTTAAGTCTTATTAAGCCTTTTAGTAAAAATGTAGAATAAAGTCAATATATAAAAATCAACAGCCTATATATATTGTAAGGTAAAATTGACCCTACAGAGAATTGGGGGGGGGGGCGGAATAAATGTAACAAGAGTCTGGGGTACTGTAAAGATTCTTTTTTTGGTAGGTTCTCATTCCCCACAGCATCTATTTTAACCCTCTTGTGGTCTCCTTTCTAGTATTTAAGAGTTAAAAGAGTTGGGGCATGAGAACAGAACACATGGAACAGACAAGAAATAGGACAAAAGACTAGGGAAATGTTTTATATGGGGATATCAGGGGCAGGAGTGGTTGGAATAGATGTTGGAAGAAAAGATGGTAAAATACACTTTGCTTTTTTGAAAATGCCACAATATTAATACATTGTATGCTTATTTAAAAATAAATTGTATATTTTACAATGTTTAAGGTAAAGGGAAAATGAGAAAAAAAGGAAAAGAGAAACAAAAATACAAGGATGCAATTTTAAAAGGTAGAAAATTACAGTTGGGCACGGTGGCACATTAATCCTAGCCCTTGGGAAGGAGAGGCAGGTGGCTCAATGAATTCAAGACCAGACTGGTCTGTAGAAGAAGTTCCAAGGCAGCCAGGGCTACATAAAGAAACTCTGTCTCAAAAGAAAAGAAAACAAAGAAACTACAACAAAAAGACAAAAAACTGAAAAGTATACATTTTAGCAAGCATTTCTGGACTATTAAGAGATATAATAAAAATATAGGGAATTTTATTTCTTAGCTTAGACCAAAATCAAGGACGCTCAGTCTGAGAAACTGACATAAAAATACTGATGATTGCAGCAAACCTTTCACTGGGAAACCAAGAGTACTGTTTCCCAAGGTGAGGCTTACAATCCCTGGAAATTGAGTAGATGCGTGATTCCTGAAAAGACAAGAGGACTGTGAGGAGGCCAAATCCAAGAGTCTAAAAGAAAAAAAAAAAACTACTTTTGTACGAACCCTACTCCTCCCTGCTGAACTGTTGGGCACTTGTTCATTCCGGGTGGGGGGCGGGGAACTATCTGTTGTGTACCTTCTGCTGTGGGTGAGCCTAGCAGGTTCCAGTGGTCAGTTCTAAACGCACAGTCACATCAATAACCATAGTTACACTCAGTGGGTCACAAAACAAAATTTAAAAGACACAAATGTGAAAAAGGAGGGGAAGAGGGGTTTGATGGATGGGACGAAGGAGGAGATAGTGGGATGTGATTAATCAGAATATATTACATGCACATATGAAAGCATCAAAAATTTGATGAGAATTATATCCTTTTTAAAAGATGCGGAAATGGCTTATCCAGAAAGGAAGCTTAATATTCTTACTCACTGAACCATTAACATGAAAAAATATGAGAGCAGGTGCCTGAGGAAACAGTAGCAACCTGGGGTTGTGAAAGATAGAAAATACATTTTGAATGGGGAGGAAAGGCAGTGGTCTGGAATTTGTGTAACCAAGAGTATAAAGAAGGGAGTCCACTCTGGGCCTGGAGAATGTCGTCAACTGGAATGAGAGGGTACAAAACGAGACTCGAGGTGTCTGTCACAAACCATCTTCTCAATTCTATTTATAAGATCCACAAACGTGTTAGCATCTGTTTCTCACTTCAAAAAGTCAACTACCTTAAAGTAAGGGACAAATGTTTGACTCCCTCAAATGTTTCAATGCAAGGAGCAACATTTCACACCACTAGTTAATGCTGGAACTAAATATGGCTGCTTAGTAATAATGCCATCAATTTACTTCATCTCTAACACAAAGTGAGGCTTTAGAAAGACAGTGTGCATGCCTGTGACATCATTTTAGATTGCCAGGCAAGATGTCTTCAAACATAAGAATTTATTTCTGGCAATCATTTTATTTGCTACATCTTCTTCCCCTGTTCTATAAATTTGAGCACTAAATGCTCCATTAAAAGATGTAAAAGCTTGATTGTAGAAATTGGTCAAATGTTAAAAGCACTTGCCACCCTTGCAGGAGTCTTGGGTTCAATTTCATAGGTGCTGCATGCATGTGGTACACATTCAGGCAAGCAGGCAAACAAACATGGACATTAAAGAAAAGATTAAAAAGCCAATGGCATACAGTCTAAATTTAGATATGAAAAAATGGCTCTATCTGTACTTAACTCTGAAGTATCTAATTTCAAAGATCATATTCAGAGAAGGACAAACAACTGAACTGAACCTCCTCTAAAAAAAATTGTAGTCAGAATTCTGAGGGGCATTATAGTGGGAAAATACTGGAAATAAGCAAGAGATGGGAACACTGTAAGACTCAGAAACCTTGGGTTACTGTTTATCAAGGGCCTGAATATAGAAGTTCAAAATAATCCCACACTAGCTAAGAATTGCATATAATAAAGGACTATTTATTTAGGGGTAGACTCACAAATCACAGTATTCTGCACAAATGGGAAACAGGATATGAAGCCAGAAGCCAGGATAGGGGGTGCTTGTGCTTTACATTGGCATTTATAGTATAAAAGGCTATGACCAAGTGGGCTGGTATCTTAAAGGCTACTGACTGAAGGAATTTTTACAGCACCTCCCCCTTTTGTTTAAATAAAAGAGTTTTAAGCCCAATACAAACTATATATAATAAGAACAAATATCAAGTATAAAAATTAGAATTACAACCAGAATAAACAATAGTAAGCAAAGAACATATGTTAAATGTTTCAATAGTCTATCCTAAGGAGTCTAAGTCTTGTATTAGAAATGGCATGGCTAAATCATAACAGGAAAGTAACTATGTCTATCTAATCTTCAACCCCATCTAAGGCCTGAGGAGGGAGATAATATTACTTGAGTAGGCAGGAAGTGCAAGCAAGCAGCTTCCAAAATGTGGAGTAGATGACAGAGACAAACTGGCTACCTGGGCAATCACCCAAAGTCTCATGTGTAATGGTGAAGCAACCAACTTTGGCTAAGGCCTAGAATAACTGACAGACCATTTTCTGAGATAGGAAAATTTTCAGAAGTCTTACCCTGTCTTGGCAAGGTTTGGCAATCTTTTTACTTGTATCCTGTTTGTTCTGTCTGGACATAGTACACTTTGTCAATGGTCAAGGCGGTACCTTGCCCAAAAGGCCAGTTTTGCCAAGAAGAAAACAAGCTCCAAATGGAATGCCTTCAGTGCTCAACATTCTCTTGGGGATAGATTGGTATATCAATCATGTCTCATGACAAAAGAACCCTAAGTTATTTAAATGTAATGTTCTACAGTTCTTTGAGGTAGTTGAAGATTATATGTCTATGCAGAATACAATCTTTATATATCAACAGAACCTGATTAGTCTAACTATATGTATGAAAAATATGAATGACTATTGATCTACAATACTTAATAACTGTATAACTTAAGAATTAAGACTTCATATTAGAATATTAAAAAATCTTTTAACAACTGTGCAGCAATTGAGGACATGACTTCAAAATGTAAATAATGTACAACTATCTTGAACAAATGTAGAAATGTATAATGCTATATGATAAATATATCCTAAAATTATATCAATATTCAAAATGTCTTAAACAGAGGTAGAAACATGCATGCACACAATCTGACAAAATAAATTTGTATAGGTGCACAAATATTGTAATCATAAATAGGAGCATAGTCAATATAAAAAGTGTAATTTGAACTTGTACTAATATATAAGAATCTATACCAATATAAATTATCCAAAAATAATAGCTCACACACAAGTATTTACTCTATTACTCACTATTATTATTATTAATGTGATTAAACTCACACAATCTACCTACTATCCCATCCAATACCCCCATTTTTTTTCAAAGAGATCCCTAAGCCTACATAATTTCCACCTCAACCCCCAACTCTATATCAATTATAATAAACTTCTAATTGATGTCCCTAACCCTGAGGACAAACTTTGTTGGAAGAGGGATGTCATCTTCTAAAATTGCTTCTAGTGGTCATGGGGGTGTTCTTCTTTCTATGGGATCCTGTAAAAGTAAAATGATAGTTAAGTTTCAAGATTACTGTCTGCTATTATTGCAAATAGTCTCTGAATAGCCGATGGGTTTTTCTGAGGGTTCTTATTTGGAGTTCTGGCCAGAACATTGTAAGAAGGTTCACCATTACAGTTAACCAAGTTAAGCATCTTGAGCAGCTGGTACCAAAAACTGGTCTTAAAGTAGCACTATCAGCATCCTGACATCATATATACTAGGTGAAGTAATTGTTGTGGGGCCCCAACTTCTTCCTGGAAACTTCAAAGATTACTGCAGGAAAATCTATTGTTTGTTGTGGAAAACTTGAACATTATTTATATAGACATATATTCAATAAAAGATACTATGTAGACAAAATAGGTATGGAGAAAAGTAAAATTTTTCCTAAGACCTTTCTTCTTTCTGTCCCATATTAGATGGTTTCTGACATGAGACAGAAACTTTGAATTTTTATTTTAACTACATGCTTGGATTTAGAGAATGATAGCCATTATTCAACTCCAAATCCAGCTTTGATTTTAAGTTAGTTTATATTTCTACTGGGATGTATATTATATATATATATATATGTGTGTGTGTGTGTGTGTGTGTGTTACATATATAATATATATATTACATATGAAATTTTACCCTGCAGATGATCAGCCTTCATAGTTTTATTCCTCTTTGTTTGGTGATCCTTTCTGGATAGTTACCTTTTTCTCTTTAAGCAGCCAAACGTCCCCCTTGACTCTCTGAACTTTCTGAAGATGTATATTTTTCTGCAAAGACAAAAACAGATCATTTCCCAACCCTAATGAGGTTTCCTTACCACCTGTAACATTGTCACCTCTGTGGATGAGCTGTCATTTCTCTGTCTCAAGAGGATATTTCTTTTCAAATTGAATCTTTATTAATTTTGATGGTATCCATAGCTTTTCTTTTTCCTGTGGAAACAAGAGCAAAACCCTTCCAAAACATAGCATATCTCTTGGTTTCTATTCTTTGGTCAACACATCATTGAAATATACCAGATGATTTAATTCAGAATTCTTTTCTGTTATCCATTGTCTCTCTGATAGCATTGTTCCGTTCTCATTAGCATTAAGAAAATTCAAGGTTAATAAAGCATTATGTAATCTATTTCTGAGGGTAATTTTCCATCTCCTTTTGTTTGTTTAACATGTCCTTCATGGTTTGATTTGATATTTCTATAACTGTCTGACTTATAGGATTGTTTGATATACCTGCAATATGATTAATCTTATAATAAGCAAAAATTGTTTCATTTTCTTAGACTAATTCAAAGATTACTGCAGGGAAATCTATTGTTTGTTGTGGAAAACTTGATTATTGTCTGTCTTTATTTTTGCAGGTATACCCCTAATGGCCATAATTTCTAAAACAAAACAAAACTGCATGATTACTGACTCAGCCTTTTCTGAGCGCGTGGCAGGTGCCCATTGAAAACCTGAATAAGTGTCAATGGTGTGGTGTATATATTTTAATTTTTCAAATTCTGTAAAGTGTAACACATCCATCTCCAGATCTCATTCCTTTGAGTACCCTTTGGGTTACTCCCTGCAGGTAACAGTATTTGGTTATAGAAAAGGCAAGTAGGATATCTTTTTATAATCCCCTTAGCTTGTTGCCATGTAATAGGACATTCTTTCATTAAACCTTTGTTATTGAAATGATGCTTTTTATGAAATTCTGAGGCCTTCAGCACACTTCCAATCAATAATTGATCAATTTTTGCATTATCTTATGCTAGAAAAACCTGGCAGACAACTATGGGATCAGATATGTGTTATATATATGGGACAAAGCCCATTCCTGATTATATATTGAACCTGAATAAATAATGAAGTCAATTCTACATCATCTGGCATAAATTTTGCAGTTTCAATATGCAAGACAACTCTTTCTGCATATTGCAAATTAGTAACTATACTGAGAGGTTGTTTAAAATAGCATTTAGTACCATAAAAATAGCATATAGCTCTGCCTTTTGGACAGAATTATTAGGGCTCTGTTGCACCTTACTTAAATATTCTGATTTGTAACTTACCTTTCTTGATTTATTTGCATGAGAATAAAATGTACAGGCTCCAGTTATTGGTGCATCACATACAATTCATGGAAGAATACAAGTAGTTCTCTTTATATGCCTAACTCTATCACTTTTGAGATAATTGCTATTAATCTCTCCTAAAAAAGTGCAGAAGCTCTTTGTCATGGTTCATTGTTTTCCCTTAATTTTTTTAATTTTCTCAGTAGAAAAAGGCACTATAGTCTCTGCTGGTTCTATACATGCTAGTTTGCAGAGTCTCGATTTTCTTTTTATAATTAATTCAGAGACACTTTCCATATACTTTTTTTTTTAAAAAAACTTGGTTTATGTGGTAAAAAAGATCCATTCTAAGATAATATCTTTCTTCTGCATTAAAATTCCTGTAGGGGAAATTCTGTAAGACAATATGACTGGAATGCAATTAAGATTTGGATTCACTCAATCCACAAGTACCACCTGTAATTTCTCTTCAACTACAGATAATTCTTTCTCAGTTTTAGCTGTTAATTCCCTGGGACTATTTAAGTTTTTGTCACCATCTAAGGTTTTGTTTAAATAAATTTTTAGACTGGGCACTATTCCAACAGCTGGTCATAGACTGGAAATGTCTCCTAAGAATATTTGAAAGTTATTAAGAGTCTGCAATTGGTCTCTCTTAATTTGTGCCTTTTTTATTCTAATATTTTGTAAATCTGTTTTATAACCTAACTAATTGACACAATCTCCTCTCTGTATTTTTTCAGGAGCAATTTGTAATCACCATTTAGGCAAAACTTTCTTTACTTCTTCAAACATTCTTTCTAAACCATCTGTATTTGAATCAGATAAAAAAAGTCATAAATGTAATGGTAAATTATAGATTTAGGAAATTGTTTACATATTATTTCCAATGGCTGACCTACAAAGCATTGGCACAGGGTGGAGCTATGGAGCATTCCTTGTGGGAGGATGATCCACTGGTATCTCCTTGTAGACTAAGTAGGCACTGTGAATGCAATTTTTTCTCTGTCGTTTTCTTATAAAAGTATAAGTGAAGAAACAATCTTTTAAATCAATAACTACACGTGGCCATCCTTTTGGTAATAAAGAAGGCAGAGGAATTCTAGATTGTAGAGGTCCCAAAGGTTGAATTTTATTGTTGACAGCTCTTAGATCTGCCACCATTCTCCATTTTCCAGATTTCTTTTTTTAAATTTATTTATTTTTTAAAGATTTCTGTCTCCTCCCCACCACTGCCTCCCATATCCCTCCTCCTCCCCCGATCAAGTCCCCCTCCCTCATCAGCCCGAAGTGCAATCAGGGTCCCCTGACCCTGTGGGAAGTCCAAGGACCTCCCACCTCCATCCTGGTCTAGTAAGGTGAGCATCCAAACTGCCTAGGCTCCCACAAAGCCAGTACATACAGTAGGATCAAAAACCCATTGCCATTGTTCTTGAGTTCTCAATAGTCCTCATTGTCTACTATGTTCAGCAAGTCTGATTTTATTCCATGATTTTTCAGACCCAGGCCAGCTGGCCTTGGTGAGTTCCCAATAGAACATCCCCATTGTCTCAGTGGGTGGGTGCACCCCTCACTGTCCTGACTTCCTTGCTCATGTTCTCCCTCCTTCTTCTCCTCATTGGGACCTTGAGATTTCAGTCCGGTGCTCCAATGTGGGTCTCTGTCTCTGTCTCCTTTCATTGCCTGATGAAGGTTAATATTCAGGAGGATGACTATATGTTTTTCTTTGGGTTCACCTTTTTATTTAGCTTCGCTAGGATTGCGAATTATAGGCTCAATGTCCTTTATTTATGGCTAGAAACCAAATATGAGTGAGTATATCCCATGTTCCTCTTTTTGGGTCTGGCTTACCTCACTCAGGATAGTGTTTTCTATTTCTGTCCATTTGTATGCAAAATTCAAGAAGTCATTGTTTTTTTACTGCTGAGTAGTACTCTAATATGTATATATTCCATACTTTCTTCATCAATTCTTCCATTGAAGGGCATCCAGGTTGTTTCCAGGTTCTGGCTATTACAAACAATGCTGCTGTTGCAGGAGGTCCTTCCACTCCTCCAGCCTATAGCCGCTGAGATACCAGCCCATTGGGGCGTGGTCTCTCTCCCTTTAAAAAAGCGGCCACTTCCCTGTCCTCTCTCTCTTCACTTCCTGCTCGCCGCGACTAGTCTCCCTTCCTGGTTGCGCAGAGGGCTGACCGTGATCTGTAAGTTTTTCCCCCTTTAAATAAATACCACCCTATTAATCATAATTCCAAACTGCTGTGGCATTGTTTGTGATTTACGTCTTCATGCTGCTAAGAACATAGTTGAGCATATACTTTTGTCGTATGATAGGGCCTCTCTTGGGTATATTCCCAAGAGTGGTATTGCTGGGTCCAGGGGTAGGTTGATCCCGAATTTCCATGGATAGAAACTACAAATGGATAATTAGTACATGAGGTCTATAATTGGCCATGAAACTATTCACAAATGATTTAATAGCCCATAAAATTGACTGAAAGCAAGACCAGGGTTTTACTTGTCAAGGATAGGCATCTTGCATTTTGACATAACTAATAATGAATGCCAGCTGTTATAACAGTCAACTTGCTCACTGCTGTCCACTCCACTCCTGCAGCTGAAACTTTTCTAAGTCATCAGCCTCCCCCTGGTGGTATTCATGATTAGATGAACAATTTCGTGGGGGACAAAGTCCTGAGTGAATGTGTATTTGTTAAAACGGGCATGATCATGTCAAGCACCTCAGTGCTTCAGACCCATGGGAAAGGAGGGACATTGAGTAAATCAGGCCCAGAGGAATGACAATGTCTCCAGTTCAAGTACAGATGACTAAGAACTATTGACCTTTAACTAAAACAAACGTATACAAAAATTACCAGCCACAGCTTCCTCTTCTTGGATGACTATAGCATGAAACTTTTCATCTACAGACACCACCTACCTATATTAATTAACTCCTCCATTGTTTGTTAGGAGGCCACTTGTGTGTTTCCCGGCTTCCCAGACTCTGGAAATAATCGCTCAGAAACTGTATTAATTAAATCACTGCTTGGCCTATAAGCTCTAGCTTCTTATTGGCTAGCTCTTACATCTTACTTTAACCCATTTCAATTATTTTATATTTTACCTCAAGGTTAGTGGCCTACCAGCAAGATTTCAGCATGTCTGTCTCTGGTGGTGGCTCCATGACTTCTCCTTGACTCTGCTTCCTTTCTCACAGCATTCAGTTTAGTCTTCCCTGCCTATCAACCCCATCAGCCCAAACCAGTTTCTCTATTAACCAATGGTATTCACAGCATATAGAGGGGAATCCCACATCACTCCAGCACACAGTAAGTATACAATAAGTCTACCTCCTTGTTCAGAGGTATAAAAGCCCTGAGTTTCCAGGCTGACATGTGTTTCCATAAGAATGTATGCCCTACCTGATCCCAGCTTTTCTATAAGTGTATCTGTGTGTCTGTCCTTTCTTTACTCTGTGATCACCCACATAGGGTCAAGTCTGAAACCCAGGTTGAGGCACAAGTATTTGTCATTTCAGCTTCTGGTGAAAGTTCCTCTAAAGTGGTTTCAGATGGTGGGTATAAAGCAAATAAATGAAAAACATTTGAAGCATCCACAAAAGGCATGCAGAATTGGAAGTAAAGAATGTCTCCGAGGAGCAGGGTCAAAAGTTATGGATTTGGTAGTCCAGTTAGGAGGTAGAATTAGAGTCTAAAGGGATTCTAAGTCAATCTTTTCCTTTTCATGTGTGAAATATGAATCAGAATGCGGTTCAGCTCTATAGATGTAGGGACTGTCACAAGCTCCTAGACTTATTAAATGAAAACAATGAAATTTACACTTTATTAGTGTTGTTAGACATTTTGGAGGACTTCATGTAGGGTGCCATTTGTTACCAGGGAAGTTGGGGTTTCATTTTTGGTTCTTAGTCTTGTCAATAAAAGGGTAGAAAAGTGGATTCAGGAGCTCAAGGACAATTTTGTTAGCATTTGAGAGAAAACAACAGGCAGGAAGTCTGTGCATCTTGGTGGTTACTAGGAGGAAGGGTATGGGCAAGACGGAGAGAGGAAGTCATGTCATTTAAGTTAGGAGGACATGCTCAGGAATGGAGGTCAGCATGCAGCCACATGAGTGCAAACAGTTCCATGGCCATAGGAGGATGGCTTCAGAGAATGAGTGAAAAGCCTCAAATGTATCAAAAAAAAAAAAAGGTAGAAAAGAGAGGAAAAGTCCTAACTCAGAAGAGCAGGCAAGCTACATGGCAGAGGCTGTGCAAGCAGCTGAGATTTCTGGGAGGGAAAAATGCATTATGTCATTAAGAGGATAATTATTCCTCCTCTCTCCTTAGCATGGCAGCTTTCCTGCGGGATGGATTTTGGCCAGATAATAATAGACAGGCCTAGCTCTGTTGACTCCAAAGGGAGAAGACGTGGTATGGAATCCTCCAACCTTTGAAGGCGATCAGAATCTTAAGTCTCCAACCAGGGCCAGACGTAGATTTTATTCTTTTGACCAGGAGGAAATAGCGTTCCCTAAATGTGTCTCAACAGAGCCCTAATATCCTCAATGGTCTCAAGGCTAATGTAACTTTAAGGGACAGAGGGGAAAAAATACGAAGATAACACTAATATAAATTAAGTGGTGAGAACTAGTGAGGGGCAATAGTATTTGATTGATTTGTTTTAAAATCATTACAACTCTAACTCTGTATCAGGAACGAAGCTGATGTAATAGTGAGCCAAACTGGACTTGGCCCTACATTGAGGAAATGAGAGAAAGCAGGCTAGAGCGCAGAGCAGGGGAGTGCGTGGGAGTTTAAAATGAAGGTGAAGAGTACACAATTTGTCTGCATTGATTTAACAACCCCCTTTCCCCGCAGTGCTTCCTCCAGGCCAGAACACCAGGCAAGCAAGGCAAGCACTCTACCGCTCAGATAACACCCACATGCCCTCTTTAAGGATTTTGAGCTTTATCTGAAAGGCTAAGCCATCTAAAGGTTGTAAGGTATTTTTAAAGCGTACATTTTCCCTTAATCCATAGAAGAACGTGTAGGCTAGTTGTTATCAGTATTTGTTTACCTTTGAGAAGGCTGGGGCTTTGAAATGGTTTGACCTCACTGAGAGCTGCAAGCCATGGGAAATGGAAACAGAAGGCAGGTAGAAAGGAGGAGCTCTTGGAAAGGAAAGGAGGCTTCGTGCTTTTTAGCTTGGCCCAGCTTTATTCGTGCTTCATTCAGAACCTGGTCTTCAGGGCCAACTGTGCATTCCCTTGTAAAATCTAGTTTTTAGCCAAGAATGCTTTGTAGCCAGTTTCGCTAGAGCATTCTTTCTCATCTTCCCATCTTCTAGGTAACCCTTGCTCTTTCAGCAAGAATGCTGTCGACCTTAGTCACTGAGTTGTTCCCTAACGCCGTTTTCTCTTTGGGATTCTCTATCCACCCACACCTTCCTATACTCTGCTTTTCATCTTTAAATTCCCACTTTTACAATCTGGATTTTGATTAGAAACCATTATCTCCCCTTCCACTTCAAGATGGAATTGTACTGGTCACTGTACCTTATGGCCATTGTTTTAAATAAAGCCCTCCTAACAAGGTGTTCTTACAGGTCCTGGATATATTTTTTAAAAACTCCAAAGTGGTCTACAAGAGCTAGTTCCAGGACAGGCACCAAAACTACAAAGAAACCTTGTCTCGAAAAACCAAGAAAAGAAAAAAAAAAAACTCATTATATGAACACATTGTTTCCCTGAATATTTACAATCTTGTGAGAATCCTACTGCACATACTGGCTTTGGGGGAGCCTAGGCAGTTTGGATGCTCAACTTACTAAACCTGGATGGAGGTGGGCGGTCCTTGGACTTCCCACAGGTCAGGGAACCCTGATTGGTCTTCAAGCTGATGAGGGAGAGGGACTTGATCGGGGGAGGGGGAGGGAAATGGGAGGCGGTGGCGGAGAGGAGGCAGAAATCCTTAATAAATAAATAAATTTAAAAAACAAACAAACAATAAATAAATAAATAAAAAAGAAAAAAAAATTTATAGACGGAGAGACCAAAATTGTAAGCAGATTTCAACCCCTAAGATTACCCGTCACCACAGCAACTGTGTGTGACCTGTGGCTCCCAACAGCAAGACCATGTGAATTCAAGGACATCAGAGTGCAAATTAAAATCATCAGTGGAGTTTGAAAGTCCTTCAGAGCCTGGGAGAGATGGGGCTGTAGAACAAAGATGTTCAGGATGTGGATCAACAGGGCGGGCTTAATTTAAAAGGCAGGTTGGTTATCATATGCAAAGCCATAAATTATACCATCTATATGAAAGAGCAGCAACGCCTTCTGTATATATTTGCAGTCAACTTGCAACTGTCCCACCCAAGCTGGTCCACTCTCGGTCCACTCCAGGCGGTGACCTAGCGGCTTTAGGGGCCTGTTCTCCGGTGGTCTTTTAGTTTCCTACTCTTGCTGCTAACCCCCGATTGGTAGGTAAAAGCAGGACCCAGGCTGGGGCCCGCTGGCTTCCGTGCAGTTTCTGGGCGCACCTGCCTGGCTGAGGCTCGCGGCGGGGCGTGGAGAGCCGCTGGGAGGCCGGGCCAGGGAAAGGAAGCGCGCGACGCGGCTTGACCCTGGTGGCGATCCGTACCGCCCGGAGTCGTCGGCGGCAACATGGCGGTCGCGCTCGTCCTAGAGAAAGTTTCTCCCGACGCCGTGCAGTGCGAGTGAGGGCGGTCTCGGTCTCTCGTCCCCACCGCTGACCCCCGCCGGGTGCCGATTCGCAGTCAGACCCCTACGCCCTGTTGCTTTGCAAGCTTCGCCGCGGACGGAGCGAGGGTCGGGGCCACCGCCGGTCAGGTAAGTGGCTTCGGAGCGAAGGCTTGGGCGCCGCCCCAGGCCCCGCCGCCCCGGCCAGGCCCCGCCCCGCCCCGCCGACCTCCGGGCGGGAGCTCTGTGAGCAGGCGGTCGCCAGGGAGGGTGACCCTGGGTGTCCCTCGTCACCCCACCCGGGCCACGCGTTGTGTCGTCTCTCGGAGCCTAGGGGCGAAGGGCCAGCGTCCCGGCCCCATCTCTCCCCGTCTCGCTCGGCCGAGGCCTAAGGAGCCAAGTTACTCTTACTGCTCAGAAGGGAGGAAGTTAGACCCTGAGTTGCCTTTCTTCTGGTTTAAGAGGTCGGTCTAAAGAGTTGTTGGCAGGAACTCAGAAAAGGAAGATCGTAGTTCTCCAACCCTGACTCCTCAGCGTGGTTCTTTCAGGTTTTGATACTTCCTCTTGATGGGACGGAAATAGATTTCCACTGAAAGCTCGTGAAAGGGATACAATGTGTCTTGAAGCCCAGTGCCTTAGAGAGGGCACCGGGAGGGCACTTTCTGTTTTGGAAGAACTGTAGTGAATTAAGTGAAGGCAGGAGTAAAGCTGAAATGAGTCGTGGCATATTAGTAAACTTGATTTTATCCGTATTAGTAAACTTGATTTTATCCGTATTAGTTAAGTAGTGATTTCTGTATTAGTTCTTTTTATTTATATATACAAATTGAATGTAACTTGATTGCAGGCTTGTAATCACTGAGCGTGCATTGTGGAAGTCGAAATCTCACCGGACACCGTGTGACCTAGTGAGGAGTGCAGACATTAAACAAATTTTTATTTTTTTTCTATTTCAGAGGACATGCAGGAACCATCTGACTAGTGAGAGGTGATTCTTCTAAGAAAATTATTTAAGCCCAGACCTGAAGAGTTTGACAGATGAAGGCAGTTAGTACTAGGAGGAGGAAAAAGAATTGTGTCCAGAGAGGGCATGGCTATTTATTTCCTTCATAACCGAAATGTCATTTGTTTGGAATACAAAGTAAGAGGAAGAACAGTAAGAGGGTGTGGGAACATTATTCTTACCCTATGTAGAGTACTTTTCAAAGTCACTGAAGGAGTCTAGACTATAGTACTATGAGGGATGAAAAGCCATTAGAGAATTTTACATAGCGTAGTAACATGGTAAAATTTGGTTCTAAAAACACGCTTTCCAGCTGGGTCATGGAAGTGAATGCCTATGATCCCAGTGGGAGTCTGGGGTTTTCTGTGAGTTCAAGGCCAGCCTTGTCTACAAATTGAGTTCCAGGACAGCCTGGGCTGTTACACAGAGAAACCCTTTCTCGTAAAACCAAAACCCAAGTCAAACAAAAAACACACGTTCTATAAAAAGGGCAAGAGTAGATTGAAAACCAAAGAAGGAAGACATTCAAGCATGAGAGCATGGTGGCCAAAATTGAGGTGGTGATTTTGGGGATAGGAAGTAAAAGAAGTGTGAGAGAGATGCTAAGGAGAAAGAAGGATCAAGAGCCCCTGAAGATTAAATAGTGGGAGAGGAAGTGTGAAATAAGGTGAAAGTAGTATACAAGATTGAAGGTTGGGGTTCAAACCCAGGCCTCCCAATTAACAAGCCTGCTTCCTGAGCTATATCCTGAGCTTGAGAATTCTTAAAAATGAACTTTAGCAGTGACTTACTAATTGACTCCATTGTGTTTTGTTTTTATTTGCTTCTGGAATATTCCATGAAATCAATAGGAAAGGCAACTCAACTGAAAAGAATTTATTGCTGTTTTTTTTTTAATTTGTTTTAATTTCTAGTTCTGGCTATCATTTAAAGAAAGTCAGAAAGGGCAAAGACTTTTAAAAATAAGTGCCATAAGAATGTGATTATATAATATTCTGTGATGCAGCCATATTGTCTTTGATTTAATTATATAATTAAGATATGGAAGTAATTGAGATTGCTCAAAGCCTAGGGTTGGGATTTGAGTATCCAAAAGATGGGTTGAAAATGAAGAGCTTAGATGACAACCAAGGAGAAACCACTGACTTAGGAAGAAAATTTGGATCCTTAGACTTTAGAAGTCAAGGCAAGGAGGTTTTCAGATGGTAGTACTCAACACTTTCAAGGTTTTAAACAAAATGTGCAGGATCTTGCAAAGGTTCTATTGTATTCAGGAATTTGCTGATCATTCCAGAAGTTGGCAGAGCAGTTACACTGAGAGAATTATACTGTTCAGTGTTTTGAAATGAGTGTATTAAACATCTAAATGTAACTGTCAAGAAGGAAGAAAATTGAATATGGCAGAAGAGATGGGGAGAACAAAGATTACTTTTTCCTCTTTACCCCCTTGTGTAGTAGTTTTTAAAAAACTGACCTACAAATGCTTTAGTACTAATGAATAAAGGATAAGTGAGAGTTTGGAGAAAATGAAATTCTATGGCAGGAATTTCACAAAGAAGAGGTTCTCGTTTTGACTGGCATACAGATATACAGATAGAGGTGGATTTATTTGAAACTTAAGTTCTCATTTGATGACCTTGTAGGAAGCAGTTGTGTAGTAAAAATCCAGTGAGATGTTGTTGTAGGAGGCTGCTTGGCCGCTTGTTCATTTCCCAGCCACTCAGACTCCTGAAATATCCACACAGAAACTGTATTAATTAAATCACCGCTTGATTTAATTAATAAATAGCTAGATCTATCTAGCTTCTTATTGGCTAACTTTTACATCTTAATTTAACCCATTCCATTTCTATTAATCTGTGTATCCCCACGAGGCTGTGGCTTACCAGGTAAAGCTTGGGTATCTGTCTCCTGTGAGGCTACATGGCTTCTCTCTAACTCCACCTTCTTTCTCCCAGCATTCAGTTTGGTTTTCTCTGCCTACCTCTATTCTCCTTTGTGCAGGCCCAAGACAGTTTCTTTATTAACCAATGGTAGTCACAGCATACAGAGGGGAATACCTTTTGTTTAAATAAAAAGGAAGGTTTTAATTTTTCACATAGTAAAATTGAATGTAACAAGGAAGGTATCAAGCAAGAATTACAATTATAATATTTATAACTACTTTATCATTTAGCATAACTAAGGAAAACTATAATTATAACTATGTATTCTTCAACTCCATCAAAGACTCCAGAAGGATATATTACCTAAGTAAATGAAAAGTGCATTGTAAGCAACTTCCAACACTCTGAGATTCGATCTTACACCTGTAAGAATGGCCAGTATCAAAAACAGTGATGACAACTTATGCTGGAGAGGTTGTGGGGTAAAGGAACACTCCTGCATTGCTGATGGGAATGCAAACTGGTACACCTCTTGGATATCAGTGTGGTGGTTTCTCAGAAAATTAGGAAACAACCTTTTTCAAGACCCAGTAATACCACTTTTGGGGTATATTCAAAGGATGCTCAACCATACCACAAGGACATGTGCTCAACTATGTTCATAGCAGCATTGTTTGTCATAGCCAGAAACTGGAAACAACTTAAATGCCCCTCAACCATAGAATGGATAAGGAAAATGTGGAGCACTTTTTTCTCTGTTCCATTTACACAATGGAGTACTACACAGCAGAAAAAAATAATGACATCTTGAAATTTGCAGGCAAGTGGATGAAGCTAGAAAACATCATTTTGAATGAGGTAACGTAGACACAGAAAGACAATTATCATATGTACTCATAAATAGTTTTTAAACGTAAAACAAAGAAAACCAACTCACAAATCACAATCCCAGAGATCCTAGACAACAATGAAGACCTGAAGAGAGACATACAGATATCTAATCTACATGGGAAGTAGAAAATGACAAGATCTCCTGAGTAAATTGGGAGCATGACGATCTTGGGAGAGGATTGAAGGGCATGGGAGAGGCAGGGAGGGGAGCAGCGAGAAATGTAGACCTTAATAAAAATCAATTTAAAAAAGTCTTAAGTTCTTAAAACATTTTAAATGGAAGTCTCTGAAAGGTTTGAAGAGTACATAACTAACTGAAATATATCTGTGTATATCTAGAAAACCTAATTAACATGACACGATTGACTATTATAGATGATTATGTATTAATCTGTATTTCTTAATTATGTATTACATTTTTAAATGAGCTGCACAAGCAGAATACCTTAATCAGAGCAGAAATATACATATAACAAAATTGACCTAAAATTTGTATGAATAGAACAAGATCCATACCAATGCGTATCTCTATAGCATATCCCCCCTTTACATTTATGTAAAGAAACATTTATAATCAATATTTGGGAATTTGGGTGTAGTTCTCTACGAATTGCTTTCTGCTGTTTATTAGGTGAAGAAATTTTTGGGAGTGTTTATGGTGACTTTTCGGGGAAGGTCTTTGTTCGTTAAACCACATTAGTCTTTACTTTATTTCTCTTTAGCATTTATTTTATTATGTTTACTCCTTTAATCTATGACTGTCTGTACTCGGTTTCTTTAAAGACTTTGTTTCATTTTTAAAATGATTTATATATATATTTTTTATAATTTTCTATACTCTCTTTCTCCCAAGCCTACGTACATTTATCCAACACTGTGACTCATTTAGAGGTCTTTTGCAGATGAATTTGCCTTTATTGTAATCTGTAATCATTTTCTGACCAGAAGTGCTGCTGCTGCTGCTGCTGCTTCTTCTCCTTCTACTTCTTCTTTTTGCTATGTGGGTGTGGCTGGGGCTGACTCTGTGGTACTGGCTGTTGGCTTTGCCCCATCCATCTTGGCATGTTTGCTGTCTCTAAGAGCCATTCTCACAAACCCCATTTAAATGCTTCGTAGTTTGGTCTCCTGAGAAAGAGAGTTGTTTGTGCTGGTGAACCAGGAAGCCAGCACATTTTTTTTTTAAAAAAGAAGCTGCACCGTTTTTACTGCACCTTTCTAAAAGTAGCTGTGGTGCCCCTGCTTGCCACAAGCTCATCTAGAAAAAAAAAATTGTGGCTACCAAGAAATTGTGCTGAACAGTGTCAAGCAAGCTCTCTCAGGTTCTAAGTGGATTTTAGTTAGCCACGTTTGCACCAATTTGTTGTGGGAGGCTGCTTGACCTCTTGTTTGTTTCCCAGCTGCTCAGACTTCTGAAATAACCAGGCAGAAACTATATTAATTAATTCATTGCTTGTCCCATTAGCTCTAGCTTCTTATTGGCTACCTTTTACATCTTAATTTAACCCATTTCTGTTAATCTATGTATCACCATGAGGCTATGGTTTACCAGGTAAAGTTTGGGCGTCTGTCTCTGGTGGGGCTACATGGCTTCTCTCTAACGTCACCTTCTTTCTCCCAGTATTCAGTTTAGTTTTCCTTATGTACCTCTATTCTGCTCTGCGCAGGCCCAAGACAGTTTCTTTATTAACCAATGGTAGTCACAGCATGTAGAGGGCAATCTCACTTCAAGATGTAAGTGTTGAGAGTTGAGAAAAAGAGGTTTGAATAGTCACAGAGTGAGAAAGATTATTGACCAGGGCTGGAGAGATGACTCCACCGTTAAAGCTAGGCTAACAACCAAAAATAGAAGAGTATTGACTAGGAAACACAGAAGAGGTGTCTCATGGTTGTAGAGTGGTACCTTTTTAGCACAGTGTGTGAAGTTTTCTCTCTCTAGTAGTGCTTATACTTACCCCATATTATACCATCGATATTTTGAGTCTTTCTCTCCCTACCTTCTCTCCCCCCTCCCCTTCCTCTCCCCCATGTGTGTGGTATAGTATATAAGAGTTATATTTTAGAAAACTTTTTTGCAGTCTAGATTTTATCAGTTCCTTAATAATTTAAAAATCCACAATATACAAAAAACATTTTCATTTATTTTACATAGTAAGAAGTGTTTACATGAATACATTATAGAGGAAAGTTGGTTTGAATACCTAATAATTAGGTTTTGGAATAAAAATATGTTTTTGAACCTAAAAAAAGTAGAAAAAGTAATGGCATTTGAAATATGCTAGTGGTCCTAAGATTGTTCCAAAAACATTTTTCTCCGTCCAAATGCTTCTTGGGGGTTAATTCTAAGTTATCTCATGGTTCTGTTTGAGTGTATCTTTTAGTGTACCCCTCTTAGGATGCGTGTGTGCTTGTTGCTGTGATTCAAGCCTAATGCCTTGTACATTTTAGGAAAGCCCCATAGTACTGATACCCACCCCAGACCATGAACTGTTTTTTTTTCTGAATATTTTGAGTACTGTATGACCATAAGCTATTGCAATAGTCCAGTTCTTACAGTACACTGGAGAACATTGAAAAGCTACCTAGTGGATAGTTCAGTAGTAATTCTTTCTTATATGTATTTGTGTGTGTGTGTTTGTGTGGTCAATGTGTGTGCGTGTATCAGAGGATAACTTGTAGGAGTTGGTTCTCTCGGCATTATGAATCTCAGAAACTGAACTCATGTAAGTCTTCATAATTGAGCTTATCTCATTTGCTTAATTATATATATATTTATATTTTAGCTATTATTGTATTTTAAGTGAAACTTATGGAAGCCCTTAAGTTTGAAATATTTGGGTCCTAACAAATAATTGCTGTAGTGTAGTGACGTTTTGAAAAAGTAGACTTGAAGTTCTCTATTTTCTTTACCATGACTTGGTAAGTATTCCGATATATGGGTTTTGAGTAATAAGTTTAGCAATTGATTTACTACATAGATAGTATTTAGATTTGAATAATAAGTGATAATCCAAGTAATTTATTTTTATTTTGGTAGGAGCAAAAGTACTAGAATAAGGGCACAGCTTTAGGGTCTGAGCAACCTTAATAGAGTTAAATTTTACTTTTAGCTAAGTTTATTAGCTGAACCATATAAAGACTAAAATTTTATAGTATTTTTAGAGTTGTCTTGTGAAGAGATGTAGGAGATTCAGACAGCAGTAGTGGTTGACATCTCTGTGTACCAGTGTTTTGCTGAAATGCATTTTGTTGTGTCATAGCCAAGTGCTATGATATAAGCCCAATTGAATATTTATATAGGAAAAGATTAGGCAAATTCAGCATTAACATTGACAGAAAGACTCCTCTGATACTTAGTGATACAGTCTTAATAATATGAGTAGAAATCATGGGCATTTTCCTTGTGTAACTTTCAGAATTTGTAAGCCATAAAACATTGTTAAGATATATGCAATAAGGCTTTGAACTGGATTTCAGAAAAACCTCTATTTTTGTCTTATTTGTTAATGTAGTATGGCCCAGCAGTGGTGGTACATACCCTTAATGCCTGTCACCACTGGAGAGGCAGAGGCAGGCAGATCTCAGAAAAAACAAAATGGGGGGGGCATTTATCTAGTATAAAGAAGATGACACAAAATAATGTATGAAATTAATTGAAATATTTTTTCTTCTCCGTAGGTCACTATAAAGCAAACCAGAGAAAATGTTGGCGTAGGAGCTACCACCACATGGGATTTGTTGAATGAAGTACAAGAAGTGAATTTTGTGACGTGTGGGAAACCCCTGCATTGCCAGATTACATGTGTAAATCACTGCGTTACTGCTTCAGTCATTGTCTCCACCTAGCAATGACAAGGCTGGAAGAAGCAAACAGAGAAGTGAACATGCACTCCTCCGTGCGATATCTTGGCTATTTAGCCAGGATCAACTTACTAGTGGCTATCTGTTTAGGTCTTTATGTTAGATGGGAAAAAACAGCCAATTCTTTAATTTTGGTGATTTTTATTCTCGGCCTCTTTGTTCTCGGGATTGCCAGCATACTCTACTATTACTTTTCAATGGAAGCGGCAAGTTTAAGTCTCTCCAATCTCTGGTTTGGATTTTTGCTTGGCCTTCTATGTTTTCTTGATAATTCATCCTTTAAAAATGATGTGAAAGAAGAGTCCACCAAATACCTGCTGCTGACGTCTATAGTATTAAGGATATTGTGTGCTTTGGTGGAGAGAATTTCTGGCTATGTCCGCCATCGACCCACTTTATTAACCACAGTAGAGTTTCTGGAACTTGTTGGGTTTGCCATCGCCAGCACAACTATGCTGGTGGAGAAATCTCTGAGTGTTATTTTGCTTGTCGTGGCTTTGGCCATGCTCATTATAGATCTGAGAATGAAGTCTTTTCTAGCTATTCCAAACTTAATACTTTTCTCAGTATTGCTATTTTTCTCTTCATTGGAAATTCCCCAGAATCCAATTGCTTTTGCATGCTTTTTTATTTGCTTAATAACTGATCCTTTCCTTGACATTTATTTTAGTGGACTTTCAGTAACCGAAAGGTGGAAACCTTTTCTGTACCGTGGAAGAATTTGCAGGAGACTTTCGGTGGTCTTCATTGGAATGATTGAGCTTATATTCTTCATTCTTTCAGCATTTAAACTCAGAGACACACATCTCTGGTATTTTGTGATACCAGGCTTTTCCATTTTTGGAATTTTTTGGATGATTTGCCATATTATTTTTCTTTTAACTCTTTGGGGATTTCATACCAAATTAAATGACTGCCATAAAGTATATATCAATCACAGGGCAGATAACAATAGCCTTGATAGAATCATGGCATCCAAAGGGATGCGTCATTTTTGCTTAATTTCAGAGCAGTTAGTTTTTTTTAGTCTTCTTGCAACAGCAATTTTGGGAGCAGTCTCCTGGCAGGTAAGATCTTGTGTTTTGTTGTTGTTCTTTGTTTATTTTCTTGTGTTAATGCCAATAGGAGATTATTCTTAAAGACATTCTTAGATTATACTTAAAGACATACTGAAGATTATACTTTAAAGAGATAGTCAGAGTTACTGGTACTAGCCTAAACCCGTACCTGCCTTCTGTGGCTTATGTATAGCATATTTATGGCATAGCTTTTTTTTCTTAAGATTTTATTTGAAAAGAAATTATATGTGTAGTACCATATCAACTTCTGAAATAAAGATTAGAGAATCTGATATCTAGACAAGAGAAAAATAGATTTTATGGTGTATTTGTTTTCAAAAAATGTTTTATAAAAATATGCTTATGGACATTCAAACTATGCATTTAAGAGTTTGTGTTTGTAGTAATTTTTAAAGTTATATCTGTGTGATTTATGTGTGTGTGTCTATGCACATGTGTAGTGAGCCAGACAGGATCACCATTACAAGATGGCACCACATCCTGTCTTGATGGTTATAAACAATCCCATATTTGGCTATGCCTTTGAGAGCTACATGTCCCCCGCTTCCCGCATGCGCTGTGGATAAGGGTCCCTGGGCCTATCTCGATGCAGTCTGGTGTCAGCTGATGGTGGCAGCCAATCACAGGGCGACCCGGTGCCAATTCCCTATATAAGCAGCCGCCATTGTGCCCCCAGGCCCCTCTAGTGCCTCTCGTCCCTCTCTGTCTCTGTCTCTGTCTCTCTGTCTCTCTGTCTCTCTGTCTCTGTCTCTCTCTCTCTGTCTCTCTCTGTCTCTCTCTCTCTGTCTGTCTCTCTGTCTCTCTGTCTCTCTGTCTCTGTCTCTCTCTCTCTGTCTCTCTGTCTCTCTCTCTGTCTCTCTCTCTCTCTCTCTCTCTCTCCCCTGCTCTCTCGTTTCCTGCCCCCCTTCGCTTCATGTGCCCTCCTTCAACCAAATGCACTCCAGTAAAGCGTGATCTGAGAAGAATCCTCATGTGGTGGGTGTTTCTTCCTCGCCGGTCAAGAAGCCCACCGCACACATGCATGTGTGTGCCTATGTGCATGCATGTGGTCATATGTTTGCTCAGTCACTTTCATCTTTTCTTTTTCCTTCTTTTCTTTCCCCCTTCTGGAAAGGGTCTTTCACTGATCTGGCTATTCTAGCTGGCCAACAATTCCAGCTGTCTCTATCTTCCCAGTACTAGGGTTGTAGACATGTGCCACCACACCTGACATTTTTCATGGGTTCTGGGGATCCAGATCCCCATCTCCTCAGCTCTTTTGTCTACATTAGTCATGAGTCTGTCTTTTCTTCTGAGTATTTATTGACGTTCAGCTAGACACGGTGCTAATGCTGTAGAGCTCGAGGCACCTTTGCCATTAAAAACGGAGGGAGAACCTAACATGAAAAAGAGTTTGATTATATATAAACTGTTCATGATGTGAAAAACTGTATAATTTCTACCTCAGGCTGGGAGGTGGGCGTACAAGAGCAACTCTTCTTGGTTCAGTTGCTTTGCATCAGTTTGTTGCTGCTGCTTGATTTACAGTTGTGAGTGTTAAAGGGCATTAAATATAAGTGCTTGCCTGGGCATGGTACTTCTATTCAGTGTGGGCTTCAAGGAGCCTGTGAGGGAGTCAGTAAGTGGTGAAAACATCTTGGATGTTTTCTTAGGGTAGCTTGCCCACTTGCCAGAGTGAGGGACTTTCAGAACTATAAAGATGTCAGAACTCTAGCAAGAATTTTCCTTTCTCTTCCCCTCCTCACTCTGTTGGCCACTTTACAGTCTTAACTACCTTTTTTATTGCCAAGTCAGCCTCATTCATTCATGATGCCTTTCGAGGTCATGCAGTTCTGTTAACCAGATACTTTCTTGGTCACTAGATTTTTCTGTTTTGCATATACCGGTGGTCTGCAAGTAAAGTGTGCACACCATGGGAGAACACAAAAACTTTCTTAGGAATCTTTCAGAAAGGTAATATTAGGAGAATCAGTCTCCAGGTTTAATTTTTGATGGCAGTGTTTCCTAAGGTTGACCTGCATAACAAAATCACTCAAGTTAGCCTGCAAATAGTATCTCATCTGATCTGTAAATTTATAGATCCCCAATGAAGATCTATTTCATTTAATGGGTATATTTAAATAAATCACATTTTGCACCCAGTTTTGAGTTGGGTTATTTGTCTTAATTTTAAGAGGTCTTTGTGTATTTGGTACAAGTCTTTTATTATAAGATTAAGGATTTAGAAATGTTCTTTTCACTCTGGCTTATGTTTTAACTTTCTTATTGGTACTTTTTGATGAATAAACACTTTTATCTTTATAAAATCAGGTTATCAATTCTTATGGACTGTGTATTTAGTATTTTATTCAAGAATCTGCTCAATTTTAGGTCTTCGAAGTTTTTTCTCCTTTATTTTATTCCAGAGGCTTTACCAACTTATCCTTCACATTTTGATCTCTGCTTCTTTTTAATTTCTTGTTTATAGTATAAAGACCTTAATTTTGTTTAGTTTAATATCCAATTGCTTCCTGAAGACTGGAGACTGACATTTGCCTAACTGAATTGCCTTTGCATATATGTCTACCACAATTAAATGTGAATATGAGATTTCCCACATGACCTTTTTTTTTTTTTTATTTTGATCTGTGTCTGTCTTTCCGATAGAGTTATACTGTCTTTCAAGGTATTTTCTAATTTTTCTTGTAATTTTTTCTTTGACCTGTGAGTTATTTATATTTTTATTGTTTAAAATCCTAATATTTGTGAATTTCCCAACATTAGTCTTTTTTTTTATTTATGATTTCTCTTTATGGTTGGAGGACACTATTTTATGATTTTAGTGTTGAGATGAAGACCTGTTTATGACCTGGAGTGTTTTAGTCTGTCTTCATTTGAAAATAATCTGAAAAAGATTCCAGTACTGTTGAGCTAAGGCGAGCTGGGTAGTCATGTTCTTGTATCAATATCATTGATGATTTTCTGTCTAATTCTATCAATATTAAGATATATTAAAATGTGTATTTCCTCATTTAAGAAATTGTATGTGTGTGTAGGTACCACAGAGGGGTGTTAGATTTCGTGGAGCTGGATTTGCAGCTGGTGTGAGCTACCTGACATGGGTGCGAGGAACTGAATTTTGATTTTCTGCAAGAGCAGTAAGCACTCTTAACTGCAGCCCCTTAGTGGTTTCTTCTTATTTGTTTATTTTTTGGCTTTGTATATTCAAGACCTGTTCCTAAATGTAGGAATATATTTTAGAACTTCTGGTTCTTGATTTTTGTCATCGTAGATGACATAGTTCAGTAGTTTCAATAAAAATCCTATTACCTGCTTCCGAAGCTTAAACTATTAACTATAGAAAAATCTTGCCAAGCCTTGTTCCTAACACCTATGTATCTGAGTTTTGTGGAGTTTGTTAAATAAAGTTCTGGAGACTGGAATTCAGTAATTTAAGGAAGAGCCTAAGATAATACTTTGCTAAAGTCTTGAGGCAGTCCTGATCAGCAATATACGTGTTAAGTGGTTTATTAATTTAGCTGTTCAAAACTAATGTAAATCCACCTGAATGTATTTATATTTATATGCTACTTGATAACTGTTGTCAATGATGTCGGAACTGTTCCTTGTGGGAAATTAGACTTTTCAGCTCAATTTTCATTTAATTGGCATAGAAAGCTTTCAGAATCTTTATTCTACCCAGTGTTCTGTGAAATGTAAATGAGTATAC
The DNA here is from genome assembly GCF_000317375.1 of Microtus ochrogaster. Taxonomy (NCBI): domain Eukaryota; kingdom Metazoa; phylum Chordata; class Mammalia; order Rodentia; family Cricetidae; genus Microtus; species Microtus ochrogaster. The sequence continues at coordinate 8,779,871 of NC_022035.1, read as the reverse complement.
TCAGAGGGAAAACATTAAAGAGCAGCTTTTCTGTATTCATCTGTTTATGAAATCGTTTTCTCTAACCCTCATTGGTCCTGTTACCCTCCTCCCCAGCTCATACACCCTTGACTTCTGTGTGTGATCTCTCCTTGGACTTTTGCAGAAAAGCAAATGTAACATTCATATGAAATATAATTTGGGAGGCTTCTACTGGATCTGTCCAATTTCCAATGATTTCAAGTGATTTAGAATCAGAAAATTATATAGTAAAATGGAAACAGTAGAGGTCTTTGTTGGCTAAGACTATATTGGAGAGAATGACATTACCAATCCAAGTTCATTCTCAGCTATCTCAAATTCTTTAAATTATATTTTAATATATTTCTAAATAGAAATATTTTTACCTAAAATTTCTAAATAGTGTTCCTAATTCTCTCTCTCTCTCTCTTCCTAATTCTCTCTCTCTCTCTCTCTCTCTCTCTCTCTCTCTC
>NC_022035.1:8763055-8778483 GCF_000317375.1 Microtus ochrogaster | reverse complement strand
TAGGCTCCCCCAAAGCCAGTATGTGCAGTAGGATCAAAAACCCATTGCCATTGTTCTTGAGTTCTCAGTAGTCCTCATTGTCTGCTCTGTAAGTCCGGTTTTATCCCATGCTTTTTCAGACCCAGGCTAGCTGGTCTTGGTGAATTCCCGAAAGATCATCCCCACATTCTCTCTGAAATCTTTCACTCTTATATGCCCTTCCTTGCTAACCATTGTAATTTGAAGATTCCGTGGAGATTTGGTGCTGCTTTTGTAGAAGCCCTTTTAAGGCAAACCAGAAAAGCCATTATACAGTTAATTTCACTGTGTGTGAAAGAGGGACAATCCCTGGTATGGTAGAAGTTTTAATGTCAGCCTCACATTCAAAGAAGAGATGAGCTGTATTAATGTAGCATGGGTTCACTTCTAGCAAGATGGAAGGACCAGCCTTTCCTTCATTTGGCACACACACCAGGGAGCTTTGCAGACTGCTGCTGAATTACAAATGCACAGTATTCACATTTTTTGTTTTGTTTTGTTTCATTTGTTTGCCCCAGTTTAGAGCCATTTAGTCTAGGTTACAAAGGGGAGAATTATTTTAGCTCGAAGCGAAAATGTTATCACTTTTCCCAGAACACTATAAAATGTGATGGCCTGGTACATTGTGGGTTGCTGTGACAGTAATGTGGAGCAGGTAATTTATAAAGAAATTACATTCATGTTTTCATAGTATGGAGGTTGGGAAGCTCAATTTCAATAGTGAGAGTTGAGATAGATGGATACATAGATAGAGAGACGGACAGACAGACGGATAAATGGATGGTGGATGAATGTAGGTAAAGGGCATGTTTCACTGCTTTGGATCCTTATAGAATAATCATTATTTCATCTGTGAAGGTCATTTCAGTTTTGTGTCCTTATGCCCAATAAACTTCCCATTAGACTCCATTTATTAAGATTGTTATATTGAGAGTTAAATTTCCAGAGCATTCTTTGGGGAAACATTGAAATCCTTCAGAGAAGTAGATGCTCTTTTCCCACTAAAACACCAAAAACAATGGTCTGAAAAGTATTTTCTTCTGAAGTATGGATGTGGTACATTTTCTAACAGATAAATCCTGAGCAGTGCATCATGAACGCCATAGCGTATACTTTCAGAAATCTAGATTATATTTCAATCACTCCGTCTGGGCTGTGGATGCAGTCAGCGGGCACAGAATGTGGGCCTGTTGCTGGGTAAACTTTGCAGCATACTTTTTAATATGGAGGAAATACAGGTGGTAAATATGTGAGCCACTAATAGTTATTATTGATTATATGCCTGACAGTGCAGACTTGGTTACATGTTGCACAACAATGCGTCAGTGTATCATACACTGTTACTAGACAGTAGGACATTTTCAGTTCCTTTATGATTTTATGGGACCGTGAATGGATAAGTTGTTCACATGCACACAAATGGTGCAATGGTCCATAGTTGAATGAAATATTGTTACATTGTGCATAACTGTCTTTTCTTCTTCATCTGGATTTCCAGCCTTTAAATGAGGACCATGTTGTGGTGCATGCTGTTAGTTTTCAAACTCGGGAGGCAGAGGCAGGTGGATCTCTGAGAGTTCAATACCAGCTTACCCAAATAATAAGTTAAAGTCAAGCTAAAACTACATCTAGAGACCCTGTTTCAAAAAACAAAGACAAAAATTAAAAACAAAAAACAAAACCTAAGCAATAAGAAAAACCTACGAGCTTATCCTTTACATTTTAAGAAGACCCAGCATTTCCAAACTGCTCCCTGTGTGTCAGCTCCACTCTGTACTATGCATGTATAAAATATATATTTCTCTTATTTGCTGTTCTTCTTTGCAGGGCAGACATGCTCTTGAGAGATTAGGATGCTTGGCTTCTACGAAGCCTCCACTCACAGCCTGCATTCTGTAATTGACCATTGTACAGTTTCATATGCTTTTCGACTTGGCAGGACCATAGAATTTACTTACTCCCACCTCTTTTGTTGATTATAGCAAAGCGTAAGTTAGTAGATTTGCCTGAGTCATTTTTATAACTGTTTTTACACTTATAAGGGTTGTGACTTTAATTTTTTGTGGTTTTTGTCTTTTTTGAAAGTACACAGTGGCAGTATATATTTCTAACACTTCTCTCTTTTAGAAAAGATTTATTTATTTATTATGTATATAGTGTTCTGTCTGCATGTATGCCGACAGGCCAGAAGAGGGCACCAGATTTCATTATGGATAGTTTTGAGCCTCCATGTGGTTTCTGGGAATTGAACTCTGGACCTCTGGAGAAGAAAGCAGTGTTCTTAACCACTGAGCCATCTCTCCAGCTCCAAGATTTTAATACTTCTATTAAGACTTTGATGACTATATATCAGTGTAGCATGATTACTAAAAACCCAAAGACTGAAATTGGGGTTCAGTCTGAAGGTTAGAAAAGCAAAACAGTCACTGGCTCTTACCTCTTCCTCTGTCCAAAATGGTGATCCTGCCTCCAGGAATCTCAGAATGAGAGACTGTGTGTGAGAGCTGTTTCTTCCTGTCTTATATTTCTCTCTACTCCTGGGATTAAAGGCGCGCACCACTGCTGGCCAGTTTCTATGGCAAACTAGTGTGACTGCTGGGATTAAAGGTGTGTGTCACCACTGCCTGCTCTGGAAGGCTGACCAGTGGGGCTGTTTTACTCTCTGATCTTCAGACAAGTTTTATTTATTAAAATACAAATGAAATATCACTGTGCAACAAGATCTCTTAAGTAATATTTAAACACTTAGATTTTTTTAAAAGTTCTCTAGATTTCTATTCTTTTACTTCTGATGACTTAATGTGTTTTGTTGGAGGCTGGAGAGATATGACATAGCTATTAAAAATGGTTACTATGCAACCATGAACATCCACATAATAAATATAATGTCTCGCAAACTCTAGTTTCCCCTCTAACTCCGGCTTCTTGCCTTTTACATACAGTATATGTCATTGCACACACAAGTTCACATATACACACACAGATACAGGTACGCATAAACTAAAAATGTAAAAAGTTGAATCTTCCATTTAGTTGTTTTTAATTCAACAAGCATAAACGTTTCCATAAACACAAACATAAGGTCTTTTTGAAATTACATGACAAGCATTACATAAGAAATATCTATAAGTTATATATCATTTATGTAAGGTGTAGCATATTTACACTGAAAGGGTTTTAGATACCATTAAGCTGGCAATGGGAATGTAAATTATATACAAATTAATGGCCTTACAGAAATGTTATATATCACATCTTTTAGTAAAGAATAGACCTATGTATATACACAAATACATATTCATGATGAAAAAACATTTTTAAAGATTTATTTATGTTTTGTCTGCTTGCATGTTTGTGTGCCACATGTGTGTCTGGTACCCGCAGAAGACAGATGAAGGCATCAGATCCCCTGAAACTGGAGTTATAGACTATTGTGAGCTGCTGAATGGGTGCTGGGAATTGAAATAGGTTTCTCTACAAGAATAAGTGCTCTTAACTGTTAAGCCATCTGCCTAACCCCAATATTTGTGACTTTAGATATATGTGTGTGTGTGTTTACATACATATACATACACATATATATATATATATAATACGAAATGTGGCAATATTAAAAAAGACTACTTGAAGTGATTTTAATCACTTTTACATTTTTATATTTTTCAATATTCATAAATCGAGTCTTTATACTAAATAATTATAACTTGCTATATTTTATATAATTGAGAGTATACCAAATTGGACAGTATATCTGTCCTTTCATTATGGGTAAATTTTCTACTTTTGACCAGATGAACCACTCCTTAATGTTGACATTTGCTCCTGTATATAGGCCATTACTTATGCAGCAGCAATGCAGGAATCTGATATAGTGCCAATATTAAAAAGCAACAGTGTAGGATTAATTATCATCTTTATATTTTATTTCAACTTAAATGAGCACTTGTTTTTCCTGCTTTTTAGTTTTAGTTAATATTTAAACATGGCTTTTTAAATTTTTTCTGTCTTTTATGTGCTGCTTTAAAGGTATTTAAATGTTCATAATTTTTTTTCCGTTGTGATCTTCAATTTAGACAACTTGAGTTTGGGGTTTTTAAAAAGTAAACTATTATGTAAAAGTGAATTCATCTTTTAGCCTTAAGATATTGATTTTCCTTTAGGTTTTATTCTCATAGTTTGTGGATTCTATGGGCTCCACATGGAATGGAGATAGTGAGTCCTTTCTCAAGCATGCTCTTTGATAAAGTAGTAGTAGTATTTGGAAAAACGATGCATATATTGCTTGAACATGAAGAGATGGTTTTTGTTTTGTACTCTTTCACATCAGAGTTGTTATATTTTTGTTTTAAGTTTGAATGGAATGTTATTTAACAAATTTTTAAAAATATGTGCCGTGTTTTGCTACAACTTCCAAAAGACTTAGAGATCTGTTTAAGATTCTTTTCTCCGGGTCTACAAATGTGTACATTTTCTTATTGTTTCCAAATACCAGTTATTTGTGTAGTGGTAAAAACTGAGTCAATACATATGTACGTAAATATACACAAACTATATAAACATTGTTTTGTTTTACCTTTTTTAGCCCACAAATGGAATCTTCTTGAGCATGTTTCTTATTGTTTTGCCACTGGAGTCCCTGGCTCATGGGCTCTTCCATGAACTTGGTAACTGTTTAGGAGGAACCTCTGTTGGCTATGCGATTGTGATCCCTACCAACTTTTGCAGGTACGGTGGTATGCTGGACTTCAGTAACAACTTGGCTGTTAAAGTTCTCTTAGATTATTTTTCCCCACCTTTACTTCCAAAATGTAGTGCTCTTGCACTTCATCCTTGTGTATAAAACTTAAGTGATAGTGTTATTTTCAGGATTAAATATATTTTGATAGATATGTTTAGCTGTTTTTTAGCTAGGATCAGGAAATCTGGATGAGCTTTTAAAAGAAAGGCCCTTCCTTAAAAGGAGGATCTTTTGATGACAGCTTCTGTTTCCTTGCAGGTTATAGGTTTATTTAAATTGTTCACCTGGTCTTCATTTAATTTTGGTATATGGTATCTATCCAGAAAATTGTCAATTTTTTTTACGTTTCCAATTTTGTGGAGTACAGATTTTTGAGTATGACGTAATGATTTTCTGGATTTCCTCAGTGTTATATTCCCCATTCATTTCTGATTTTGCTAATTTTGATGTTCTCTCTCTGCCTTTTGATTACTTTGGATACGTGTTTGTGCATGTCGTTGATTTTCTCAAAGAACCAGCTCTTTGTCTCATTGATTCTTTGTATTGTTTTCTTTGTTTCTATTTTATTGATTTTAGCCCTCAATTTGATTATTTCCTGTCTTCTACTCCTCCTGGGTGAGTTTGTGTCTTTTTGTTCTAGAGCTTTCAGGTGCGCTGTTAAGCCACTAGTGTGAGCTTTCCCCACTTCCTTTATGTTGGCACTTAATGCTATGAACTTTCCTCTTTGCACTGCTTTCACAGTGTCCCATAGGTTTGGGTACATTGTGCCTTGATTTTCATTGAATTTTAGTATGTTTTTAATGTCTGTCTTTATTTCTTCCTTGACCCAGGGATGGTTCAGTAGTTCACTGTTCAATTTCCATGAGTTTGTAGGCTTTTTGCAATTAGTGTTGTTGTTAAATTCTAACTTTAAACCATGGTGATCCTATAAGATACAGGGGATTACTCCAATTTTTTTGCATCTGTGGAGGTTTGCTTTGTTACTGAGTATGCAGTCAATTTTAGAGAAGGTTCCATAAGGTGCTGAGAAGATATATTCTTTTGTGTTTGGGTGGACTATTCAATAGATGTCTGTTAAGTCCATTAGAGTTGTGATATCTGTTCTCTTATTTCACTGTTAAGTTTCTGTCATCGAGAGTGGAGTGTTGAAGTCTCCTACTATTAGTGTGTGGGGTTTGATGTATGATTTAAGCTTTAGTAATGTTATATATTTTGAAGATCAATCCTTTGTCTGATGTGAGGTTGGTGATGATCTTTTTCCATTCAGTAAGCTGCCTTTTTGTCTTATTGACTGTGTCCTTTGCTTTACAGGCTCATCAGTTTCAGGAGGTCCTATTTATTTATTGTTGCTCTCATTGTCTGTTCTACTGGGGTTATTGTTTGGTAATAGTGGTTGTGTGTTTCCCTTCTTTGGGTTTTGTTGGTGTAAGGTTATCTGTTGCCTATGTTTTTGTGCATGCAGTTGGGTTTTTTAAGTTGGTGTTTTCCTTCTAGTACTTTCTGTAGGCCTGGGTTTGTGGATATGTATTGTTTAAATCTGGTTTTGTCACGGAACATCTTATTTTCTCCATCGATGGTGATTGACAACTTTGCTGGGTATTGTAGTCTGGGCTTGCATCTATCCAGTCTCTTAGTGTCTGCAGCACATCTGCCCACCTTCTGGCATTCATGGTTTCAATTGAGGAGTTGGGTGTAATTCTGATGGGTCTACCTTCGTATGTTACTTGACCTTTTTCTTTTGCAGCTCTTAATATTCTTTATTCTATATGCTTTGCGTTTTGATTATTATATGGCAAGGGGACTTTTGTTTTTGTCCAGTCTATTTGGTGTTCTGTAAGCTTCTTGTACCTTCATAGAGATATTTTTCTTTAGGTTGGGAAAGTTTTCTTCTATGACTTTTTCTTTTGGATATTTTTTTCTCTGCCTTTGAGCTGGAGTTCTTCTCCTTCTTCTATTCCTATTATTCTCCCACAAGTTTGGGTCAGCTGTCTCTGTGGGTTTCCCTGTCATGATTTTGACCTCCCTTGTTCATGTAGTTGCCCCGTCCTCTCTTGGACTGGTCTCCTGGAGCTCGGCCTAAATTTTTAATAGTGCATTTTTATCAAAGGCTTACTGGAACTAGAAGGGACTCTTAAGAAATGCATGTGGTTCAGGAAGGTCTCAGAAAGGAAGGCATAACAATTCTACAGAAAGAATTTGTGGAAATAGTAATTTGCACAGTTAATTTTTGCCCTGGTTACTGTTAAAAGTCAGAAATATCCAAAAGATTTTATTTTAATAAACACTGAAGAATTAACTGGGATAGGATTGATAGTACAAGAAGTAAAATTTAGAGTTTTTCCATTTTCTGATGGAAATTTCATTTTGGAGAGGAGAGTAGTGATGAATTTTGTTCCTTAACATTAAAACTTTTCATTTCTGGTAGTTATAAAACATAGTTTAGTGTGTTCCCCAGGGTACCGTTTGTTCCAGAATCAGGTCAAAGTCTTCAGTCAGTGTTAAGTCTTAATAACTACTTTTAAAGTCATATTTGTTAACAGATGATTTCTTCTGTTTTTAAACTGTACCTTAAGTTAGTAGATTTTGAACACATTACAAAGATCCTGTTTTTCACCACAGAAATTAAATATATAATCACATTCTTGCTTCCCATGTTTTACATGTGAGTTTAATTTTCTCAACAATACAGTGATCTTTCCTTTTAGTTCCTACTTGGGTGTTCTTGAAATATTTAGTACAATCTTGCTTTTAAATGTTTTTATTCAATATTGTTTACTTATAAGAAAATAAGGATAGGGACAAAGAACAGTGCTATATATTTCATGTGATACTATTTCAGCCTTTACTCTTCTACTGAGAAGAAATACAAGTTTTAGAAACTGGGTTTGGGGTTTTCTAAACTTAATTGTTAGCTTGAAAGGAGCTATAGAAGAGAAACTTGCCATTTAGTTAGCCTGCCTGATTATGGTTTTTAGGTAATCAATTATAGATGGCAAATGAGAATGTAACATAGAATAATTAATACTTTCTAAAACCAGAATAATCAGGATAATTTTTCCCTCTCCTTTCGCAGTCCTGATGGTCAGCCAACACTGCTCCCACCAGAGCATGTGCAAGAGTTAAATTTGAGGTCTACTGGCATGCTCAATGCCATCCAAAGATTCTTTGCATATCATATGATTGAGACCTATGGATGTGACTATTCCACAAGTGGACTGTCTTTTGATACTCTACATTCCAAACTGAAAGCCTTCCTTGAACTTCGGACAGTCGATGGACCTAGACACGATACATATGTTTTGTATTACAGCGGGCACACCCATGGCTCAGGAGAGTGGGCACTAGCAGGTAAGTTCACCTTTGTCAGTTTCACTGTTGTACAATCACACAGAGGCAATAAAGTTCTCAGATCACTGCTTCACAGATGACCAAGGCTATATGATTACTTTTGATTTCTTTGAGATTACCTATTTCATTTTAGTAAACTGTAACAAGGATTTGAAAATCTTATAGTATTTAGAGAGGAAAATATGTGTTTGATTTGAGACTTATGATCAGTCTCCTTTTAAAATGTTTTCAGAATCATCCCATACCAATAGTGTCTTTTAGAAGCTGATGAACTTAACTTTAAGTCTTTAAGTGCTGTAAACACGTCCATAAAACAAGGGAAAGTAGGGAATGAGCAGTTTCATTGTAAGCCTTAAACTCTTTAGTGTTAGTTTAGATTGTTGATGCACTTATCCTTTTAGAGTCCTGAAAGGGAAAAGCTTAAGTTTACTTGCATATAGGAAAAGAAAACAGTTTGTTTTCCCCAAGAGAAGTTCCAGAGAAGTGAGCTCTTATAGTAGTACGTGGATTTGTAAGTCTTCCTAACTATAGTAAAGATTTTTAGTTTTAGGCTTTATTTTGTGGATTAGTATGTGCCCAGAACATAAAAGAACTTGGAAGCTGGTAGGAGAAGCCTTAAGTAATGCCTACGTTAAAGAAAATCATGGAATATATTATGAAAAAGTAAGGTAATTTTCCTATTTTAGCTTGAAAATAATCCATATAGATTTAATTATATCCGGCCTAGTTTTAAATTCAGATGAAGACAATAATGGAGTTGTCATAAAATGTAAGTGTAAATGTTGTGATGCTCGATATTTATTGCCAGTTGTTTTGATTTAGTGGTAACCAGGAGACTGGTAAAACAGACTTCTGGGTGTGCTCTCTGGCGTTTCCAGATAGAATTATTCCTGGAACTGGGGAGAACTTCCCTGAATATAGGCGTGCGATGCAATGGTCTGCAGGGCTGAGTGAAGTAAATATGGGAGAGAGAAAGCCATCTGTCCCAGGTTACCCCACCCCGCTTCTCCACTGCCATGTATGAGATGCTCTGCACTGCCGCACCCCTGCATGAGCACTGATGCCTCTGGACCTGTGAGCCGAATAAGCCCTAGTGTCCTTTAAGTTGTTTTTGTCAGAAGCCTTGTTTCATAGATGAGAAGTCAGTCATACCTACACTCCGGTCAGAGAAACTAAGCCTGGTATTGACAGAGCTGCAGTTAAGAACTGCAGAAGCTAACAGCCTCACATAGCAGATGGTTTTAAGTCAGCTTGAACCCACCAATTTCATGCCTGACTTGTAACTGAGGCTTTATCAGAAATAAAAACAGCTTTTTTAAAACTTCATTTTTTTTGCAATTTAATATGAAATAATGCAATGTTTGTTTTGGGAATAAAGCAAATGTTGGGCATATTTTAAATATCAGTTACTATGCTTAGTATTTGGTAAACAATATTAGATTTGATTTTCATATGAAGTCCTCTGATCGCCTCTGTGCCTTCCAGAGGATACAGTGGAAGCTGGAGGCAGCATGTAACTTCCTGTGATCAGCCCCAGGTCTGCCAGACCCCTGAGACATTTTCCCACTCTTCCATGTCCCCACCATCAGCAGGCACCTGACTCCAGACGAGCGTGCTCTGGTTAAACAGAGTTGTTAGCGTGGATCACACATATATAAAAGGGAATACAAGAAACTCCTTGAACATAGCTTATAAATTCATTTCCCTAACCTACAGCTCTTGAATGACAATCCAGAAAAGAGTCTTCATGACTACCTCGATTCTAGGGAAGGAATAGACATGTATGTATTTTAACTCAGAGCGCCTATAGAAAAGTTCTAGTCCATTAAAAACACTTTAGAATAAAACCTCAGACTAAAGGAAGGACTGATTTTTGTAAATATAATATTTATAAACTTTGCAAACCCTGTGTGGAAGGGAGAAAAATTTTTTAGATATTCACATATCCCTGTAATTTAAAAATATTACAAGACAGTATTAGGAATGGGATTTTTCTGTGTTGCTCAGGCTTGTCTTTAACACCTGGACTCAAGCACTCCTCCTTACTGTCTCCTAAGTGGAGCCTGGGACTGCAGGTCTGCAGCCTAGCACTCAGCTAGTTCAGAAAATAATTTTTGGCCTAACTCTTGTATGTATACTTCCATTAAGGAATTATACCTAATATAAATGTTTTTCAGAATCTTTATATTTTCTTCTTAAATATTTTGAAATTTATAGCAAGCCTTTTTAAAAAGTAAATCCTACTCATTCAGCTTACTAATACTTATATCACCTTTCTCTTTTCTGGAAAAAAAAGATAATAATAGATAGTATCTAAATTTGGTATTAAGTTTCATGAAGACTTAGGAACAATTTATGTAAACTTAATTTTAAGATAAAATTATAATTTTTATAAATATCTAGATGTAACATTCTAGAGTAATATCTTTATAGTCTTTGAAATATACTATCAGTAAATTGGCCATTATGAAATTTCTTTATTAGCCAAAAAGTTTTGTGATTTTGTAATGGTTATAGAGTTTATTATACAAAATAAGAAAGTAAATTACAAAGGAGAATGGATGGTGGGTATCCCATAGTATAGTATGACACTACCCTGTCTTATAGTTCATGGATACAAACTGCTATGGGGCCCTGGCTTGGGCAGCCTGCCTCATTTGAAAGTAGTCTGGTTGAGCCGGGGCCATGAATGCTCTTCAGACCTGCCTGACTCAAACCTTGCAACACTGATTTTGCCTTGAAATTGAGTAGAACACGCCTGCCCTGTGGAAAATGCTCTAATTTGTTCCAAATCAAATGACAAGGAGCTTTAAACTCTGATAATTTAATACCTATCTCCTTGGCAGCCTTGAAGTATGACCCATTAACACTAGATTTTACTTGGGTTAACAAATTAACATCAAGTTTACGACAATGCTACTTTGGGAAAGAGAATCTCAGTATGCCTTTGTTCCTTATGTTAACACACACTACTTAGAATATGCAGTCTTTGTAGATTTTTGGAGTTTTAGTATTAAAACAGATAATTTTGTCTCCTTGCTTTAGGGCAGTGGTTCTCAGTCTTCCTAATGTTGCCACCCTTTAATACAGTTCCTCGTGTTGTGGTGATCCCCCTACCATAAGATTATCTTTGTTGCTACTTCATAAATTAATTTTGTTGTTATTATGAATTGTAATATTTAACAATGATAAAGTATAGTGGGACTTTTCTGTCCTAATTGCCAGCTCCCAAATAACCACATGGAAACTTCTTATTAATTAAGAAATCTCAGCTAATAGCTGTAGGCTTATTTTTAGCTACTTATTATAACTTAAATTTTAGAAAAAATAACCCATTCCTATTCATCTGTGTGCTGCCTGAGGCTCATTTACCTCATCTGCATACTGCCCATCCTGCACCTTTCTGCATCTCATGGCATCTCCTCATACCTCTGCCCTTCTTCCCAGCATTCTCTCTGCCCCCAAAATCCTGCCCAGCCATCAGCCGGTCAACTCTTTCTTAACCAGTGAGAGTAATATATATTTGCAGTGTTCATCTAGGGAAAATGACTGAAGTAAAAATCCCCATGGAGTCAGGATTTGGCCTGCTCCTAAAATAACATGGAAGTCAATTAGGCTGTTGGAAAGTTCAAATAATATCACTCACAGGGATGTTCCAGGGTTTAGGAGGAAAGGGACTACAGAAAGTAAAACATAAATTCTCGAAGATCTGGGCGGAGCCTGGGTCCTTAGGCAGCAGATCACCAGGCTGTAAACTGCATCCATTCTCAGCACTCCAGGACACATTAAACATCTCCTTTCCTTGAAGAATGCTGTGAGTTTAGCTTTCCAGGCCTCTCCAGTGTCATCTGTGTCCACAGCCCATTTGCCATCTACAGTTGCTCTACCTAAAAATTTTGGAAAATAGAAAAAAGTATTTTTCTGCTTGGAAAGGAAACAGATTTCTAAATACCCAGTAATCCCTACCACAATAATTTCTGTAGATAAGCTTCTGTGTTGTGCTTGTCCTCATGATCTAAACATTCCCTCATAAAATTGTTGTTGTTGTTGTGTTTTTTGGCTTTTCGTGACAGGGTTTCTCTGTGTCTCTCAAATTGTTGTAAGTTTTATTTTTTATAAAATATTCTGATTATTCTATAGCTTATTTCTGTTCCCCTTGTTTCAGATTTTATATTAGCCTAGACTTCAGTGGTAAGAAATATTTATAAGTTTCCCTCTACTCTTATTGTTTTCTTGGGGGTAGATTCCTAGAATTAACATGATTGTAACCTTTGGTCATTGAGACAGAGCCAGGGGTGGATTGAGTTTAGGACAGTTGCCTCGGGCGCAAAACTGAAGAAGGAAGTGTACAGTACCTTCATTTTCTGTATTTAGAAAGACGAAAGACTGCCACAAGACTCAGAGACCTGACAAAAATTTAAAATAATAGCAGGATACAAGCATACAAGGTTTCAGTTTTGTATATCAGCAGTGAATTCAATCAAGAAAGCATTCCCACTCATAGTAGACTCAAAGAAAAAAAAAGAACAAAATGAAAATCTGGGAATATTCCTATTGAAGAAGACAAAGACCACTATAGTGAAAATTATAAAACACCTAAGAAAGCAATGGAAGAAAGCAAAAGAAGATGGAAAAATTCTCCCATGGTCATATTGTGGGACAAAAATATTGTTAAACTGCCATATTGCAAGAAAATCTACAGATTTTAATGCAATCCCTCTTAAATACTAATGAAATTCTTTACAAATAAGAGAAACATCCTGAAGTCTGTAAGCGAGCGCTGTGGATGAAGCCGCAGAAAGGTTTTGCGAGTAAAAATAAAGGTTTGTTGAGGCACCCAGCCTGCCAGGCTCTTGAGGGTGGGCAGAGACACAGCAAATGGCAGGAAGCCTTGCGAGTTCTGTGCAGAGCAGGTAGTGGATGGTTCTTGTGAGTCAGAACAGTCTGGGATTTTGAGTAGCTACAAGTGAGCTGGGAGCTAGCACAACCTGGGAGCTAGCTGGGCATTTGATCTGTTACAGACTTGAGTTAATCAGGAACTACATGCCCTTGTTTGAGGTAGTCGCCTGGGGGGGTTGGGGCAGTAAAGGATAAGGGAAGTAATGACTTTTCCTGGCAAACAGAAACCCACTTAGCAAGATTTCTGATGAATGCTGAGTTTAGGTTTTGTTTGTCTGGTAGCAATTTTTCTGTTTGCCTGATCAAAGTCCAGCCTGAGATGTCCAGTCTGTCATTCAGGACATTGTCAGCAGCACTTTTGTTTTGGGGGCCTGCTTTGGACCTAACAAAATTCATGTGAAGACATGAAGGCTTTGAATAACCAAGCAGGCTGAGCAAAAAGTGCAGTGCCTCTAGTATAGTGTAGGTGCTGGAATGTACACTAGCTCTGTATGTAGAGTAGTGACTCTACTTTTCCAGTGCTTTTTAGAGTGTTACTTTTCTATGGCACTTTCCTTCTAGTGATTGAGCCCGGACACAGCAGTAAACAGAACTTACTGTTTTTTCTTTAGCAGCCCATGTGTCTCTTCCTCTTCCTCACCTCTCTTCTTCCCTCCCCATCTTTTCTTCTTTTCTTTATTTCTTTCATTATCACATTCTTTTCTCTTAGTGGAGTATTCTGGATGAGTCTGTACGTTTTATTCAGGTGACTTCAGAATCTGGAAGAACTATTTATTCTGTTACTATTTGAGCTGTAGGACCCCTGTAACCACAGTAGCTGTGCAAGCAACCAGAGATAAAACTGAAAAAGTGTGGATTTGTTTGCATTAAGTGTTATTTGTGTACATAATTATTGAGAGTTATTAATTAATTAGCAATATTAATAATTTAACAAAATGAATTTTCTATTAATTTAAAGTTTCACAAAGTCTTCCTTTGACTTTCTACTATGTAAAAAAACATAATATAAATGATCATTGTTGATCCTTTGGAAACTACAACTCCCAGACTCCTCCTGGACTACGGATACCTGTGCGCACCCCAGACACCCTTGCGCTCCCTGTTAAAAAGGCAGGGCCACACGAGGCTCTCTCTCTCTCTCTCTCTCTCTCTCTCTCTCGTTCGCCTTTCCTTGTGTGTCCCGCAGGCCTCCCCGCCCTCTTGTGTTCCCCTCCCCCATTAAAGTGGACCCACGTGGGAGCCGCCGTGTCATGTCTGTGTTTGTTCCGCCGTGTGTGTCTGTCCTGTGCCCCGTGTTCAAGAAGAACACCCCTGCATTATTCTTTTTTTTTTAAGAAGAACAATCATCATAAAAGCCAAGTGGCAGTTTTCATGAGGATTATGAGCTGTCTTTTACTAGGCAACTGTAGAATGTTTGCTTTTCTGTATTACTGTATTATTTTACTTTTACTAAATTTATCTATAGTCTCTAACTTATAGTAGTTCAACTTCATAATTTTACAGTAGTGTAAAAAGTAGATACAGTCACTGCAAGCATATTTTTGTTTACATACTTTACCATATCAGCAATGTGGTAATCCCTGAATGCTAGGCAGTGTCAGCAGCCACAGTCACAATGGTGGACAGCTAATGCTTGAACGTCGTGTGTTAGTAGGCTTTGGTGTTTGTGTTTAGAAGGTGCCGTATATTGAATACTGTTTCAACTTATACTGTTTTCATTTTAGAATGATTTTCATCTGTATGTAACCCTATTGTAAATCAAGGAACATAGGTATAGAAATCAATTTCCTCTAGTTACCATAGCATATTTTTATGTAAGTTATAGGTCTAAATGTATGTTTTTAAAAGTATCTTCTGGGTGCTGGTGAGATGGCTCAGAGGATAAGAGCACTGACTGCTTTTCCAGAGATACTGAGTTCAATTCCCAGCAACCACATGGTAGCTCATAACCATCTATAATGAGATCTGGTACCTTCTTCTGGCCTACAGGGATACATGAAGGGAGAATATTGTATGTATAATAACTAAATCTTTAAAAAAAAAAAGCATCTTCTGAAGAGACACTTTGAAAGTATCTTTCATTTTTTTTGTTATTGTTGTTTAATATTCTTTTTTTTAATTTATTTATTTATTAAAGATTTCTCTCTCCTCCCCGCCACCGCCTCCCATTTCCCTCCCCCGCCTCCCATTTCCCTCTCACTCCCCCAACAAATTCCCCCTCCCTCATCAGCCCAAAGAGCAGTCAGAGTTCCCTGCCCTGTGGGAAGTCCAAGGACCTCCCACCTCCTTCCAGGTCTAGTAAGGTGAGCATCCAAACAGCCTAGGCTCCCACAAAGCCAGTATGTGCAGTAGGATCAAAACCCAGTGCCATTGTTCTTGAGTTCTCAGTAGTCCTCATTGTCAGCTATGTTCAGCGAGTCCGGTT
>NC_022035.1:8712989-8762170 GCF_000317375.1 Microtus ochrogaster | reverse complement strand
TAGGAAGTGGTGTCCTGTGCCCATGTGTTGTAGAGTACTTCCCACTTTCTGTTCTATCAGGTTCAGTGTGTTCAGACTGATATTGAGGTCTTTAATCCATTTGTGTTGTTTAGTATTCTAAAAATTTAAAGGAACAATAGACTTCAGACCACTGAACCGGATTTTTCTTGTTCACAGGTGGAGACATACTTCGCCTTGATACGCTTTTAGAATGGTGGAGAGAAAAGAACGGTTCCTTCTGCTCCCGGCTTATTATCATCTTAGACAGTGAGAACTCAACCCCGTGGGTGAAAGAAGTGAGAAAGATTAATGACCAGTATATTGCAGTTCAGGGAGCTGAGCTGGCAAAGACAGTAGATATCGAAGAAGCCGACCCCCCACAGCTGGGTGACTTCACAAAAGACTGGGTAGAGTACAACTGCAACCCCAGCAACAACATCTGCTGGGCTGAGAAGGGCCGCACAGTGAGAGCCCTGTATGGCGTGTCCAAGCGCTGGAGTGACTACACGCTGCACCTGCCAACAGGAAGTGATGTAGCCAAGCACTGGATGTTACATTTCCCTCGGGTTACATATCCGTTAGTGCATTTGGCAAACTGGTTATGTGGTCTGAACCTTTTTTGGATCTGCAAAACTTGTTTTAGGTGCTTGAAAAGATTGAAAATGAGTTGGTTTCTTCCCACAGTGCTGGACACGGGACAAGGCTTTAAGCTTGTCAAATCTTAGTTTGGACACCAAGGAAAGATACTATTGAGTGTTCGTGTTACCATTCATCACTAACTTGCCATTTTTTGTATACTGTATTTTTATTTGTGGAAAATATCTTGCTACTTTTGTAGCTGCTCTCACTGTCTTTTCTTAAGTAATTATGGGATATGTAAGATATTGGGGGTAAGCATGATTTTGTACTAAAAGTATACAGAGGGCCATAAAAATGCTGAATGTAAATGTGTAAGAGATGTTAAAAATAGCAGTGCACTTTCAAATATGTTTTCGTTTCTCTTCAATGAAAAGAAAAACGGTTGTCTGTTCTCTGCACTGGCCAATGAAGAATTCTTAATGCCTTATTTTCTAGGCATACATTAGAGAACATAGACTAATGTGTTTACTATTTTAAGAAAACTACCAATTTACTTAATAGATGATTCCTTCATGTGTGTGACTCATAGGTTTTGACCCCAAGACTGCAAAAGAATAAACTCTTGGGGCAGGAAGAGACCTGCTCATAATGACTGCTACGTGCCCTTCCTCCATCATACCCAAATGTCTTGGCTATGACCTTTACCAGTACAGCAGAGAAGGCCAAAATGCCTTTGAGATGAAAACATTGTTGATGTAGGTAATAATAAGACTTTAGAGCCTACAAACTATTTCTTCATATGTTAGTAAGGGACTCTGAAAATACTGGTATTTTAGAGTCTTTCTCAGGGTAACTTATGTTTTCGTAATGAGTAGTATTTCCAATACAATTCCTTCCAAGTAAATTGCCATTCTTTTTACAAAGTACTATTATAGAATAAATGTAGCAATTTCTCATTGACCAGTTCATTCTGTTTTAAGTATCTCTGTGGAGTTAGTGCTCTGCCATGAAAATTATTTTTCAGATCCTATTGTAAACTTTTCTGCTGAAGGTCAAAGGATGGGAACAGATCATTTTTCTTTGTATTCCTGTTTTGTATTATGTAAAAAAAAAGTATTCATGTTGGCAATTTTAGGTAAGCATAATGGTGTGGTTGTAATTGTTAAACTTTAATTCAGTGTTTTGTTGAAGTAAAGTAGGCACTGATCAGGATATCACCTTAAGAGGTAGTTTACTTCTTGCTTCCTTCCAATAATACTTATATTCTAAATTTTCATCTTTGAAAGAGGGAATTATAAATAAATTGGGAGATTAGTTTTGTTAAAGTGATGTGACTTCTCTCCATTGAAGCCATTTTCCATCCCCAGAAAGAGGAGTTAATGAAGCTACCATTTTCTACCAACTTGAAAACTGAAGTTCTATAGGAAGAAGTCAGAGCACCAGGGAACTTATATACCACTATCTATGCAGCATTGCTACAGCCTGACTATTTCTATGTTTGGAATATTGTATTCGTAATACTTTGAATAAAATTTTGTTAAAGATTAAATTTTCATTTAATGTGAAATTAAGAGTGCCTGAATATTTTACTATATTAAAGGTGGAAGTTATGCAAAATGCCTGTTTCATGTTTGGTGGCAGGTTGATGTGAAAGCATATAGCATTGTGTTGTTTATATTTGTATAATCTAAATGCACTAGTGTGAGGTGTCATCATTGTTCTGTTGAATAATGAGGTAGAAAAGCTGTGAGCTGAATTTCTTTAGTACTTGGCTTCTTAAGACAGTTAACACTAAGCAGAATTTCCTTCTCACGTTTCTCACACAACAGCAAGCAAGTTAGTTTTAAGTAAAGCATAGTTTTTACTGAGAAAGCCAAATGTAAAAGTATATTCTTCATTTCTTATAAAATAGTAGTATTTAAATGGCACTAGAGTTACATTCCAAAGATGGCAGCTATTTAAAAGCATAAGCCGTGTGTGTGTGTGTGTGTGTGTGTGTGTGTGTGTGTGTGTGTGTGCACTAGTGTGAGGTGTAAGAGCAACAAAAAGAAATCTTTGGAATACAAATGTGACTTAATAAAAAATTTATAGTCTGCCCACTTAGGTTGATATTTCTGCCCCCCAAATAAAAACAACTTAAATAATTCTGGGATAAGATTCTAAATGAAAGCTACTGAATCTAAATCAGTGATCCACAGTGCAAAGAAGAAAATTTTAAGAAGGATAAAATATTTGCTTACTATGATCTAAAATTTTGAAAGAATAGATCAACAATAGAGCCACAGGATTGCCATTTTCCATGTGATAATGTGAAGTTGTTATTTGGAATGAAAATACAATTACACAAAACAGTGATAATATGGGGATAGTTTTCAACACTGTTTGTCATAATATTTGCGTACCTGCTGAAATCACAAAAGTGCTTCCCCTTTAAAACATTTTTAAGCTAGACCAGTCATTAGTTGGCCACTTCCACAGTTTCTGTGCCACTTTTACCCCAGCACATCTTGTAGGCAGGACAAAAGGGTTTGTGTCTGGGTTGGTGTCCTAATCCCTCCACTGGAAGTCTTCCTGGTTACAGGAGAGGGCTGGTTTAGGCTTCCTATATCCCATTGCTAGGAGTTTTAGCTAGAATCATTCCATTGCACCAGGTTTCTAGCTCTTCCTAGATGTGCTCGCAGATTCCAGCTGTCTCCCAGTGTTCTCTGCCTTCATCTCCTCCCTGCAACCTGATTCCTCCTGTTCCCACGCTTGCCATTTTGCAACCCTACCACCACCCATGATATCTATTTTATTTCCCCTTCACAGTGAAATTCATGCATCCTCCTCCTTGAGCCCTCCTTGTTACTTAGCTTTTTGGGGTATGTAAGTTGCAGCATGGTTGTCCTTTACTTTATGGTTAATAACCACTTTTAAGTACATACTATGTTTGTCTATACATACCCTGAGAATAAGCTCACCCTGACACTGCCTGGAGGACCAGGACCCAGAGGTAGGATCATCTAGAGACCTAGGATAGAACCAAACAGGACCTGAAAAAACAATCAATGAAATGATTCCTAATGATATTCTGTTATACTCATAGATTGGTGCTTCACCCAGTAACTGATGGATACAGATGCAGAGACCCACAGCCAAACAGTAGGCAGAGTTTTCTGAGAAACCTGTGAAATAGGAAGGAAGGATTGTAGGAGTCAGAGGGGTCAAGGAAAATACAAGAAACCCCACAGAATCAACTATCCTGGGCTCATAGGGGCTCACAGAGACTGAATTGACAGCCAGGGAGGCTGCATGGGACTGACCTAGGCTCTCTGCATATATGGGCCAGTTTTGTAGGAATGAAAAATGGTTTTACAAATAGTAAGAAAGTATTGATAAGACTTAAGAGTCTAATATGTTATGAGAATAAGGAAGTAGGAAAATCAAGGATAAAGCTTTGAGTAATTAGAAGAGTAGTGCCATCCATATGTATCAGCCAAGGGAATAAAGCAACGTGGAGGGTAAAGAGTATTCTGACTGGCACATGAGGAATTTAAGTGGTCTACGAAAGGCAGTGCTCAGCACACAAATGCTGAATGCATGTGCTGAGAGCAGATGTATTTGTAGCACATTGCTGAGACAACTGCCTAAGGGAGACACTTGAGAATAATCAGTGGGTTACAGCTAAACTCTCACATGTGGCTAAGGCTTCTGAACAGAACTGATAGAACATGCAGTGAAATCTTCAGATTCATATACTAACTATGCAGAGAAAGGTTGGAAAATATACCAGCATACCAAGGATCATCCTGAGAGGTAGTAAGAAAATTGCTGTGGGATATCTGTATACTGTGTGAAGATATAGTGCTGTGATTTATTTAATAAAGAGCTGAGCAGCCAGTAGCTAGGCAGGGGACATAAGGGGGACTTCTGGGCAGAGAAAGAGGAAGTAGGAGATGAACTGAGGTTTGACAGAGATGCTAGGAGACATGGAAGAAGCAGGATTGGCTGTACATGACAGAATGTAGATGCAAAATAATGGTTAATTTGTTATAAAAGCTAATTTAAAACAAGCTTAAGCTTTCAAAATTAATAAGACTCTATGTCATGATTAGGGAGCTGGCTGGCAGTACAGAAAATGGCTTGTTACAGAAAAGTAATAGTATTATAGAAACCAACCATAAGGAGGGGACATAGTTAATAAATGCTGTGGGGATCAATGAAATAATATCTACTCACCTGACAATAGGGAGAGAATTGGTGAGTTCCAAGAGATATTGTCAGCAGAGGGCTGTGGGACTCAGGATGCCATGAGTATAAAAAATATGTAGTGAAAGTTGGAAAATTGGAGAAAAAACTGTGATATTCTTTATACAAGCAATAGTATATACATTGTTGTTACTCTAAGACACTGATTCTCAACATATGAGTTGTGATCCCTTTGTGGGGTTGGTGACAGAGTGGGTCGAATAACCCTTTCACAGGGACTGTCTAAGGCTGTCAGAAAACATAGACATTTACATTATAATTCATAACAGTAGAATAATTATAGTTATGAAGTAGCAACAAATATTTTTATGATTGATGGTCACCACAACTAAAGAACTATATTAAAAAATTACAACATTAGGAAGGTTGAGAACCTCTGCTCTTAAGATAAGCAGACTAGGTTTACCAGTGGGCAGTTTCTGGCCTCTAGCCATTCCTCATTTTTATCAAGAACTATTTGCAAATCTTCAGAAAATTCATGCAATTAAAAACATTTCCATGCTATGGACATTTGTCACAGTAGCTATCTTGGCAGAGCAGACAGAGTTCTTTTGACTTAAATCTGGTACAAGATGGTTTTTCCCATACTCTGTATGAATCACAGTTATGAATTCAGATTGTAGAGGTTGTCAGAGTAGATGACAGGTGCTGTGACAATGGTCTGTACCCTGTCACTTAATTTTAAATAAACACTGATTGGTCAGTAGCCAGGCAGGAAGTAAAGGTGGGGCAACAAGAAACCTGGGAAGAGGGAAGTTGCAGTCTGTAGTTGTCACCCAGATGCTAAGGATGCAAGATGTGACAGTCTTGCCAAAAAAGGTACCAAGCCACATGGCTAACGCAGATAAGAATAATGGGTTAACATAAGATGTAAGAATTAGTTAATAAGATGACTGAGCAACTACACCAATCAGTTTATAATTGTTAATGTAGGCCTTTGTATATTTCTTTGGTACTAAATGACTGCAGGACTGGCTGGGACAGAAACTTCAGTCAACAGATAGGCATGAATAGAAGTTATTGAGGATAGCAGTTTGAAAGATAAATGTAGGACCATTAGTACCCATGGCATGTTAGAGATGGAATGATCATAACTGGGGAGGGGAAGGCCTTAGATCTTCTGGAGAACTAGGTCTAGATTTAAACTTGGTCTCCAATGCTATTCCTCACCACAAGTTCTATTTTACTAGAGACAAGAACATATTCCATCTGAACTTTATTGAAACATTTGGTAATATCTGTTATTCAGATTGTGGAAAGCAGGATAATAACCACCAAGACCATGGATGAAATAGCTTACTTGCAAAACTTTGCTTGGAGATTTTTCTTCTGCATCTGGACACAGCTATGTTTAGCAAAGAATGAGGTGGAAAAAGATGGCCAGCATCTGGAAGGTATGAAATAATTCTCACATGGCCACATACATGCAAGGTGAGACTCATCAGTTCATAAAACCAGAGATTCAGGGTATGTGCAAGTTAAGTGGGATTCTTCCAATCAATGTTATTTAGTAACTAGATCTCAAACTCCAGAGTAGAAGATCTAGTCCTTATTCTCACTCTAGACCCCTTAAGAAATGTATCACAGGCCAGAGACATACAATGTAGTCAAGAAATAACCCAACACCACAAAGAAGGGAATCCTGCCACAGCATGCCTTCTAATGGCACTAGCAGTTTCTTCCTAGCATATTTGAAGTTCAAGTCTGCCAGGAGCTTGAAAAATTCAGAGATGCCTGCATGTTTTTCTAGAAGACTTCACACTGAAGCCATGACTTGCCTAATATATCTACAGCTTTGTCTCCCCACTGTCTTCCTAAATTTTTTTGATAGGCCTAATTTATCCTGGGTGGCAAGATGAAAATTTCAGTAATTGTAACATGAGGGCCTGCTGTTGGAGTTTCTGTCCTGCCCAGTTCCCACAGCCTTTTAGCCCCAAAGAATCACACAGAAGTCTACAGCAGATAATAAATTGATTGGCCCATTAGCTCAAGCTTCTTCTTAGCTCTTGTAGCTTATATTAACCCATTATTCTTATCTATGTTAGCCACATGGCTCAGTACCTTTTTCAGTGGGGTAGGTCACATTCTGCTTCTTTTGTGGTCTGGGCAGGACTGCGAGGAATGGGCTTCCTTCTTCCCAGAATTCTCCTGTTCTCATCGTCACGCCTCTACTTGCTGTCTGGTTGACCCACCTATACTTCCTGCCTGGCCAATCAGCATTTATTTAAAACGTGATTGACAGAATACAATTATCCTGCACCAAGTAATTGCATGTGTTATTATTTATTGATTTTTCTAGGCATAATTTAATAATACTGTTTCACTATAGTCATGAAATAATAATCAAAGATTCCAGCCTCATCAAAATTCTAGTTAGACCTACCTTCTTTAGTTAGGTGAGGAAATAATATGAATGTTTTCATAATCTTTATTTTTTATCAACTTCAATTTTCAGCTTTGAAGGATGTTGGGTAGGGTGAAGTAAGTAAGGTATAAGTGAAAAGGTCAGAAAAGATTTGGGATTCTCTAACATGGTAACATGACTCTAGCTCTGTGCCTCTGGACAGTATTTATCCTTTACTGGAAATCTTCTACCTGTGTTCACTCATCTGTTTTACTTACTCTTCCCTTGGGAACTCATCAGACATCATAGCATCTATCAGGTCTGTTTGCTCTTGTGGTTTATACACTTAAAGTAATGACCTATATAATCACATCTTAAACCTGTATTCAGGGCCATCCTTTGGTCAAAGTAAAACCTTTCACAATCTTGCCCCGACAAGTCTAGGCATGCATACAAATCTGAAGCTACCCGTCAGCACATTCTCCTATGCCGACCCATTCCTGCTCTAGTTCAGATTTCTCGGACATAAATCAAAACAAATCACTGTGCTGTAATCAGCCATGAACCTATTTTTTAGGAAAGCCCAATTCAGGTCATTTTAGTTGTTTTCCACCAGTGCAACAAAATATCCAACAAGCAATTTAAAAGGAGAAATGAATTCTTTTATCTCCTGGTTCCAAGGGTTTCAGTCCCTGGTTAGCTGATTTCATTGTCTTTGGTCCTTTATTGAGACACTCATCATAGTGTAAAGGCAATTTAGTCATTATTTCTGTGGGTATTTATTTATTGATTTAGATAGGGTCCCACTATGTAGCCCCACCTAACTTTTGCAACTTACTATGCAGAATGTGCTAGTCTCAATTTCCTATAGATCCACAGATCCACTGACCTCTGCTTCTTGTTTGCTGGTAGCCACCACACCAAACCTAATTTAGAAACTTTTATGAGCATTCCATAGCAAGTCCTTTTTATTTGAAGACTTGTATCTTCACAGAGCTTAAAATTGTAATGTTTTCTCTTCTATATTTTCTGCCTACTCACTTTGTTAATGCTGTGCTGCTGGGGAGTAGAGCCTTGCATATTTGTATTTGTTCTTTTTGACGTTGTTTGATGTGGGAGTGTCATATATCAATCTGTTGCTTTCATTGGTTAATTAATAAAGAAACTGCTTGGCCTGATAGGTTAGAACATAGGTGGGTGGAGTAAACAGAACAGAATCCTGGGAGAAAGAGGAAGTGAGGCAGATGCCATGCTTCTCCTCTCCAGGGCAGATGCGATGAAGCTCTGACCCAAGATGGACATAGGCTAGAATCTTCCCTGTAAGTCACCACCTCGTGGTGCTACACACATTAATATAAATGAGTTAATCAAGATGTGAGAGTTAGCCAGTAAGAGGCTAGAGCTAATGGGCCAAGCAGTGTTTAAACGAATACAGTTTGTGTGTTGTTATTTCGGGTGTAAAGCTAACCATATGGGAGCAGGACAGGATGAAAACCAGGCCTGCCTGCAGCTCCTTCTACAGTTGTTCTTTAGTTTGGAAGATTTCCTTGGGTTTATCTTCCAGTACTTCTCATGATAGTTTCTCCTCAGCAATCACATTTTTAACTTGCAAGAACTCTATTTATAGTTTCTCTTTTACAATATGAGAGATCATTATATCTCCATGTTGTTTTATCCAATGTCCAGTCCCAGTCTGTTCACATCCCCAGGAAGAAAAATAGTAATCAAGAGCTCCACCCCCACAGTTTCAAATAGCAGAGACAGTCCTGGGCAAACATAAAAGAGTGTTTGCAGGGGGTCATGCCACCTAAGGACATGAGATCACCCAGACTCATTAGGGTAAGATGCCTGGGGTAGGGTGCACCCCCAAGAACCTCCACATTCAGAACTCCCTTCGATTTCCAGGGTCTCCCAGTACCCCTATCCTGGAACCCCCTATATGGAAGATGCACTTGATATAGATGTAACCCTCTGATATTAAAGTTGACAGATCAGGAGGAAAAGGGGATCTATCCTGGTTATCTGGGAAGATGTGGAGATTAAAGCTATACCAAAAGGGATATGATCATGGCTTTATACTAATGCTTTGAATGGAGATACTTCCTGAGGACCCTCCTCAGATGCTGCAGTCTGCTTCCAAGCTAATGCCCATGGGAGACACAACTGTATATACCTCAACTTTATATACTTCAACTCTATACACCTCAATCCCACCGTCATCTACCCCTAAGGTATCTTTCACCAAGCCAACTAGAGATGTAGTGGAATTAGAAGCCTCACCTTATTTGATGGAGACCATTAAGATGGCCTTTATGGCTTTAAACCTTACCGACCCTGAAGCCTGTTGGCTTTGCTTACAGCCACTACTCCTCTACTTTAAAGACTTTGGGGTAAATGGCTGTTATGAAATACTAGATGAAGCTGATATTTGTAGATGGGAAAACTCCCAAATGGGGAAAATGTCAAAACTGACTATCTCCTTTTGGCAGATGTCAAATGCAACTTGTGTCTCATACACCAGACATCATCTTAACCTCACTTGTGATATGGTTAATGGGTCTATAGATTTATGGATGGTGCCCAAAGATAATGGGTATTTTTGGATCTGCCAAGAGATGGGGGTTATTCCCTGCCTGTCTGATGCATTGATCATTTAGCATAATGATTCTTGCCCATTTGCATTAATTTTCCCTCATGTGCTTTACCACGCGCAAGAAGAATTCCTGGCCCAGAGTCATAAGAGAGAGCCCATAACAGCCCTGACTGTCACCACATTGATGGGACTAGGGGTGGCCATGACTACCCTGGGCACTTTGTCCCTGTTGATTTTACAACAAGAAATGGGAATAATTCACTCACCATTGACAGCAACTTTAGAAAAGACAGAGACTGCAAAGACTTACAAAAGTCTTTAGATTCCGTAGCAAGTGTAACCTTACAAAATAGGAGAGGCTTGGACTTGCTGTTTATGGAACAGGGAGGAATTTGAAGGGCACATGGGGAAGAATGTTTCTTCTATGCAGACCAATCCAGGTTACAAGAACCCTAGATGAGTTAAGGAAATGTACTCATGAGACCTGGTTTAGCTGGTCCTCATGGCTTACTACACTCATCTCTTCCCTAATAGAGAGGATGCCTATTTGTTTATTGATCTGTCTTTTTGGCCCATACATTCTCCAAAGGCTGAAACAAGCATTCCAAAAACAGGCCTCAAGGTACAGACTTGAGATAATTTTGGCCCAACATTTCTCCCATTTTGTTTTATATCCCACCCCCTACTATAGTCACCAAGCCAGAATAGCCCATCAGGTAGAGAGTGCAGGTCGGAGCCACCCCTATCCAGAGTTTCTGCCTGGATACCCCCAAACTGAAAGTTCAACTGTGGGGTGAGATGTATCGAGCCTATCATAAAGTACTCGAAGGGCAATGAGTTGTAACTGCTGTCTCAAAGCTACTTTCCTAATTTATTTGCATCAGTATAGACTGCAGTGTCTTTGGTTATTGGTATTTCCTGTACAATATGGGGAAAGATCCAATTAGTTCTCTTTATAAGTTGTCTTGTTTTGGGGATATTTATTTTTAATCTCTCCCTAAAATTTACTACATATTCTTTATCAGAGTTTCCTTTCCAAAATTTTGTCAATTTCATTAATTTTAGAATTTGTGCTGGATCTATTTCTGCTAATTGATGAAGTCTCAATTTTCCTTTTAGAATTAACTCAGACACTTTTTCCATATAAGTTTTTAGTTTTTCATTCACTTTATGTGGTAATAATATCTATTCTAAGATATCTTCCCTGTGCATTAAAGTTCCTATAGTGGAATGATTGGAGGTTAATATGACCAGAATGCAGTTAAACTTCAGATCCACACAATCCACATGTGCAATCAGTAATTTATTTTCTTTCAAAGTCAATTCTCTCTCAGTTTCAGCTTATAAATTTTGGGGAACTATTTAAGTCCTTGTCACTATCTAAGGTTTTATTTAAATTAATTAGCTTATCAGGCTTTATACCAGTAATGGGTTGTAAATTGGAGATGTCTTCTACCAATCTTCCAAAGTCATTAAGAGTCTTCAATCATCTCTTCTAATTTGCACCTTTTATGGTCTAATTTCTTGTAAACCTATTTTATAGCATAAATAATTAACAGAATCTTCTCTTTATATTTTTTTCAGGATTAATTTGTAATCTGCAACAAAGCAAAATTTTCTTTATTTCTTCAAACACACTTTAATCTATATTTTAATCAGCCAATAAGATGTTGTTCATGTAATGGTAAAGTATACAATGATAAAATTTATTGTGTATTATTTCCAATAGCTTACTTACAAAATACTAGCATAGGGGAGGGTTATTTAACATTCCCCATGGAATACCCTTCCATTGATATCTCTTAAAGAGCTGAGAGTATTAAAAGTAGACACTGTGAAGGCAAATTTTTCTTTCTTTTTCCTGTAAATGTATAGTGAAGAGACAATCTTTTAAATTAGTAACTGTAAGAGGCCATCCTTTAGGCAATAGAGAAGGCAAATGATTGCCAGATTGTAGAGAGTCCATTGGCTGAATCACCTTATTA
Organism: Microtus ochrogaster; assembly: GCF_000317375.1. NCBI lineage: Eukaryota > Metazoa > Chordata > Mammalia > Rodentia > Cricetidae > Microtus > Microtus ochrogaster. The sequence continues at coordinate 8,750,421 of NC_022035.1, read as the reverse complement.
ACAGCTCTTAAAACTGCTACCATTCTCTATTTTCCAGATTTCTTTTTAATAATAATATGGAGAATTCTAAGGCAGGATTGATTTTTCAATATACTGAGCATTTGATTTACTTTAGTTCTAAAGACTGCAGTTTCTTTGTTGTTAAAGGCCATTCCTTAGGCCATACAGGTTTGTATATGACTGTTGGTGGTGCCTTTGGAAAATTAGCAACTGTAGTGCCCTGTTCTTGTTCAACATAAAAGTTTGGTGACTGGTTTTTAAAAAAACCATCTAATATTTTTACCAGAAACATATATTAATTTATGGTTTGCCTCTAAGATTGGGGGAATGTTAATCTGGGTATTCCATTGCTGCAAAAATTACATCCCACAAATTTATTTCTTTGTTAGCCAGATATGGCTTTAATTTTCCTCTTTGTCCTTCTGGTCTTACACATTTGGCCCATCTTACATTCTCTTTTACCTGAGATAAAGTTCCAATTCCTAAAAACTGAACATTTACCCCTGAAGAGGCCAATTTGAAATCCAAGATTCTGTTGAAATTATTGTTACATTTGCACCTGTGTCTGCCAGACTTTCAATGATATCATTTATTCATATTTTTAATTTTGGTCTTTGTTCATTTATAAAAGTTTGCCAAAATACTTGTTTTGTGGCTTCTTCTGATTTTTTCTCCCCTCTATAGCTCTTTTATTATCCAGAGCAGTATGGTTTCTTACAATAGGCATTATCTGCTTTATTTGCTCTGGGGAAAAGTTTCTTCTGCAATGGTAGGAAACAACTGAACCACATTTGGCATAGGTACCTATGAGAGGCTCCTCAAGGAGTTTTCTGATGGCAAAGGGTTTGCCTTGAATGTCTCTTGTTGATCAACATTCATTATTCCAATGCCTGCCCTTGTCAAACCTTCTGCCTAATCCAGAAGGGAGGGGCATTCTATTTGGATTATGCTTAGAAAAAATATTGTTTCTAGAAACATCCTGTTTACAATCCCTTTTAAGATGACATTGTTTGCCACAATTATAACATTTGATATTTTGATTTTTATTAAAAATATCTGAAAATCACCTCCTTATCCAAGCATCATCATGGTCACGAGAGTTAATGTTAATTATATCTCTATTCCTTTAAGGGATCTTACGTTTAAAGACCAAATTATCCTTTTGCATTGAGAACTAACATTTTCAAAAGTAAGAGATTCAATTATCCTTTGTCTAGCTTCTGAATTTGGTATCATATTATTTACTGCTAAAATCAATCAATCTTTTAAGAAATCCATGAATTTGGGCCCTGTGTAACTTTAATAAATGACTCAGTTTTCTTTCCTACTTCTCCCCCAAGCATTTAAAGCTGCTGCATGGCATAAAGCCAGGATATGGTCATAATATTAAGATTACCTTTCTACAGTAGCACAATCTCCTTCTCCGAGATATTGATTTTGGTAGATTTCCATATCTCTAGCTTCACTCCATTGTTCAGTAGTCTTAGGCTCTTTTCTGAAACAGGTACTCCATTGTAATTGTGGCCCAGGCAACCAAAACACCTTTAGCCAAGTTTATCCTATCCAGGCAGTAGTGATAATTCTATTACAAACTGACCACAAGTTTAACATTTGCTTCACAAAAGGTGAATGCATGCCATATGACACTTGCTCCCTTGCATCTCCTTAAATTTAACATTGGCACTGGAGTCCGGATAGCTCTTATAGGGCCACTATTATTTGGTAATTCCTATAATGTCTGAAAACCTTAGGCTGTTCCTCTCTAACCTTATAATGCAATGTGGAAATTTATTCTCCCTTAAATTCCCTTTTTGAGATCTGAATATCTTTATGATTTTTTTAAAGTTTTTTTAAGGCCTGTATCTTAGCAGTCAAATAAAGCAACTTTTTAAGTGATTAACCAAGAATTATCAAAATGATGACAAAGATTATCAAAATGATAAGAGTATGTTAATCCCGATAAAGTGGATTATCTATTAATTTAACTGTTCCATTTTAAACAATGTATTACATTACCATACAAAGACCTAACTTTCTCTATCATAATTGGGTCTTTCATTTTTTTTTTAATTTATTTATTTATTGAGGATTTCTGCCTCCTCCCCGCCACCGCTTCCCATTTCCCTCCCCCTCCCCCGATCAAGTCCCTCTCCCTCATCAGCTTGAAGAGCCATCAGGGTTCCCTGACCTGTGGGAAGTCCAAGGACCGCCCACCTCCATCCAGGTTTAGTAAGTTGAGCATCCAAACTGCCCAGGCCCCCCTAAAGCCAGCACGTGCAGTAGGATCAAAAACCCCTTGCCCTTGTTCTTGAGTTCTCTGTAGTCCTCATTGTCCGCTATGTTCAGCAAGTCCGGTTTTATCCCATGCTTTTTCAGACTCAGGCCAGCTGGCCTTGGTGAATTCCCGAAAGAACATCCCCATTGTCTCAGAATGTGGGTGTACCCCTCGCGGTCCTGAGTTCCTTGCTCGTGCTCCCCCTCCTTCTGCTCCTGATTTGGACCTTGAGAATTCTGTCCGGTGCTCCAATTTGGGTCTCTGTCTCTGTCTCCTTTCATCGCCTGATGAAGGTTAATATTCAGGGGGATGCCTATATGTTTGTCTTTGGATTCACCTTCTTATTTAGCTTCTCTAGGATTGCAAATTATAAAAGCTCCCTTTTAACTAATTCTTCCCTTAGGAATCTGCAATTTTCTCACGAAATCTGCCACCGCTGATGATGAAGATACAAGGCCTATTGCTGCTGTGCAGAACAGTAAAGGCCTGACTGGATTTCAGGGCAGCTTCATAGTTTGGCAGCAGCCCAAATAGGGAGTTCAGGGAAAACACCCCAGGAAGGAAGAAAGGAAAATCTAGCTGACAGGGTGGTGACTCCAGCCACATGTAGCTCCGGCTTATGTCAGTGGCTGTAAAGCCACAAATGGCTTTTTCATGAATTCATATCCCAAACACTGGGTGCCAGATGTAACAGAACTAATACAAACCCAGAGACAGATATTGGGGTTCAAGCTGAAAGATCAGAGAAGCAAATAGCCAATGACTAGAGAACTATTATCTCTACAAAATCTTTAGACTGAAAAGAGTTTTTGTCTCATCCTGCCTTATATTCCTCTCTAGTGCTGGTATTGAAGGCATGCCCTGTCACTTACTGCTTCTATGGCTAACTAGTGTGGTTGCTGGGATTAAAGGCAACCACTGCATGTCCTGCACGGCGGACTACTCGGGCTAGCTTTGCACTGTGATCTTATAAAGGTAAGCTTTATTTATTAAAACACAAATAATATACTACAATACAAAGCTTTAATATGAATGGGTAATGTCAATAGGCATATAGAAAGCAAATAACAAGATACCATATTTAAAATCAACTCCACTAACAATTCGTGGATTAAATAAAAAAATCAGATTGTCAAACTAGACTAGAGACCCTAGTGCCTGATGCTTCAGTCTTTGTGACCTCATAGGAGCTTTTCTCAGTTGATTTAGAGGGCCTTGCTCTCTTGTTAGTATCCATTCCCTGTGGATAATCCACTCTTTCAGTCCCCTTTTTCTTGGAGTTCCCTGAGTTACAGTTACGATGGGAGGGATTTGATGGAGATACCGAATTTAGACCTGTGTGTTTCAAGGTCTTCCTTTTTCTCTCTGCATATCGTCTGGCTATGGATCTCTGTATTTGTTCCCATTTGCTATAGTAGGAAGCTTCTCTGATGATGACTGAATAAGTCACTGATCTATGAATATAGCAGAATATTATTAAGATTAATTTTATTGATATATTTTGTCGTTGTTGTTTTTAGATCAGTAGTGTTTGGTTTTTACCCTAGATCTCTGGGATATTTAGTTAGTCTCTGGTTCTTGGTTACCCAAGAAGTATTGGGTGTGTTGGTTACAACGCAGTTCCCTTTCCTGAGGTGGGCCTTAAGTCAAATCTGACAGTGGTTGGTTACTCCCACAAGCTTTGTGCCACTACTGTCCTATCATATTTTGCAGGCAGGATAGCACTGTAGACCAAAGGTTTCGTGGCTGGGATGGGTTTACATTTCTCTTCTGGTATCCTGAAGAATATGTTCCCATGCCAAAGACACCAGGAAGTAGAGATGAAGGATCTGAGTAGGCATCAGCTTGACCTCTCCATGAGTAATTAGTTGTGTGAATATTGTGTCTTCAGCAATGGGGCCTTGCTTTCAGTTTGCGGAGAGCATCCTATTGGCTTGGCAACAGCTTGGATTGTTCTGGAATTTCTATATGACCCCTTTGCCAGCAATTCAGTTGGTTATAACTAGTCCTGTTACTAGAAGCTTTGTTTGGTAACAAGAGATGGCCAGTTGGGACTCTGCCTCCCTCATTATTTGAAGACTCCATTAGGATCACCTTCATATAATTTGAAGACATTTCCACCACACTAGTTTTCCAAACCACCCTTCGAATGCACCTCATTTCTAGCTGTCTCTTCCCACGTTCCTTCCCTCAACCCATCTTCCCTCTCCACCTTCACCTGATAATATACCACGTTTTCATTTTCCATGTATCAGTTGATGGATATCTAGACTGCTTAAAATCTCTGTCTATTATGAATAGAGTAGCAACAAATCTGGAGAATTTGTTAATTAATTGAAAACATATTTTGTTTTATTTTATTTCTATTTAATTAACATTTTTAAAAATTTATTTTACATACCTACCACAGATCCCCACCCTCCCTTCCTCCTGTTCTCTTCTTTCCCACTCCCATCTGCCTCCCCTCCCCATCCACTCCTCCTCCATCTCTATTCAGAAAGGGGCAGGCCTTCCATGTATTTGAACAAAACATGGTATATCTAGTTGAGATAGGGCCAAGCTCCCTCCTCACCACACATAAAGATGGGGCAAAATAATCCAGCATGGGGAATGGGTTTCCAAATGCCAGCTAAGTGCCAGAGACAGGTCCTGATCTCACTTCTAGGTGCCTTTCATATAGCCCAAACTACCCAACTGTCACATACATGTAAAAAGTCTAGGTTGGTTCCATGCAGGCTCCCTAACTGTTGGTCTAGTGTCCATGTTCTCCCATTAGCTTAGGTCAACTGTCTCTATGAGTTCCTCCATCACAAACTCATCCCGCTGGCTCCTACAATCCCTCCTTCCTTTCTTCAGGACTCCTGGAAGTTGGCCCAGTGCTTGGCTTCAGATTTCTGTATCTGCCTCCATGAGTTACTGGATAAAGGCTTTCTGATGACAATTAGGGTAGTCACCAATCTGATTACTGTAGAAGGCCAGTTCAGGTACCCTCTGTATTAATGCTAGGATTTTTATCTGAGCTCATTCTTTTGGATTCTTGGGGGTTTCCCTGGTGCCAGGTTTCTCCCTTAACCCAAAATGCCTCCCATCAGGATGTTTCTTTTACTATATTCCCCCTCTGTCCAACCCTCAAACTGCCTCCCATGCTCAGCCTACTCAACCCACCCCCTCAAGTTCCCACCCCCCATTCCTCTACCACCACTCCCAGTTTACCCAGGAGAGCTCTTCTATTTCCCCTTCCCAAGGAAATCCATTCATCCTTATTTGGGCCCTCATTGTTACCTAGCCTCTCTGGGGCTATGGACTATAGGTAGGTTATCCTATACTTTATTTCTAATAGCCACTTACAAGTAAGTACATACCATGTTTGTAAAAACATGTTTTAAATAATAATTAAATCATCAGATTTCTTAAATAATTAACAGATAAGAAACCTAATGTCATTTTTTTTTCAAATTCAGGGACTGTAAGGTCCCCCTTATGGAGGATTATAGAGTTTTGAAATATAAAATCTCTACTTCTAGAAAGAATATAGACCCTACTCACATGGAAGTGTTCTCAGTAGTATAGCTACAGGGTGTTGTTTCAAATGAATGCTTAAATTGATGCCAGGATGCTGTTCTTCAGCTGATAACTGTCACTGATGTCTCTTGACCTAACAGGACTGTTGCCTACAGAGTTGCAACATAGCTTGTTCTGATATTCCAACCTTAGATATGAATTACAGCTTTGCATTGGCTAGAACAAATGGCTTCATACAAAACTTCATCAAAATCCATGATTGCCTCTGAGTACAATGTAGTACTTGTTGTCCTCATTCAATCCCTTGTATCTGGTCCATGCAAACTGGTGCTTGGATTCTTAAACAGGAACCCGTCTGAAAATAACAGACATTCAATTACCTCTAACCCTACGATCATAGTTTCTTACTCTTTTGTTTATCATACCTGCCTTGAAGGACTAAAAACAATCTTTTCTTAGCTCTAGCAGGTTTTGGATAGTTAAAGAACAGGTTTGCTAAATCATCTAGCTGAAGTCCTTGAATCCTGGGTGAGTTTTTATTTTTACTTACACCTGCAGGAATGGAAAATTAAAACAAGTACCAAGTACCTTTTATTATTTGGGAGATATAAAATAAAGAACTTGGTGTTTTTATATTCCATAAGTACTGAAATTTGGGTTTTTTTTGGTGTGTATGCATAACCAGTATGTAGGCATAACCAGTGTTGAAGCCATAGTGTGACCATTTCTTATGCTTTTGTTTTTGTTGTTCTGTGTATAAATACAATGTTAACAACTAGGAATAAACTTCTAAATTCACTTATGTGTCCAAAGAGATAACAGACAGTGGCAAGGATGACATTTATACATATATGTGTATATATATACATATTTATGCATATATATCAGTTAGGAAAGAATAACAACAAAAACTCATAAGTAGGTACATCTAAATAAACATTGACTTTCTAAAATTATATATATATTATATATGAATATACAAAATATTTACTTTTAGAAAGAATACACACACACACAAGCTTAAGGTAAGGTGAAACTAGAAAAGACAAAGGCCTAAAGTAACCACAATTTTTTTTTTAACTCAGAAGAGTTTGTCTTCACAGAGGTAAAATGTACCTTGACCGCCTGTCTTATTTATAACAACAAAAAAAGAACTACAGACAACCATCCACTTTGTTTTGTCTTAAGTAGTTCTTTCCAATAAGTTTTCCTGAATAGCATTTCAAAGGAGGCTACTTTGCGCACACTTTAGTTACTAAGAATCTGGAAGAAAAATCTGCATTCATAATGTCCTTTGGTGCTCACAGGAACTTTCATGGTAGATTTTGAGGCCCCCATTTAGAGGTAAGGTTTGCCTAATACTATTCTGAGAGTAAGTGAAAAAAAAAAGAATGCATTCAAACCAGATCTATATCACCCAAAAAACACAACACATCCCACTGGACCAATTGTGCATTCAATACCGTTCAGTTTAGTCATACCCAAATATATCCTAAGTTCTTAATTATCCAGAGGAAACAGATGGACAAAACTTTTGCCACAAAATTATTTTATTTTAAATGCAAAAATTGAGATTTCTCAAGTTATAAAAATATATCTTCAAAATGAACACACTAAACTTAACCCTATATCCTGGATATATCACCTCATTCTCATATTAGGTATTCATGGCCAGGCTGTGCATCCTATTTTCTCATCTGTGGTCCACACTGTGTATGCCTTTCAGGTTCTGCTTAGTTCTCCATTTAATTCTGCTAAAATCAGGCTTTCATTTCTTGATTAAAAAGTAAGAGTTTTCATTTCTAAAATGATTTATAATAGAAGACAATGTAATTACATTAGGGGACATTCTAATTTACAACTTTATTTCCAGCTAGAATTTGTGCAAAATAAAATCTAATTTATTTTAAAGAATATCAAACCTGCTAATCAATTCCCTTTTAATGAATTCTCACAAAGAAACTAGTGTTGGCTATGATTCCTCACAGAGCATAGTTATCTTCCAACCATATTGCTTTTTAAAAGTATTTGATCCATTTTTAATGTTCTTTCAGGAGTGAGAATTGCATTATCTAGTTACCACAAAATGAGAACTCTGGAGTCTAAACTAGAAAAAGGGAGAATGGTGGTTGTTTCCTTTTGGTCATTTATATTCAGGTGTATCCATGTATACTCTCTTTGCGTTAAATTTTATTTCTTTGTTTTCGTGCTCATGTCCTAATAGTTTCTAGTTTGTACTAATAATGATTGCTAGATTAATATACAATTATCTTAATATGCAATTTAATGGCGATGTGACCTTAGATTCTCTGAAGACCATTAAAAAAGAACACGTTGAAGAAAGAAAAGTTATCACAAGAAAAAAAAAATGAGGACAGAATGATCTGAGTCCCTGTTTCTGGTGAAAATCCCATACAAGAGATGAAGAGTTACCAGAAAACATAAATCAACTTGTTAACTTTATGCATAGATTCCATCAATAGTTGATTTTTAATGCTTGGACTCATTATTTATGAGCCCCCTAGGTCTTCATATACATTTTAAATTAAGCCTAATAACATGAACTAGTTACATCATGATGCTCACTGCATCATCTATTTAAAGCATCTCTCAAAGAACAATCCACAGAGGAGAAGCAGAAAGCTGATGAGCCAGTGTTGTTTTGTGATGCAAATTACTAATTATTAAATATCAAATGTGCCAGCTAAAATTGCCACTTTATTTGATGTGACCTAAAAACCGGCTGCATACTACAAAGCATACTTCTGGAAAGCAAGTTCGCATTGCTTTCCTTTACTGTGGTCCCATGGTACTCTTCGGCGTGCGTTCCTAGCAATACACAGATATGCCTTCTGAATCACAACAGATTTATTACGGACAGAAAGACACATATTTGAGAGTTGCTGCATGTCAAAACAAAGCAGATCATAATGAGCCAAATACACTAATTTTCAAAGGGGATTCTAGAAATGACAATCCTGTGGCATGTGAAACAACCCAGTGAATTTTGTAGAATTATTGAGAATAATTAATCCTTTCTAATAGGAAGCAATTTTTAAAAGCACCATATGTAGAAAAAGTTAAAACATATTTAGTTTATTGTGTGTATGTGTGCATGTATGTGCGTGTGTGTAGGCACACGAGTGCCATGTGATAGCAAAAGTGTTTGTCAGAGGACAATTTGCAGGAGCTAGTTTTCTCCTTAGGAATTGAACTTGGGTCTCTAGTCTTCACAACAGACACCTTTAACTGCTGAACCATCCTTCTCACACCCCCAAAAGGAAGCTTTTTAAAAAAAATGTTTATTTCATTATTTATTTATTTACTTATTGTAACAGGAGGTCAACTCGGTGCATACTAAATGCTGAATTTCTTTTCTGAGTCTTGAGTTCACCCATGTTTATTTTTTCTATACACTTTTATATCCCAATACAATAGGGGGGAAAAGGCAACAGAGTGCTTTAACATGCTACAAATGACAACCAGAACAGTTACTTGCTTCAATTCTTTGAGACACCAAGATATTATTTCTGAAGAAAGGCATTCTATTGTTTAGGCAGTGAACCCAACCTAGCCCAAGTATCCTGAAGGCACTACTCCCTAGGTCAAACCTCCTATTTAAAAAGAAGGGGTAGAAGTATGCTTGAATTCTCTGACCTTTGGTCAGGGTGGAGGGGATCTACCTCAATGGACCACCTTAATGTTAAAAAGACCCAGTAAGTCACCATAGGTCAGGGTGTGCAGCCCCAATTGTTGTCAACAACCTCAAGCAAGCTCAAACTCTCCAACCTTCAGAAAAGGTGGAATAGATTCACATTCTGGGGCTTCCATATATTTCTTTTTTTTTAAATTAATTTGAATAAAGTCTGATCTTCTGCCCTGTATAAGTCTGCTCATCATCAGTGTAGCAAATTGTGTTAGAGCTCTAGTTTTGTTGTTTCTGGAGCTAAGTAAAACACATAGGTTGACCTCACTGATGTTCATATTATTTTAGCTTTTGAGATACAGTCTTCTTATGTAACACAGGTTGGCCTGGAGCTCATTATTTACAACAGGTTGACTTTTTTAAAATTTCCATTTTTCTTTCATTTTTGAGGTAAATATAAATGATCTTCCAAATTTACCGTCCTTAGTGCTGGGATTACCAGCATGCATTGGCCAGTCATACTTATCCTATCACTAAACACTTAGAATAGGTTACTGCAATCCTTTTAACAAGTCTATGGAAAGAGGTATTATTATTATTATTATTATTACTACTGTTATTATTAAACTTGGTAGATGAGAAATGAGGCAGAGAGGTAAAATGAGGTAATAAATCAGCAAAGACCACTTGGTAGGAAAGGTTAGGCCTATGTGGCCTAGTAATGAGTCAAAGTTCCAACCCCATGCTAAGATGTCTCCCTACAATTGAGTTTCCATTGAGTGTAAGTGCTCTCATTGAGTAACGTGCTTTCTTACATTCAAAGCTCAGGAGAATATCTGGAAGAATCCTAGTGTGTGTAGGAAACTTTAGCCACTTTAAAATAGACCTAATCATTAGTTTGTGTCTTGTGGAGGTTTTTGTCAACTTGACACAAGGCTACAGTTATTTTGGAAGAAGAACCTCAATTGAGGAAATGATTTCATTGTTGTGGCATTGGAATACAAGGGAAAGACCAGTAATTTAGAATAAATTAGATTTCAATTAATTTAGTTGTAATTTAGATTATATGAATTCATTCTCACTGCTAATAGAAAGGTGACAGTCTTAAAGCTAAACAGTATGCCTGGCTGAAGGGTACTAAGGAAGGGTTTAAAAAGGTGAACATACAATTATGTATGGAAACCCACAGCTGGGCAAGAACATTGATTTGGTTGTTTTTTTTCTGTTGTATAGTAATAAAAAACCCACTTCATCCCAGTCCCACCGCAATAAGCAAGTTTACAAAAGCAGAAACCAGAAACACCATTATCTTATTTTTTATTTTTCTTCTTCTCTCATACAATACATCCAGACCACAGTTTCCCCTCCCTACATTCTTCCCAGTTTTCTCTGCCACCTACCCTCTCCCCTAGATCCATTTTTCCTCTATTTCCCTTCCAAAAAAAAAAAAAGCAGGCCTCCCAGGGATATCAACCAAACATGGTTTAACAAGTTACAATAAAACTTTATATCACAAACATATAAGGCAGACAGATAAGAGGACAGATTGTAGGTAGAAGGTTTTTTTCTGACTGGGTTGATTACTCAACATTGAGGTTTCTTTACATTTATCTTGTTGTTGGCTATAGGCTTGCTGAAACTCTTTAGCATGTTCATGTATGTCCCTTGTATCCCTAATATTTCCAAGAATTTTTTATCACAAAGGGGTGCTGTGTAGGGTTAAGCCCAGCCTTAGGGGGCGTGTTTGCCTCTGGCTAATGTTTACCTATAAATCTGCTGGGCATCCGCCCAGCCGCCCCTTCTGCTTCCTGTTCTCTGCAGGAACCATGGTACTGTAAGTTTATTTCCTCATTAAAGCTGTATATATTTTTTACAATCTGTCTGCATTCATTTACCCCACTACAGTGCTGGACTTTGTCAAAGGCCTTTTCAGCATCTAATGACATGACCATGTGTTTTTTACTTCTTTCAATTTGTTTATGTGAGGATTTTATTGATTGATTTTCATATGTTGAACCCTCCCTGCCTGCGTCTCTGGGCTGAAGCCTATTTGATTATGGTGGGATGATATTTCTGATGTGTTCTCAGATTTGGTTTGTCAGCATTTTATTGAGTATTTTTGCATCAGTGTCAATGAGAGTTTGGGCTGTAATTTTTTTCTTTGTCGAGTTTTTGTGTGATTTGGCAATTTTCCTTCTCTTTTTATTTTTGAGAATAATTTGAGGAGTATTGGTATGAGGTATTTCTGAAACTCTTTTAGAGTTCTGTGCTAAAATGGTCTGACAGTGGTCTATGTTGGTTGGGAGATTTTTAATGACTGCTTCTATTTCCTTAGGGGCCATAGGTCTATTTAAATTATCTGATCTTAATTTAACTTTGGTAAGTGGTATCTATAGAGAAAATTGTCCATTTCTTTTAGATTTTATAGTTTTGAAGAGTACATGTTTTTGAAATATGACTTAATAATTCATTGGATTTCCTTAGTGTCTGTTGTTATGTCCCCTTTTCATTTCTGATTTTGATAGTTTGAATATAATCTCTCTCTGACTTTTTGATTGGATAGGGATTCTTCTATATTATTGATTTTCTCAAAGAACCAACTCTTTGTTTCATTGAGTCATTGTATTGCTCTCTTCAATTCTATTTTATTGATTTCAGTGCTCAGTCTGATTATTTCCTACTGTCTACTCTTCTTGAGCACTCTCGGTTCTTTTTGTTCTAGAGCTTTTGTATGTGCTGTTAAGTTGCTAGTATTTGATCTCTCCATTTTCTTTCTTTTTTTTGTATTTTGTTTATTGGTATAAATTTGTTTCTTTCTTTATTTTACATCTTGACTGTATGTTCCCCTCCCTCCTCTTCTCCAAGTACCTCTCTCAAATGCTCCCTCTGTTTCCATTCCCAAGTCAGTCCTCCTCCATTCCAGTCTGAGGTATAGGGTCCCAAAAGCTACTAAAAGACTCAAGAGACACTCATGGCTACCATTGTTAGGAGTTGCAGAAGGGGACCAATCTACACAACTGTAGCATATGTAGAGAACCTAGGTCAGTCCCATGCAGGCTCCCTGGTTGTCAGTTTAGTGTCTAGGAACCTCTAGAGCCCACGCTAGCTGACTCCATGGATTTTATTGTGGTGTCCTTGACTCCACTGGCTCCTACTATCTTTTCTACTCCTCTCCTGCAGGATTTTCCAACCTCTAACTAATATTTGACTGTGAATTTTTGCAGCTGTTTCAATCTGTTTCAGAATGAAGGCTTTTTGATGACAATTTTTGATTACTAGGCACCAAACATGTTTCTCTTCCTGGGTCTGAGTTACCTCACACAGGATAATTTTTTTTCTAGTTCCATCCATTTTAAGTGTAAATTTCATGATGTTATTGATTTTAAAAGCTGAGTAATACTCCATTGTATAAATGTACCCCATTTTAAAAAATCTATTCTTTGGTCTAGGGACAGCTAGGTTGTTTCTAGGTTCTGACTATCACAAAAAAGCTGCTATGAACATAGTTAAGTAAGTGTGCTTGTGATATAATTGTACATCCTTAGGGTGTGTGTACATCCTCTGGTTAATGTGGTTGACTGATTCAAATTTTGTTCAGGGCAATAGATAAAGTTTTATTTGTATTCTACTACATGCCAACATTCAGTTATACCACCACCATTTGTTGAGCATGCTTTCTTATATCCACTGTATAATTCTGTCGTCTTTGTCAAAAATCAGGTGATCATGCTTTTGTGGATTTATGTGTAGGTCTTTGATTTGATTTTATTGATCTACATGTCTGTTTTTATTCCACACCTTGTGGTTTTTATTAATATAGCTCTGTAGTAGAGCTTGAAATTAGGGATGGTGATACCTCCAGAACTTCTTTTATTGTACAGGATTGCTTTAGCTATCCTGGGTATTTTGTTTTTCCATATTAAGTTGAATATAGATCTTGCAAGATCTGTAAGAATTGTGTCAGGTTTTTAATGAAGATTGCATTGAATCTGTAGATTAATTTTGGTGAAATGTCCTTTATGTTAATTCTACCAAATTGTGAGCATAGGAGATAATTTTATCTTCTGATATCTTCTCTATTTTTTTCTTCAAAGACTTGAAGTTCTTGACATACAAGTATTTTCACTTGCATAGTTAGAGTTACACCCAGATATTTTATGGTATATTTGTGGCTATTGTAAAGGGTGTTGACCCCTGACTTCTATCTCTTTTATTTTTTTGTTTATTATTTGTATATAGGCAGGCTACTGATACTTTTTAAGGTTATCTTGTATCCAGCCACTTGACTAAACATATTTTTGACCTGTAGAAGTTCATTGATATAATTTTTGGCATTGCTCATGTATGCTATGATATTATCTTATAATAGTAATACTTTCACTTCTTCCTTTTAGACTGGATTCCCATTAATTTCCTTTAGTTGTCTTATTGCTCTAGCTAAAACTTCAAGAGCTATCAAATAGGTACAGAGAGAATGGACAGCCTTTTCTTTTTTCTCATTTTAGTAGAATTGCCTTGGTTTCTCCCTATATAATCATGGTGACTGTCAGCTTGTTTTATATTCCTTTTATTTTGTTTAGGTATGTTCTTAGGATTGGATTTTGTCAAAGGCATTTGCAGCACCTAATGAGATGATCATATCATTTTTTCTTTCAATTTTTTATATGATGTATTATATTCACTGATTTTCAAGTGTTGAACTATCCCTGTATTTCCAGTATAAAGTCTACATGATCACGGTGGATGATATTTTTGATGTGTTCTTGGATTTGACTTGCCAGCATTTTTGCATCAATGTTCATGGGAGAAATTGGTCTGTAATTCTCTGTCGAGTCTTTGTGTGATTTGGGTCTTAGAGTAACTATGACATCATAAAAAGAATTTGGCAATTTTCCTTCTGGTTCTATTTTGTAGAATAATTTGAGGAGTATTGTATAGGGCCCATGGGTCTACTCCTGCTCCTGGGTTTCATCTTGAGGACAGTTTCTGGTCAGCCAGATAAAAAATTCCTGTTTGTTCCTATGCTCCCTCTGCTCTGCTAGGTGACTAGCTGTAGGGCATTGTTTACTCCATCTTGGGTGTGGCAATTTCCCACCTGCCTGGGGGGAATTCCTTGTGCAGCTGCTAGGGTTTTGGATTTACCCAAGGTTGAATAAAGCAGGTTTGGCTGAACTCCTTTAGAATGACCCAGGTCTCTTGTGGGTTTTTTCAGTCTCCAGGCCCTTGCCCGGCTCGTGTATGGTACAATGGTGCACAAACTGTACCAAGAGGGTAACACAGATGCAGGGGTTAAACTATTGGTATTAGGTCTTTGAAATTCTGCTAGAATTCTGCATTAAAGCCACTCTGACATGAACTTGTTTTTGGTTGGGACCTTTCTATGACTGCTTCTATTTCCTTGGGAAATAGAGCTCTATTTAAATTATTTATCTGGTCTTGATTTAACTTTGGTAAGTTATATATAAGAAATTGAACAAAAAAATGTGCATTTCTTATAGATTTTCCAGTCTTGGTGAGTACAGGATTTTGAAATATGGCCTAATGAATCTCTGAATTTCCTTAGAGTCTGTTGCTACTTTTTCCTTTTTGCTTTTGATTTTGTGAATTTGGGTAATCTCGTTTTTGCTATTAATTATTTTGGATAAGGGTTTATCTATTTTTGTGACTTTCTTGAAGAACCAACTCTTTGTCTCATTGATTTTTTATATATTTCTCTATTTTCTATTTTATTGATTTCAGTCCTCAGTTTGACGACTTCCTCCCGTATACTCTTCTTGCATGTGTTCATTTCTTTTTGTCCTAGAACTTTCAGGTGTGCTGTTAAGTTGTTAGTATGAGATCACTCCAAATTCTTCATGAAGGCCATTAGGGTTATGAACATTCCTTTTAGCACAGTTTTCATTGTGCCCTTACATTTGGGTATGCTGTGCATTCATTTTCCTTGAATTCTAGGAAGTCTTTAATTTCTTTTATTCTTTTTTCTTCCTTTCTTTCTTTTTATTTCTTCATTCCTTTATTCCTTGAGTCAGTAGTAACTCAAAAAAGAGTTTTTCAGTTTCCATGAGCTTGTAGGCATTCTCTTATTTCTGTTGTTGTTGAAGTCCAACTTTAATCCACAGTGATCTGATAAAATTCAGGGGTTTATCTCAATTTTTTCCATCTGTTAAGACTCACTTTATGACTGAGTGTTGATGTAGGTGGGTCTTCTGTCTATGTGTTGCTTTCATTGGTTAATTAATAAAGAGACTGTTGTGGCCTTTTAATAAGGCAGAAAATTAGGTGGGCGGAGTAGGCAGAACAGAATGGTGGGAAGAAGGCAATGAGGCAGACGCTATAGCTCTCCTCTCCTAGATGGACGCAGGCTAGAATCTTCCTGGTAAGCCATCACCTTGTGGTGCTACTCACATTAAGAAAAATGGGTTAACCAAGATGTGAGAATTAGCCAGTAAGAGGCTAGATATAATGGGCCAGGAAATGTTTAAAAGAATACAATTTGTGTGTTGTTATTTCCAGGGCTTAGCTAGCCATGCAGGAGCTGGGCGGGATGAAAAGCAGGCCTGCTTGCCTCATCTTTACAGAGTATATGGTTAGTTTTGAAGAGTGTTCCATGAGGTATTGAGAAGAAGGCATATTCGTTTGCAAATATGCCTTTTTTGACTTTTCCAGAATTCCCTTAGTTTGTGTTTTCTTTATTGCTTCTATTTCCGTTTTCAGGTCTTGAACAGTTATTTGTTTCCTTCATTATTTTCTTTGCTTTCTTGGCTTCCTTTAAGGAATTTATTAATTTCTTCTTTCAGTTTGTATTTCTCTTGATTTCTTTGACTGTTGTAATCTCCATAAAGTTGATTTAAGGTCATTTTCTTGTGCTTCATCTGTGTTAGAATATTTACTGCTTACTGTAGTAGGCTATCTGCATTCTGGTACTGACATATTACCTTTGCTATTGTTGGTGGCACTTAGGTTTGGGGTGATTATAAGTCTAGATTCTGAGTTTGTCTTTGTTAGATGAGTGTTTTGTTCATTGGTTTCTGTTTCCTGTTTGGTCTTTTGGCCAAGTGGTCTGTGGTAAAATAGAAGATATGCACCTGAGTTGGGTGCAGGAGTTCTGGTGGACTGGTCATGGTCTCTGGTCCAGCAGGGTTTCTGGCATCAGGTTTGGCCACTGGTGGAACACAGAGCTCCAGCCAGAATTGTGGGTAGGTATAGAGTGATGAGGGGTGTAGGGATAGTTGGGGGTGGGGTGTGAGGGCATTGACTGCATGGGGGCAGTCTGTGAGTGAGGGGTTTCCATGGGGTCCTGGACCCAGCATGACTTCTAATCGAGCAGGGGGCTTCCATTGGAGTTATTATCTTATTTTTTTCTCTCACCTACAGACCACAAGATCTCACAGATATTTTGGGGAAAATGTCAGTGGCCTTTATAGTGTAGATGAACACTATAAAATAGTCCCACACTAGCTCAGAATTGAGTATAATAAAGGGTTCTTTATTTAGAGATAGACTTACAGAGCACAGTTCTCTGCACGAATGGGGTACAAGAACTGAATCCAGCAGCCGAAAAAGTGAAAGAGAGAGAGAGAGAGAGAGAGAGAGAGAGAGCCCGTATAAGCTTTACATCAGCATTTATATTATAAGTGCCCATGGCCAAGTGGGCTGGTATCTTAAAGGTTATTGGCTGAAGGAACTCCCACAGCACTACTCCCTTTTGTCTAAATAAGAGAGTTCTAAGCCTAAAACAAAACTATATGCAATAAAAATATCAAATATAAAAATTAAAATAACAGCAAGCATAAACAATATCAAGCAAGAGACAAATGCTAAACATTTTAATAGTTATCCTATCCTAAGAAGTCTAAGTCTTGTATTAGAAATGACTTGATTAAGTCATGAGAGGAAAGTAACTATGGCTATCTAGTCTTTAACCCCATTAAAGACCTGAGAAGGGAAATAATATTACTTAAGTAAACAGGAAGTATAAAATCAAGCAACTTCCAAAATGTACAATAATTGACAGAGGCAACTGACTAATTGACCCATCACCCAGAGTCTCATTTTCAATGCTGGAGCAACCAACTTTAACTAAGGCCTAAAGTAACTGATAGACCATTTTCAGAAGTAGGAAAATTTTTAAAACTGTTTTACCCTGTATTGGCAAGGTTTGGCAGCCTTTTTTCTTGTGTCCTGCTTGTCCTGTGTGGACACTGTGCATTTTGTCAGTGATCAAGGCATGGGCAGTTTCTTGTCCAAAGTCTAGTTGTGACAAGAAGAAAACAAGCTCCTAGTAGAATGTCTTCAGTGCCCAACATTCTCTCAAGAATAGATTGGTGTTTCCAGGAGCAATTGTATCTAATGTCAACAGAACCCTAAGTTATTTAAATGCCATGTTCTACAGATCTTTGAAGTGGGTCAAGATTACTTATCTATATGGAATACAATCTCTATGTATCTAAAGAACCTGATTACTCTAACTATAAGTATAATAAATATGAATGACTATTGACCATTGAATTCAATATGACTATTGAATTATAATTTTTAATACTTATATAGCTTAAAGACTAAGACTTCATATCAGAATGATAAACAATCTTTAAACAAATGCACAGCAAATGAGGACAGTGACCTCAAAATGTAAACAATGTATAAGTATCTTAATCAGAGGTAGAAATGTATAGTGCAATATGATAAATGTATCCTAAAATTGTATCAATATACAAAATGTCTTAAGCAGAGATAGAAGCATGCATGGATACAATATGACAAAGTAATTTTACTTAGGTGTAGAAATATGGCAAAAAGAAATAGAAGCATATTCAATATAACAAATATAATTTGAATTATAATTGAACAAATATAATTTAATATATAAAAATCTATACCAATGTAAATTGTCTACAAATAATATCTCACAAGCATTCACTCTATTACTCACTATCATTATTAGTATAAATAAGCTAATACTTAGTTACCTATTATCCCATCCAATTTCCCCTTTTTTCAAAGAGATCCCTGAGCCTACATAATTTTACCTCAACTCCCAAACCCTATACCACTTGTAATCAACTCCGAGTAGATAAACTTAACTCTGAGAACAAACTTTGTTGGTAGAGGGGACATTGTCTTCTAGAATTACTTCCAGCTGCCATGGAAGTGATGTTCTTTCTATGGGATGCTGTAAAGCTAAAATGATGGTTAAGTTTCAAGATACTGTCTGGTATAGTTGCAAAGAGTCTTTAGTAGGGTTTTTCTGAAGTTCTGATTGTCACCTCTGTGAATGAGTTGCCATTTCTCTGTCTCAAGAGGTTTCTCTTTTTCAAACCAAATCTTTATTAATTTTGATGGTATCCATAGCTTTTCTTCTCCTGTGAAACAAGAGCAAAACCCCTTTTTCAATAAAGAACATTTTCTGGCTTCCATTGTAAGGTCAACATATATTTGAAATATACCTGTTGATTTAATTCAGAAGTTTTTTTTTTCTATTATCCGATGTCTCTCCGCTGCCATTGTTCTTTTCTCATTAGTGTTAAGAAAATTCAAGGTTAATAAAGCACCATACAGTCAATTCTGGGGTTATCTTCCATCTTTTTCTGTTTGTTTAACATACACTTTATAGAAATGTAGGATTGTTTGGTATACCTATAATAAATATGCTTTAGATTATAATAAGAAAAAAATGGTTTCATTTTCTTAGAGACATTTGCTGGACCATTATTTGTCTTTATTTTTATAGGTATATCCATGATGGCCATAACTTCTAACAAATGTGTGGTTACTGAATCAGCCTTTTCTGAGATCAGGGCAGTTGTTCATTGAAAACCTGATTAAGTGTCAATGGTGTGGAATACGTATTTTAGTTTTCAAAAAAGCTGCAAGGTGGAACACATCCATCCACTAGATTTCATTCATTTGAGTACCCTTTGAGTTACTCCCTTTAGGTAGTGCTATTTAGTTATAGAAAGAGCAAGTAGGACATCTCTTTATAATCCCCTTAGCTTGTTGTCATGTAATAGAAAACTCTTTATTTCAACCTTTGCTGTTGACATGATTTTTTAATGAAATTCTGAGGCCTTCAGCATGCTTCCAATCAATAATTGATCAATTTTAGCATTACCTTGTGCCAGAGGACCTGGCAGACCCATATGGGATAAAATGCTTGTTTCACATATGGGACAAAGGCTATTCCTGATTATATCTTGAACCTGAATAAATAATGAAGTCAATTCTATATTATCGGGTGTAAATTTAGTGGTTTCAATATGTAAAACAATTCTCTTTGCACATTGTGAATCAGTAACTATTTTTAGAGGTTCTCTAAAATCCCTTAGCACTATGAGAATAGCATATAATTCTGCCTTTTGGACAGAATTGTGAGGGTTTTGTTTCATGCACCTTACTTAATTTTTTAAATGTATATCCTGTATTTTCTGATTTATTTGCATCAGTATAGAATGTAAGAGCTCCAGTTAATGGTGTGTCATGTATAATGTGGGGGAGAACTTAAGTTGTTCTCTTTATAAAGTTAATTCTATTGCTTTTGGAATAATTGCTATTAATCTCCCCTTAAAAATTAGCACAAGCCCTTCGCCATGTTCATTGTCTTCCTATTTTTTTTTAAAATTTCATCAGTAGAAAAAGGCACTATAATTTCTTTTGGGTCCATTCCTGCTAGTTGACAAAGTCTCAATTTTCCTTTTATAATTAATTCAGAGACTTTTTCCACATAAGTTTTTAATTTTTTGCTCAGTTTATGTAGTAAAAAGATCCATTCTAAGATAGTATCTTCTCTCTGCATTAAAACTTTTGTAGAGGAAATTTTGGGGGGGCATAGGACTAGAATGCAATTAAGATTTGGATCCACCTGTTCCACATGTGCCTTTTTAAATTTCTCTTCAAAGCTAGTACATTCTTAGCTTCAGATTTTAATTCCCTGTGATTATTTTAGCCTTTGTCACCATCTAGGGTTTTATTTAAATTAACAATTAGATAGGTATTATTTCAACCAGTAGGCCATAGATTGGAAATATTTCCTAACAATCTTTAAAAGTCTTTAAAAGTTTGCAATCAATCCCTCCTGATTTAAGCCTTTTGTGTTCTAAATTTATGCAAACCTATCTTATAACCTAAGTTATTGATAGAATCCACTCTTTGTATTTTTTGGAGTAATTTATAATCCCCATTTAGGCAAAACTTTCTTTACTTCTTTAAACATTCTTTCTAAAGTATCTCCATTTGAATCAGATAGCACAATGTCATCTATGTAATGATAAATTGCAGCTTCAGGAAATTGTTCACATATTATTTCTACTGACTGACTTACAAGTATTGACACAGGGTGTGTCTATTGAGCATTCCCTATGTGAGTCCATAGATATCTCCTAGTAGGCTGAGAATTATTATAAGTAGGCACTGTCAAGACAAATTTTTCTCTGTCCTTTTCTTGTAAATTTACAGTGAAGAAACAATATTATAAGTTAATAACTATAAGAGGCCATCCTTTAGGCACAAGGAAGACAAAGGAATTCCAGATTCCATTGTAGAGGGCCCATAGGTTGAATTACCTGTTGACAGCTCTTAGATCTATCACCATTCTCCATTTTCCAGATTTCTTTTTAACAACAAATACAGGAGAATTCCAAAGGCTGGTTGATTTTTCCATATGTTGAGCATCTAGTTGCTCCTGTACCAGCTGTTTTAAAGCCTGCAGTTTCTCTTCTGTTAAAGACAATTGTTTAACCCATATTGGTTTCTCAGTTAACCATTTTAAAGGTGGGGCCATTTGTACCTTGAAGAGTTGCTAGTTGTTTCATGATCCTGTACAGCCTGAAGAGATGATGACCTTGTTATTTTTTATAGTATCTTGTCCTTCCCAAAAATATGAGTTTCTGAGACTACAGGAATGTTCATCTGGGTATTTCATTGCTGCAGCTGGTCATGACCCCATAAATTCACTGCAATATTAGCCACATATGACCTCAGCCTTCCTCTATGGCCTTCTGGTCCTATGTATTTAATCCATCTTGAGCCATGTTTCACTTGAGATTGGGTTCCAATTTCTAGGTATTGAATATCTGTCTCTTGAAGAGGCAAATTCAGAGCCAAGATTCTGGAGTCACATCCACACTTGTGTCCAGTAGCCTCTCAATGACAATGTTTTTCTAAAAATTTTGCCTTTTCTAACTAATAGCATTTCCATAGAAGTTGTGGCCTGTCTTACAGGACCAATGAAACAAATTGAAGCTATTCGTGTAGGGCAGCCTTATTGCTGGAAGCCCATGTCTTCACCATCTCCTTAATAAAAGGTGAATGCAAGCCATAAGATACTACTGCTGAATTAATTTCTTTTTGATTGTTCATACTTAAATTTTTTCATCTACCTTCTTTAAATCATTTTGTGCATTTAGTACTTGATGGTTTATCAGAGGAGATTACAGGTTAAGTAGCTGAAACCCTTGGTAAGTCATTTTTGATTCTGACAAGTACTGGTGATGCTAAATCCTGTTCTTGTACCTTCTCTCCTTACTCATGAGTTTCAATAATTTCCTGAATCATTTCAAATCTTTTTACAAGTGTCTTTTGTAAAACCTGAATCTCTTGATCCATGAATATTTCTAATGATTTCATTGACTCATTTACCCTCTCGTCCTTATTCTGCTCATATGATTCTAAGGTATGAAAAATTTTTATTGAGAATAATGTCTCATCCTTGGATGTTATTTGGATGGCATACAGATTACATTCCTAGAGAGATACTCTATCTGCTAACTTAACATAACTTTTAAACAGTTTTCAAGTGTCAAATTCAACACTATGAATTCTTTTAGATAATTTCTCTGCTGTAGGGATTCCTACTGCCAGTAGCCTTTAAGTTATCTGCCTTCTTGGGTGTGGCTTCTTATACTATATACTGATGTAAAGCACATGTCCAGCCTCTTTTCCAGCAATGGGATCCAGTGTTGTTCCCCATTCCAGCAGAGGATTGTGATCTGTGAGTTACCCCTAAATAAATAACCCTCTATTTTACTCAATTCTGAGCTAGTGTGGAGATTTCTTTTAAGTGTCTTTCTTCATTTCTCAACACCTTTTGACATGGGTTGAATTTTGTCTGCCAAATTAATATCATCCTTTTCAATGGTATTAATTTTTTCAGGTAACTTTTGATTTTGATGGCATGAATCCTGTCAGCTAGTTGTTCATTATTAGTCTGTAAAGACTGCATAATTTCTAAAAGTGCCTCATTCTTGCCTCTGTTATCAAACCATTTTACTTGGATTATTGAACTTTTACGTGGTTCTCCAAAAAGACTTTGTACTACAGACTGTCTCCCTCAGACATTTATTTTTGCTTTGTATGCTGTTCTGTCTCACACAATCCTCACTGCACCTCTGTTGGTTACAGTGGATTTCATTATATCTATTTAAGTTTGTACATGGTGTGGTGACATGGTTTGAATTTTAAATATCCCACAAAGGTGCATGGGTTAAAGACTTGATGTTCCCTCTTCCCTCTTTTGCCATGAGAGATTGTGGAACCTTTATGAGGTGGCGCCTACAGACAGGTCTTTGGTCCCTGGGAGTATGATTTCAAAAGGATTATGGGATCCTTGATTCTACTTCATGTCTTTCCCTTTCCAGCTACATGCTGGTCTGCTACATGTGTCCAACATGACATACAACCTCCCCCTCCCACCAGTGAAAAGCAATGGGTCTTCGTATCCTTGTAATCATGGGCTGTGTCTCATTTAAGGTTACTATTGCTGTGTGGAAACACTGCAAGCAAAATAACTTGGGGAGGAAAAGGTTTATTTGGCTATGCTTCAACATTAATGTTTATTATTGAAGGAAGTCAGGACAGGAACTCAAATACGTCAGTGGAGTTGAGTTTTCATTGTGCTACCAAGTAACTCCCAAATAAAGACACGGAGATTTAATATTAATAATAACTGCTTGGCCTTAGCTTAGAATTGTCCCATTAGCTCTTTTAGCTTAATTTAACTTATTTCTATTCATCTACATTTTGCCTCTAGGCTTTTACCCTTTCTTTCATTATATATGTTCTACTTTTTTGCTTTCTCAATATCTGTCTGTCTGGACCCTGGCATTTCCATGGCATTATTTTTTCTTTCTTCACTGAGCCTAAACTCCTCCTCCTATTTACTCTCCCTGTCTGGAAGTACCACCCATACCTATTCCCTCACTATTGGTTGTTCATCTTTTTATTAGATCAATCAGGTGCCTTAGGCAGGCAAGGTAAAACAGCAACACATCTTTACATAATTAAATAAATGCACTACATCTTTACATACTTAAACAAATGCAACACATATTTGCATAATTAAACAAATATTCTGCAACAGGGAAGGGCATGGAGGCAGGAGCTGATGTGAAGGCCATGGAAGAATGGTGCTTACTGGCTTGCTCCTCATGGCTTGCTCAACCTTTTTTCTTATAAAACTGAGGACCACAAGGTGGTTCCACTCACATTGGCTTAACCCTTCCTCATCAATCATGAATTAAGAAAATGCCCTACAGGCTTGCCTACAGCTAAATCTTATGGAGGCATTTTGTCAAGAGGAGGCTCCCTCCACTCCAATGAGTCTATCTTGTGTAAAATTAACATACAACTATCTAGGACATGATGAAATCTTCAAATCTGTGGGTCCAAAATAAACTATTGCTTTTTTTTTTCATAAGGTGAGCATTTCTGTTATTTTTTTTGTTATAAAAGGCTGATAGACACATAGAATTCTATAAAATGAAAGCAGGGTGAGAATTAATAGATGTTAATTCTAAAAATGTTAAGGTCATAATATTTCTATATCTCTTTCATAGATATTTTTACTTAAAAAGTTTTGCCTTAAAAAGTTAAGAACACAAATTCTAAATAAAAATTTTGTTGATAGTCTGTTCTCTAATATTCTCTAATACAGATAAGTTAATATAAAAGCTTTCTGAATGATGATGTCCGGGTAATGTGGAAACTGGGGTGGATTATAAACTGCATTTCCACATCAAGGGCATCAGATGAAAATAGGATTACAAACAATAGCAGAAAAGGAAAAAAGGCCTGGGTCAATGACCTGGCAATATTAACATTTTGGCTACATTTTAGGAAAATCAGAAATAAGATCTTGTGCCAGGTTTTTGTTTTCCCCAAAGAAAAAAATGTCCCAGCTCTTTACTCCTGGCAGAGTTACTCTCTGTTTGGCTTCTCTTTGAAGAAGTCTCATGGCCTCTGATCCATATTCACTGGCCTTGCCTCAGCCTCAATCAGCCTCTCTGACTCTGTTGTCATCAAGCCCATTCCTTCATTGTGTGCAGTCTCTTGTTCCCACTGACAGATCTCACTCACATTGAGCACTTAGCCTTTTTATGTTATTCAAATTCTGAGATACAAATAATTCTAGTTGTTATTACTAGTACTTTGCTTATTGTCACTTAAAGCTAGTTTATGACATTAAAAAGTAAATATTCTTAAATATGATTAAGTACAAAAGATCATTTTGGCTTTTTTAATGGTTCTTGTTATCATATATTTTATGTAATAGAGAATTTTATGTCATTTCATAAATGTATTTCAATCTTATTCACATCCATTAACCTCTCTTGTGTCTTCCGCCCTCCTGCTAATGTCCAATCAGACCCCCTTCTATTTTCAAATATCTTTTCCCCACTGTGGCCCAGTGAGTTTCATTAGCGTTATTTATAAGAAGAGAAGTGATAGTATAGAACCATGAGTGCCTTACCAGTAGTTATAACACCGAGGAAACTCTCTCTCCCCTAAACAGCCTGTAACTAAGTACACACCCTCAGAGGTGGGTGGGGTCCTTCTGCAATAGGGCTCCAATCTTGCACATATAGTTACATCTGCGGTGAGCTCAAGAGTGGAGCTGCCATATCATGTGCTCTGACGTCAGAATTTCAGTTATTCAGCTGCTTCTCACCAGATGTTTTCAGAGCCTTGAAGGCAGGTAATATAGATGTTCCCTATGGCTGGGCATCCCTCAGTCATTTATTCTTATCAAAGTGACAAGCTGTGGATCTCTGTAGTCTCCACTGACCACTGTAAAGTGAAACTTCTCTGACCAAATCTGATAGAACAACAATTCTTTGCACATAAATACAGTTAATTTCTGAGACAATTTGACAGGCACATCATGTCCATTAGTAGAAGAACAGTAACAGCTTTCCCACTAGGACTTGTGCCCTCTGTGGTCATGTTAGAGTTTTAGAAGATACCATTTTTTTCCAATTGCAGTTTTCTGCCTCTGTATCTCTCTCTCTCTCTCTCTCTCTCTCTCTCTCTCTCTCTCTCTCTCTCTCCACCATGTGTCTCCAACTTATTTGAAGTGAAGAAGTTAAACATAAATTGTCCATTAAATTAATGAAGAGTAGAGAGAAAGAAATGTTTACATTCCCATTGTATCTTAACTAGATTCAGGGGTCAAAGTCACCTTGTAAATAACTTACACCCTCTCTCCTTCCCTACTATAGACTATTGTCTTGAAAAATCACTATGTGTTTCTAAGCAGGGGAGAGGTTTTACTTTGGTTCATAGGTAATGATTCATTATGGTGGGGAAGATATGGAGAATGCCTTCATTCTTAAAGGAAAGTGAAGGGAAACCTTCATTTCCTCAAAAATGATTAAGAGTTTTAAGATCCTTAGAAATCTTAAAAATAATTTTTCTGAAAGCAGGAATAAGCCTCCATGTCTAAATGAGTTTCTAGAACCTCCTCTTATCATAAGTGAAATATCATGCCTTATGTTAAGTACCCTCACATCCCAAGACATATCTTACATCATCCTTGCTGTGATTTGAAAGCACATTTTCATGCACGTTTGTTTTGTCAGTTACTGTTTTGCATGCAGGAGATAAAACCCATGGTCTCATATATGCTATGCATTGGTCCAGTTTTAAAATGACACTTAGAGGAACCTAGAGAACTGAGGCCTCCTACCACTAATGGACCACAGATTATTCAATAGTGCGCTGTGCAAGCTCTGAGAATAGAATTTTCTCAATCTTCTCCTTAATTTATGGGAATGTTAGTTACTGTTTGTAGCTTAACTTTACACTGCCTTGCCTTTTTCTCTCCTTCCCGAGGAGTTTGTCATCCAGAAAGGCACTACCACAGGGCAGTGATACTTGGAGGAATAAGTAGCACTGTGCCTGTCTGCTCCATCTCTCTCCCGCCATCTTCTGCTTCTACACTCAGAGTCCATCATTAAAACTTCATATTATTTCAGGTGACATAAATTGCAGGGTTGTTTTATTTGTTGAAACTGGTGAATTATGTTTATTTATAATTTGTATTCCATGAATTTCTATCGTCTTGGACCCTAGAGTCCAATTACTGAGGAGGAGTCGCCCGAAGAAAACACTCTCACACCACAGTTGATGTAAAAGCGAGATGATTTTAATTCTGTCATGACAGGGTCACTCAGCATTCAAGCCAAGGACCCTGAATAGCTGGTACAGGCTACTTTTAAAGGAAAAAGCCACAGAAACAAGGGGGGAATCTGGGAATTGTTTTTCATCCTAACCATATCTGAAGAACTGAGTCAATATCTCCTGACCAAGGCTGAGAAACTGAGTCTATATTGTGGGTTATCTTGCTCTAATTCCAGGAACGGAGCTCTATTTGGAGAATATCCACAAGGGCACAGGGAGATAGAAAGTCCTCAACATTCTAGTATGTGTGTGGGTAATCGTTAGATTCCTGGCTCCTGGGGTGGGGGACAGTAATGCTGAGATGCCTTAGAGATGCTTCAGAGTTGTCTTGGAGTTCTACATTGGAAGTGATCAAAGTAAAAATAAAATGTCCATTAAATAAATGGAGAGTAGAGAGAAAGCTCAGTCAGTGAGTCACTTATTGGGCAAGCATGGGGACCTGAGTTTTTTCTTCAGTACTCACATGAAAAGCCAGGCATGTAGTCTAAGCATGAGAGAGGCATAGACATGCTGATCCCTGTGGATCTCTGGCCAGCTAGTCTGGCTCAATTAGTGAGTTTCAGGTTTCAACAAGAGAACCTGTCTCTAAAGAGTAATGTAGACAGCTCCTGAGGAACATAACTTGAGGCTAAACTTTGGCCTCCACAGGAATGCATACAGGGTACTTGTGTACTCATTGACACAAGTATACAATAATATATACACTACATACACACACCTATCTACCTACCTACACGAGACACTCATGAGGGTACAAAAAACCACAAGGAAATTAAAAGGAATTTTTTTCATCTCTTTTCTCATTTCCACGTCCCTTATCTTCTGAAATGATAAAAAAGTAAACTGTCAACTTTGATTCAGCCTTGGTTAAAACAATAGGAAACTATAAGTCACTGTGATATTTGATTATTATATTCTATCATGATTTCAGAAACTCGGGTGGTAACGTATTTATGGGAGACAAAGGGACTTGGTACATGCGAAAAGAGTTTTATTTGGAATTAAATGAGTGTGCCAGTTACTAAGTTTTGCATCTCAGCTCCAAGTGTCTCTTTCCATCTGCTACATGATACTGGAGCTGGCAACTCAGGAACTGCATTTACATGTTACCAGTTGGTTTACTATGCAGCTCTGTCAGCTGTGGTGTGGTGCAGCGTGGTGATTAAAGGGGAGTACAAGGTGTCAAGAGGAGGAAGGAGCTATATGAAGCTTCCTGTCTGCTTCCTATTCTGGGGAGCTCCTGCTATCTGAGATGGCAGTTTCCTCCCATCATATCACTGGCAGATCCTGTCCGTTTGTGCCTTTTCAGAGATGCTAGGACCGGCTGTCTGGAGACCGCTCTGCAGAGATGGGAGTTTTAGCTCTGTGGGGTTTCTTCTGCAAGCTTCTGGATTTTACAGTGGCCAACCTCTTTCCATTGTTTCCCCGCCCAAGGTGGCAGCTGTTTCTTGCAGTTGCTATTTCATGTTCCGTTTTTGCCTTTTCAGTCACGTAGTTAACAATTCTTGGGCTATATTTTCTCTGTTAAGTATCTAGTGTATAACAGCTGTATCCTGACAGGATCTCACTGGAGACAATGGATAGAGACCAAGTCTCTTATTATGGTCCCTATGCCTCCTAAGTTGGTCAGTCAAACTCTTCCTGAGCTACTAAATATTTTCCCATCACACTTAATTTTTTTGTTAGAACTGAAGTTTCTTTGAACAACAAAAATAGGAACCATAATTTTATACTTTATTGGGGGATAATATATGCTAAAAGAGTGTAATTTTCTTTTTTTAGGGCAAAAATGAACAGTTAAACTCATTACTACATGGATCATGTGTCATTTAGAAAAACCACAGATAGTAAGTCTCCTTTCTCTATTTCTGATCCTGCTAAATAAGATGAAGATGGTGGTGCTCAAAGCTAAAAACAAAACAAAACAAAAAACCCAAAACTCAAACAAAAACTCCAAACAAATGAAAAACAAAAAAAAAATAAAAACAAAACAAAAATGTCCTCTATTTGTTTCTCATGATTTGCTATTAGAAAAGTTAAAAGAGCTTTCAAAGGATGGTGAGAAGACAGCTGGTTCTATGAAGAGAACCGATGATGCTATTTCCAAATTAGACTTAGCTGTTGACTCTCTGCAAGCAAAGCAATGAGCAGTGCTCTTGTGATCAAGTAAAATAAAGTTGATCTTTTCTTCCACATATCAGCCCTAAAATAAAGGAAGCGTACAGTCACTGAGACATTCCAGGGTTAGTTGGAAATTAAGGCTAGGACAGCCAGTCACATGGAAATAAAATGGCTGAGATCACATGGCAGAAAACACCTGGATTTTGATCTGAAGAAAGCATAAATCAGGCCTGTTCAGGATAACCTTAAAAATGAAGAATAGATTATGATATTAAAAATACAGAAGAAAAAAACTTGTCAACTAAAAGTTGTACATCTTGGAAAATCGGAAGTAACTTAGATCTGCCTTACAAGAAATCATAAAGAAATTGTTTGAATTAATGGAAAATAATACAGGATGATGTCATTTATAAAATTAAATGATACAGTAAATATGCAATTGTTTGAAAATGTATAAATAAATATACTTGTTGTTTGAGCTGTCTTAAGAGACACACAGTTGTACAAAGCAGTTATGAAGGCATTATGTTAGGAGACTAGTGTCAGTTGTGAAATGTGTGGCAATTAACACAAAGAACGAGAAAGAAAAAGGTCCTACACTAGAGAAAATTTTCAATATTTTGCTGAATTTACCTCCTGTACATTAGGCTGAAGTCGAGTGTGATTATTATATACAACTAATAAGAATAGTAATCTATATCATAATTCTAAGAAAATAGCTCAGAAAATTATCTAATTGGTTTGATAGAAAGGGCCAGGTCTAGTTGATATATGTACTCAAGCACATGGTAGGCTGAGAGAGATAGCCTGGGCTACAGATAAAACCATTTTAAGCAAAAACACTTTTGAGTGACCATGAGATGATACAGCAAGTCAAAGTTCTTGCGATAGTAAAGCTGGTGACATGAGTTTGATCCCTGAACTCCAAACAAAGGAGAAAGGAAAGAACGGAGTCCACAGGGTTATCCTTTGACCTCTACACAAGTGTGTGGCATGCACCCTTCCCAGCATATCATGTGAACTCACACAACAATAATAATGTTTTTAAATTGACAGGTATTGAAATGATACACTAAAAATTCCTACACAAAAGAGGATTGTTAGGAGGAAGAGATACAAAATTCATGAGACATTTGGAAGACAGGAAAGTAATGAACATACTTTCAATGAAATCAATAATTACACCAACAATCAAAATGCAAAAATTCTTAAATTGGATTTAAAAAGATGTCATACAGATTGCAAGACTTAATTGATTAAAAACAAAAATGAATTCACATAGCTGAAATGGCTACATTAATATAAGACAAAAATGAAAATTAAGACAATATCACTAGAGACATATCTACATATTATGAAAGTAATGGTTTTATAACAAGACTTTTGTGTTCCACTTTCAATAGTTGCTAGAACAAAAAGGCAAAAAAACCATATTAAAGAGTTGAACTTTTGCACTCATTTACCTGCTGTGTTATACATCCCTTCCAGTGGATAAGCATGTATTGATTCCAAAAACGCCTGGAACACTTTCCAGGATAGGACACATGGAAAAGCCTAAGCCAATCCCTGAATGAATGTTCTCCAACTAAAGTGAATCTGAAATGCAGATCAATATCAGAAATAAGTAGGAAAATGTGGAAAGCAAATTAATGCTTCTGCAGAACATACATGACTAAGGAAAGTCATTAGGTATCTTAGGAACCTCTTGACCTGAATGACAAAAGACATTTCTGTAAATATAGGTAACAGGAAAGGGTATGGATCTACCTGATAATGTTTGAAAAATAGAAAAAAAAAACCCCCTCAAGTCAATATTCTAGTCTTTACCTTTAGGAAACTAGGTAAAGATGATAAAACTATATCCAAATCCAGATGCAATAAGGAGGGATTAGAGAGATGACTTAGGCATAACAGGAGCTGCACTCGCAGAAGACCCTTTTGGTTCTAAGCACACACATGACAGCCCATAACCATCTGTAACTCAGTCCTGGTGATCTGACAACCTCCCTAACTCCGGTGTGCACCAGGCAGACATATGGTCCATAGACATATATGCAGGCAAAATACCCATAATCATAAATATACATAAAAATAAACCTTAAAAAGAAAAAATAGGTATTAAGCAGGGAAAATTTATCAGTCATTCTAAGTCATTGATGGTATGATCATACCTAGATATTAAATCCAGGCAGCATTCACAAGATAAGGGGAAAATGCACAGTATATTTACAAAAAATACTGAATAATGCACTAGAAATTCAATCCAGTGACATGTAAAGGGAATTATTATGATATTAATCAAATGAGACTCACTTAGCAATGCAATTTGATTAATAAACAAAAATCAATTTATGTCTTCTACTGTATTTACAGGATGCATGAACCTAAACCCCCAATGGGTTACAATCATAAATTAGGGGAAATAATGAAGGAAACCTAATTGTCAATTCACAACTAAATCTCTCAATCTAGAAATAGAAATATACTTTCTCAGCCTGCATCCTAGTCACCCCACCATTAAGGAGGGATTTATGATGGAGGGTTTGGTAGACCCAGAACAGTCGGTCACAGACATTTGACATATGAGATCTACAGAAGTAAATCAGACCAACACACCTGTCATGGTGGGCCACAACAAGTAACCCTTGGGTATGGAATAAATATCCTGGACCTTGGATGAGAGGCAGCTTTGTGATATCCAGAGGGAAAGGAGTGCCTGAGACTTTAGAATAAAGCCACTTTGTTTATTGATTGATCCTACTTGCTTGCAGAGCTAGGATGCCACTCTTTGGATACCATTAGTAACCGCACTTGCTCTTTGGTGGCCATTCCTTGGCTATGGATACTTACTCATGAGCCATGAGGAGACAGGGGGTTATATTTAGGAAGTGGTCTCCTGTGCCTATACATTGAAGACTACTTCCCACTTTCTCTTCTATCAGATTCAGTGTGGTCAGATTTATATTGAAGTCTTTAATCCATTTGGGCTTAAGTTTTGTGCATGACAATAGATATGGATCTATTTTCATTCTTCTACATATTGGCATTCAGTTATGCCAGAACCATTTGTTAAAGATGTTTTCTTTTTTCTATTGTATTATTTTAGCTTCTTTGTCAAAAATCAGGTATTCATAGGTGTGTGGATTATTATCTGGGTCTTCAATTTGATTCCATTGGTCAACCTCTCTGCTTTTATGCCAATACCAATCATAAATTTTTAATACTGTAGCTCTGTAATAGAGCTTGATGTCAGGGATGGTGATGCCTCTGGGAGTTCCTTCATTGTCCAGGATTGTTTTGGCTGTCCTGGGTTTTTTGTTTTTTCATTAGAAGTTGATTTTTGTTCTTTAAAGGTCTGTGAAGAATTTTGTTGGGATTTTGATAGGGATTGTATTGAATCTATAGATTGCTTTTAGTAGGATTGTCATTTTTATTATGCTGATTTTACCTATTGAAGAACAAGGGAGATCTTTCCATTTAACTGGTATCTATTTCAATTTCTTTCTTCAAAGACTTAAAGTTCTAGTAAAAATAGTTCCTTCATTTCTTTGGTTAGTGTTACCCTAAGATATATTATGTTATTTGTGGGTATTGTGAAAGGTCATGTTTCTATGATTTCTTTCTCATCTCCTTTATCATTTGTATATAAGAGGGTTACTGATTTTTTTTTTACTTGATCTTGTATCCTGCCACATTACTGAAGCTATATATTAGCCATAGGAGTTCCCTTGTAAGTTTTTGGGATCACTTATACATACTATCATATCATCTGCAAATAACAAAAGTTTGATTTCTTCCTTTCTAATTTGAATCCTTTTGATCTCTTTTGTTGTCTTATTGCTATAGCCGGAAGTTCAAGAACTATGTTGAAGAGCTATGGAGAGAGTGGACAGACTTGTTTTGTGCCTGATTTTAGTAGAATCTTTTTGAGTTTCTCTCCATTTAATTTGATGTTGGCTATGGGCTTGTTGTATATTGCTTTTATTATGTTTAGATATGTTATCCATCGTGGAGATTGTCATTGAAGACTAAACCTTGCGGTTTAGATTTCAAGTCTTCAAATATATGAATCAAATAGACATCTTTTCTTTATAAAGTCATTGCACCTTATGTAGTAATTGGTGCGGTGGGGCTGCTCCCCAGCACCCCGCTGCCCGCACGGCTAGCTTTATACCCTAAATAATTACACGGACACTGTATTCATTTAATCACTGCTTGGCCATTTCTATCTAGCCTCTTCTAGGCTAACTCTCGCACCTGGACTAGCCCATCTCTAATAATCTGCTGTAGCCCATAAGTGCGCTTACCGGGAAGATTCTAGCCTACGTCCATCCTGGGTCGGAGCTTCATCGCGTGTGCCTCAGAGAGCAGAGCTCTCGCCTCTGCCCGCAAGAGTGGAGCATCGTGTCTCTCTGAGGAGCCTGCCCTCGAGAGGAGAGCTGTGGAGTCTCTGAGCTCACTTCCTCTTCCTCCCAGAGTTCTGTTCTGTTTACTCCTCCCATCTATGTTTTAACCTATCAGGGCAAGCAGCTTCTTTATTTAATTAACCAATGACCTTTCTCCATCAACCTTAGATACTTTATTAGAGAAACAAAAGTGGGCTGAAACACTGCCCATTGACATTTCATGTTACTTTTTATATGAGTCCATTGGCCATTTCTGCTTTTCTGAATACAATGAAACCATAAGTCCAAAGATCAGTTCTGGACAGGCCCTAGCAGTCCCAGTTGGAATTCTTGTGAGGTTTTTTGCACACAAAAGCCATTCTCATCATTAATGACATTTTAATCATTACTTTTTGCAATGTGGAGCTGCTTTATATATTTATTATTCTTATTCATTTTTAGTATTCATCTCCATTTGCCATAGTTTCATTGACTCATTATTGTCATCTGGACAATAAAATCTTTACTTAAATGATTTCTTCCAATTAGCATATGTGTATTTCCCTTATTATCATAATTGTTTACTAGATGAATTTTAATTTCTTATTACTGGTTTATAGCCTTCTAAAATATTCAACAAATGTGATAGGTATTCACTGAATACAAACTAGTTTGCACATCCCTGGAGAGTCTGTGGTGAAAAGATGGATATAGTTTCAGCTTTATTGGTGGAGACAGATGCAAAAACGATCATGTTAATCAAACAATTAGCAATCACATCAGAAATCGATACACACACACATATACATGCACCTGCACATGTATGAACAGGTCAAGGATTGTAGGGTGAAAAAAGTCACATTAGCATGCATAGACCTGAAAATGATTTTGACTAATTCGAGCCAAGTGGAAGAGGTGTGTCCAGAGGAGGAATCTGTAAGCCAGGCTGGTCTCGTACTCACAGATATTCACCTACCTCTGCCTCCCAAGTGCTGGGATAAAAGGTGTGTGCCACCACCACTTTGAAACTGCTTATTCTTTCTTTCTTTCTTTCTTTCTTTCTTTCTTTCTTTCTTCCTTCCTTCCTTCCTTTCTTTCTTTCTTTCTTTCTTTCTTTCTTTGTTTCTTTCTTTCTTTCTTCCTACCTTCCTACCTACTTTCCTTCCTTCCTTTCTTTTTCTTTCCTTCCTTCCTTCCTTTCCTCTCTCTCTCTCTCTCTCCTCTCTCTCTCTTTCTCTCTCTCTCTTTTCTTTTCCTTTCCTCTCTCTCTCTTTCTTTCTTTTTCCTTTCTTTGTTTCTTTCTTTTGTCTTGTCAAGACAGGGATCTGGCACTCAGAGCTGAGGGAAAGTGCTAGGGAGTGGAAAAGAGGAGTCTGTGTATAGCCTAGTAGCTCAGTATTTGATTCAGGTTGCACTAGAATAATTTTTAGTAGGACATTGCCATTTTTATAGCTACACATTAAAAGAATCCCTCCCAAATAAATGAAGTCATCCTCCTGGCCAGGGTAGAGGAGAACATAAAGGGAAGTCAAGGAGATGCATTTTAGGACACTTCAGAAGAGTGAAGGTTGATTTTGTATATTATTGTGTTAGGGCCAAAGAATGAGAAATAAGCCTCAGAGGTAAATCTAAGAAGATGTAATTTGTATCCATAGCAACCAAATGGGTAGTGCAGACAGGGTGTACATATTCAAGTTGTACATTTGAATATGGACAGGAATGTGAATTTTTAAGATTTTTTTTTCTGTTTTGTTCAAGGCTAACTCCAGTGCCATGAGAGATAACTAAGTAATGACAGAGAGTGAGCAGATCTTTCGATCGGGAGGGTATAAATCTGGCTCTCTCTAGATTCTGTCAGAAGCTAGGAAAATGGTGAATTCCTCAGCAGTGTAGGAAAAGCTAAACAAGAACAGACAAGCTCCAGCCCTGGGGCTTGCAGCCCTCAGCAACACCCAGGGGTGGGGGTGGCCAAAGCATTGCTTATCATTTCCATCAGATTTTGTGTGACATCTGGTGTGGTCTACCTCTGTGGGTCTTGAACATGTCCCAGTCCTACTGTCTCCTCTGCAGCACTCAACTTGGCTCTACCTCAGGAATCCTAGGCCCTTCATCACTACGTTACTCTTGCTTTTTTCACTTACTCTTTCATGGAAACTAAGTACATGTCAGGCAACTGGGAGAGAGAATTAAAGGACAAGATGCAACATGGTGCTAAAATGGGGGTGAAAAGCAGTGTTTCTGTGACTGGCTGCCCATCAGTCAGGGCCAGGTCAGATGTGTAGCATTTTATTCTGAAAGACATTTCCATGCTCTGTATAGCTCAGCTATTTCTCCATCAAAGCTTCCTTGTGCCCACATCCGATTCTCATCCTTATTGCACCCAGGTAGAAAGAGATTTGTTCATATCTTATGTAATATCTGCCTATTGCTGGACTAAATTTATTGTGGAAAGAGCAGTCGTTGATCTCATGCATTTTATCCTATTCTTTCTACATGGATCTGAGAATCACAAGCATACTCCATAATTACAGATCTCATAAGATTTGAACACACACATTTTGTACTTAATTTCTCCTTAATAAAATGAGATTCAATAAAGTGAGATCTTTTCATATTATGAGGGTTGCTAAAAATAGAAAGCATGCTCTTAAAACCAACTTACTTTCCTAGTATAAAAGTTAATTCCAAACATAGGTTGTTATTTTGCTTTTGTCTCTATTTCATTTTCTAGGGGAAAATGAAAAAGTACTTGCTAGAATGTAAACTGGGCTAAGTGATCAAAACAAATGGTAAGCAAGACGCCATATCCGTTCCATTATATTTTTAAAATAAATATCACGGAAGTATGTTTTACTTTACATGTCTGTAATAATTAAAGATTATCTCTCTCTAAGTAAATGATTTATCTTCAAATCACAAAGAACTTCCAGACACACTCTAAGATCCTCTTTTCAGCACCTGACCCTCCCCAATTCTAATGAATGAAGCTCATTGAATAAATGTAAATGTTACCAGTACTGACTTCATCTCAGTGGGTCTTTTTGCTAAATACTACAAATATACTCATGATAGGACTTACATAAAAACCGTTAATCCATGTAAAACAGCACCAGCAAGTGAAATGTAAACAGACCACTAAATGAGAGCGACCCTAACCTCTCAGAAAACCTGCTGTGAGAATGAATGAATTAACATTTGAAAGATGCAGAGCAGACTAACGTGTGGCAAAGCAAATTCACATCGGCTTCTCTTGCAGGCGCTGCTACTCACAAGCACAGTTCCTGTTTAATCTGCATCAGAGATTATTGTCAGCCTGCGCATCAAAGTTATGTTGGCATTATAATCATTTTCTCAAAAAAAAAAAAAAAGATATCACACTGTCTACTAAGCAAGAGTTTTGTATATAAATCAGTTTCTGAGATACCAGAAGAGCCTCCACTCCAAAGAGCTTTTTAAGCACATAATTGCTTTTTCAGGAACATCAAAGATGCCTGTACGAAGAGTGAGTTTCCTCTCCTCCATCCCATTCCCCAGGCAACTGTTCCAGATCGCCTCTGTGACAGCCGGCTTTGGAATCCATTCCAGCTTGAACTGGAAGGAAATATTTGCAAGAGGTGAGGTGGCAAGTGACCTTGGATGCTGGCACTCCCAGTTGGAAAATAATCCCTCTGTTCTGTGACCTCTCCCTCTTGCCTCTCTAAAGAGTCCTGACTGATCTTGTCACCTTTCTTTCCCACACTCTCAGGGATCTCTGGTCCTCTTTACCCTTGGTCGCTAGCTCTTAAGGCTGCCAGGATTTTCACACAAGGATGATAATTGGAATCTGTCTCCATACTGTTAAAATCACTCTTTGCTTGAGATAGACTCTCTATGTAGCCCAGGCTCCCTTGAACTTGCTGTTCTCTTACCTCAGCAGAGTGACTCTTGTTGGCAGAGTCACTCATAGGCATGTGCTAACTCCCTTGGCCTTGAATCAATCTTTTCTTTTCTTTTCTTTTTTCCTTCCTTCCTTCCTCCCTCCCTCCCTCCCTC
>NC_022035.1:8704507-8712889 GCF_000317375.1 Microtus ochrogaster | reverse complement strand
CTCTCTTTCTTTTTTAAATTTATTTTTTGTTTTATTTTAGCCCAACCATAGTTTCCCCGTCCTCCCTCCGCTCCTTCCAGTTCCATCCCCCCAACTTCCTAGTTCTGGGATTAAAGACATATGATCCCAAGTTCTGGGATCACCTTTGTGTGAGCTCTGTTTCTCTCTTAGACGGATTCAATCTCCAGTAGCCGAGGCTGTCCTTGAACTCACAGAAATCCACCTGCCTCTGTTCCCCCAGTGTTGGGATTAAAGGTATGTGCTACCACTGCCTGGCTTCTATGGCTAACTAGCAGCTTTGCTCTGTTTTCTGATTTTCAGGCAAGCTTTATTTGTTAGATTATAAATAAAATATCACTACATTCCATTATGTAAATGTATCACATTTTCTTTATCTAATCTTTGGTTGATGGGCATCTAGGTTGTTTTTAGTTTTGCCTATAATGAATAATGCTGCTATGAAAATATTGAGCAACTGTTCTTTTGGTTTGATGGAATAGTCTTTGAGTATATGCCCAAAATTGATATATCTACATCTTGACGTAGACTGATTCCCAATTTTCTGAGAAACCACCAATTGATTTCCAAAGTGGCTGAGCAAATTTGCACTCCTACCATCAGTAGAGAAGTATTCCCTTTACTTCACAAGCTGTCATTAGTGCTTTTGATCTTAGGCATTCTGGCAAGTGTAAGATGGTATATGAGAATCCTTTTGATTTGCATTTTCCTGATGGCTAATGATGTTGAACAATTCTTTTTTTTTAAATAACAAAAAATATTTTACTAAAACATAAGATTTACAGAAGTTTCCCGACAAGCCATACAAAATGGTCACAAGCATTTTTTTTTTTCCTTCTTCTTCTTCTTCTTCTTCTTCTTCTTCTTCTTCTTCTTCTTCTTCTTCTTCTTCTTCTTCTTCTTCTTCTTCTTCTTCTTCTCTTGAGGGGATGGGGCAGAGAATCTACACTTGACAACAGAGTCACAATGTTATTATTGAGGGCTGTGATGTTTATTTAATGTTCCCATTTTGGTTCAGACAATCAAGCTTGTCCATCTACAGCGTCTAAAGTTAGATTTGGCTAGAGAGCATATTCTAAAAAACTGGTTAGCTGCGTTTAACCACTGCAATTAGATCCCATAAGTGGGGGAGGGAGAAAGAAAACCATAAAATTAAAATAAAACTTTCCCCCTAAAAAATAAAAACACCCATACCCGTGGCAGCTAACCCTGACAACTGTCTTCATTCACAGTGCTTTGTACTTAAACCATGATGGGGAAATGAATCCAAGCAGTCACTGCTTTTAAACACTTCACAACAACCCGGATGACACTTCTAGCCTCTGCTCATGCTTTCCAACAGTGAATCAGGACAAGACATAGATTTGCTAATGTGCATGTAATCACCAAAGATGAAAATGCCTGGGCTTTTATTCTGTAATGTTTCTAAGACTGTGTCCATTAAATGCAAACAAAAAGGGAAGACCCTTGGCAGAACAAAAGAAGTGATGTACACTTGATGATCTGATTGAGTTAAATGTTATTCATGGCATATAGCCTAGTCCATGCTCTTGCTGTTTCTATGGCGTGGGCTTCATTGGTCTTCCACTGCTCAGCTACATCATTTGCTAACAGTTCATCTGGATTAGGAGCACTTATCAAAGCCTGGATTAATAGCAGAACTGTGCGAATCTGCAGTGCTGGGGACCATTTATCTTTCAAAATATGTAAACATATTCTTCCCAACTTGTCTACATTAGGATGATAAATTTTGGTCATGAAACATACTTTAGGTGCTGCCATTGGGTATTCTTCTGGAAGGAATAGTTCAAGTTTAAAAGTCCCTTCCTCAAAGGGGGATCTTGGGCGTCAGCAATGACCACATGAAAATAACGGGCGTTGCTGTCATCTGGTTCTGCTTTAATGCCAGAAACTGGTTCTGCCAGCAAATGCTGGGTTTCTTTGATAATCCTGCGGGACAGCCAGGCCATCTTGTCAGAACCCGAGTTTGCCCTCTGCTCTTGTCTCTTGTTTCTGGAAGTCCAAGGCCTGTTGAACAATTCTTTAAGTGTGTTGTCTAATGTTTTTGTCCTGCCCAGTTCCCACAGTTTTTAGGTCCCAAAGAAATCACACAAAAGTCTACATTAGTTATAAACTGATTGGCCCATTAGCTCAGGCTTCTTATTAACTCTTATAACTTATATTAGCTTATGATTCTTGTCTATGTTAGCCACATGGTTCGGTACCTTTTTCGGCGAGGCAGTCATATCTTGCTTGTTCTTTGTCTGGATCAAATGCACTTCTGGACTGCAGAATGCACTTCCCTCTTCCCAGAATTCTCATTGCCCTACCTCTACTTCTTGCCTGGTCACCTTGTCTATACTTCCTGTCTGGCTACTGGCCAATCAGCATTTATTTAAAATATAAGTGACAGGGTACAGACCATTGTCTTACAGCATAAGTGTATGTTTGCCATTTAAGAGTCTTCAGTTGAGAATTCTATGTTTAGATCAGTATTCAATTTTAAATTAAATTATTTGATGTTTTGATGTCTAGTCTTGAATGCTTTATATATTTTGGAGATCAGACCTCTGTCAGATGTGGGTTTGGTGAAAATCATTTCCCATTTTGCTGTTTTGTCTTATAATTTTTCAGTTTCATGAGATTCCATTATCAATTGTTGGTCTCAGTGTCTGTGCTACTGGTTTTCTATTCAGGAGGTTGTCTCCTGTGCCAATGTGTTCAAGGCTACTTGTCATATTCTCTTCTGTCAGATTCCATGTAACTGGATTTATCTTGAAATCATGATAGTTTTCCTTAGTTATGATGAAGATTATTGTAATTTTTACTTGATAACTGTTTTGTTACATGTAATTTTGCTATGTTAAAGTTAAAGCCTTCCTTTTTTGTTTAAACAGAAAAAGGGGAAGTGATGTGGGAGTGTCATATATCAATCTGTTGATTTCATTGGATAAGTAATAAATAAACTGCTTGGGCTCATAGCTTAGAACATAGGTGGGTGGAGTAAACAGAACAGAATGCTGGGAGGAAGAGGAAGTGAGCTCAGACTCGACAGCTCTGCTGTCTGGAGCAGAGATGCCATGCTCCCGGCTCCTGGGCGGATGCGGGGATAGCTCTGCTCTCTGAGGCACACGCGATGAAGCTCTGACCCAGGATGGACGTAGGCTAGAATCTTCCCGGTAAGACCGGTGCTCACAGATTATTAGAGATGGGTTGATCAGGATATCAGAATCAGCCAGTAAGGGCTAGAGCTAAAGGGCCAAGCAGTGTTTAAAAGAATACAGTGTCTGTGTAATTATTTTGGGGCATAAGCTAGCCAAGTGGCTGGGTGGCTGGAAGCAGCCCGCCGCTCATATTACTACAACCTGACATCTAGTGACATAATTTATTTGTATTTTTAATTTTGGTCTTTGTTCATTTATAAAAGTTTGCCAAAATACTTGTTTTATGGTTTCTCCTCAATTTTTTGTTCTCTCTTCTATAGCTGTTCTATTATCCAGAGCAATATGGTTTCTTACAATGGGCATTAGGTTCTTTAATTACTCTGGAAGGAGTTGCCTCTTTGATGGCAGTAAAAGACTGATTCGGCATAAGGGCCTGCAAGAGACCCCATCACAGAGTTTCTCAATAGCAAAGGATTACCAAGAATGCTCCTCATGACCTACATTCATTAGTCCAATGCCTGCCTTTACCACACCTTCTGCATAATACAGAAGGATAGGACATTCTGAATAGATTATTCTTTAAAAAAAGTTGTGACATTTTGATTTTTCCTCAAATCTCTAAAAATCACCACTTCTATCCATGCATCATAATGTTCATGAGATTCAATATTAATTTTATCTTGGATCAATTCCTCCAAACATGCTGACCTTGCCTTTAATGTCCCAATTATTCTTTTGTATAGATAATTGACATTTTCAAAATCCAGAGCTTCAATTATTATTTGTCTAGCTTATGAATTTGTTATCATTATATTTACTGCTGAAGCCAATCTTTGTAAGAAATCCATAAATGCTTCCTTTGGGCCCTGAGTAATGTTAGTAAATGACTCAATTTTCTTTCCTATTTCTCCAATTCTTTCTCAAGCATTAAAAATCTTATGCATGGCATAAATTCAGGGTGCGGTCCTCATATTCAGTTTGCTTTTCTAGAGTAGCATATTCTCTTTCTCCAAGAATTTGATCTTGCAAGAGTTCCCTATCTCTAGATTTACTCTGTTTTTCAATAATCTTAGCCTTTTCTCTGAACTAGGTATTCCATTGTAATTGTTGATCAGGCTCTGAAATACTTTTATCCAGTTGTTAGGGATACTTCTATTACAAACTGACCACGAGTTTAACATTTGCTTCACAAAAGGTGAATGCATACCATATGAGACGATCTCTTCCTTCAATCACCATAAAATC
The DNA here is from genome assembly GCF_000317375.1 of Microtus ochrogaster. Lineage (NCBI taxonomy): Eukaryota > Metazoa > Chordata > Mammalia > Rodentia > Cricetidae > Microtus > Microtus ochrogaster. The sequence goes on along the minus strand of NC_022035.1, from coordinate 8,708,462 downwards.
CCAAACTTGCTCAGAGGCTTGGGGAGAAAAGAAAAGAAAGCCTAGCTGGGTGGGGCTGGAGCTCCTTGTGTAAGTCTGGCAGGAGACCCACATGCAGCTCTGGCCTGGGTCAGAAGCTTTTTTTGTGAATTTGTACCCCAAAAGTTGGGTGCCAACTCTAGCATGAATAATCAAAGCTCAGAGATGGATTCTAGGAAGTCTTTAACTTCATTCTTATTTATTTCTTGAACTAGTGGAAACTCAGTAGAAAGCTGTCCATTTTTCATGAATATGTAGGTTTTCTGTTGTTTCTGTAGTCGTGGACATCCAGCTTTAATCCACGGTGGTCTGATAGGATACAGGGGGTTATTTCAATATTCTTGTATCTATTGAGACTTCTTTTGTGAACAAGTTTGGCCAATTTCAGAGAAGGTTCAAAGACGTGCTGAGAAAAATGTATATTCTTTTGTGTTTAGGTGAAATGTTCTATAGATATCTGCTAGGTCCATTTGAATTGTAATATCTGTTATTTACATTATTTCTCTGTTTAGTTTCTGTTCCTATAATGTGCTCATTGGTAAAAGTGGTGTAGTGAAGTCTTCCACTATTATTTTATGAGGTTTAATATGTGAGTTAAGTTAGAGTAACATATCTTTTATAAATGTAGGTTCTCTTGATTTGAGGCATAGATAGACAGAATTGAAATGTTATCCTGGAGGATTTTTCCTTTAATGAGTGCGAAATGTCCTTCTCCATCTATTTGATTAATTTTAGTTTGAAGTCTATTTTGTTAGATATTAAAATAACTATACAACCTGTCTTCTTAGGTTCATTTGATAGGAAAATCTTTTTCGAACATTTTTTCCTGATGTAATGTCTATCTTTGATATTGAGGTTTATTTCCTCTATGCAGCAGGAGGATGAATCCTGCTTTTGTACATATTCTATAATCTCATGTATTTTTATTGGCAAATTGAGTCCATTGATATTGAGAAATTCCATTTGCAACTACCTTTTCTCCACTTTCCAGAGACTTCAGAACCAGGCTAATTCTCTCAGAACCTGAAGAAAGCCTGCTCTAGACTCATGAAACAGGTGTCCATCTGCAAAAGTGAAGGAACATATGGCCCCATAACTTTGCAAGTTGTCTGGATGGCCTGAGAATGGTCCAGTGCCTGGGTCACAGTGTCATGGACAAGAACTGTTAATCCCAGCACAGAGAGCCTTTCCCAATTTTCTGAGGCTCTATTACTGACTCGGCACAGGCCTTTTGAGCTTCCTGGCCTGACTTCTGGACATCTGGTCTACTATGTGAGTACCAAAATCTTCACCCATTGACCTGAGGGTAGCCTAACAAGGGAACTTCATTTGTCAACTGTCTCACTCTGTACAGTTGAACCTTATTTCTTGCAGCTTTGGTTTTCTGAAAAAACATGGGCATGGTTTTCTGAAACTATATTTCTTACACATTTAAGACATATAATTTCTTTGGTTATAATCATATACAAGTCACTTCTAGAAAAAGCAACTCTGTAACCAATTTAAAAAAATTAAAATGAGTTACTAAAATCCAAGTCCTCATGTTTTAAAGATAATTTTCTGATATTTTAAAGAGATTCCTTTGTATCTTATTCATCATGAATAATGGATGACATTTCTTTTCAGATTTCACTTGCGGCATACAAATACAAGGTTCCTGAAAATGGCCTCCTGTCAAGTACATATGATTTCTATTTGTCTGCTGTTAATGTAATTGACTAAACACTCGATTCTACTGATTATGCTTCCCCTTGTAAACCACTTGCTTTATGGGCATAAGCAGCTGTGTTTATGCTTCTATGATTTTCGGGTTTCATTATGGAGTTTTCAGCATCCAATTCAAAAGTAATAGGCATTCCAAGCACCCAGGCACCAGCTGGCAAGTCTTTACAGATAAAGGCAATATCCCATCAACATTTGTACATATCTTGGAGAAAAATACATGTGTGCACACATAAAACCACTGCAACCACATTAATCATGAACATGACTACGCAGAAAATATGAACTTTTAGGAAATAATTATCAACAATGAACATCCTGGGTTCACTCAAGGGTAGTGATGCTTCCTCTTCTGCCATCCCCTTTAGATGAGGACTATAACAGTGTGTGTGTGTGTATGTGTGTGTGTGCGCACGTGCATATGCATGCATGCTCACATGCTCACAAACATACATATGGGTGCAAACACCTATGTGGAGGAATGTGGAAGGTGGAGGGAGACATCATTTATCATCCTCAATCGCTCTCTACTTTATTTTTACATTTACTTGTGGATGTATATGCATGTGTATTTGTGTGTGTACACATGTGCCATGTGGCATGAACATCAATAATGTTAAGAAGTTGGTTTTCTTCTAATATATGAGCCCCAGGAATAGGAATTAGGTAAAGAGATTGAGGGAAAAGAAAGCAAAGAACACATTGACCATGTGACTCAAGAGCAATCTAACCCAGGAGCTATTATCAAAGCCTCTACAGATTACTGAACAACTTTCCAAGTTCCATTATCCCTTACCTGGTTAATTACTTCTGTATCTGGCTGTCTCTCTTTCTTTGTTTAGTTATAAATACTGAGGAGGTCCCAAAGTTTTGCTACACAGGTGGTGTTCAGAGTTGCCATAATTTAATGTGTACTTAGGATTTTTGTCAAGAGAATCTAAGGTAAGCATTTTTACTGTAGAACAATAACAAATTACTGTTGGTTTTCTAAAAAGAGAGAAGGAAGTTATAGAGTTGGATGATGAGTGGGAAGGTGGAGATACTCTGGGAGGAGATGAGGGTGGGGAAAATATCATCAGATTATATTGTATGAAAAGATTTTCAATTAAAAAAGGGCAAAAGCAAAGAGTACATAAAGCAAGCAAACAAGCAAAAAGGAAACCTTAGGAAGTGACAGATGTACTGTGTTTTTACTGACTTATGGTGATCATGAAGTGTATGTGTGTGTCCAACTCACCAGGTTGGGTACATTAATTATATGTAGTTGTTTAAAAGCCAATTCTATGTTGAGCATAAAGCTTGCAAAAAAACCTAATTAGACACCAAAGCTTAAAAACACTTCCATATCCATATTTCTTTTCATAGCTTCCTGAGAAAGGGCCAGTGTTAGATCATTCTCCATCTCTGTGGCCTCATCTGGTTTTGGAATGAAATGAGACAGTATAGCAATATTGAGTTTGGGCCCTGCCTTCCAGCAGAGCAACACATAAGCCCATGGTGAGCAAGGCATTTTGTCTTCAGAACAGAAGTGATGGAAATGGTGTACACTTATGCAGCTGGCTGGGTAGAGAGCTGATATTATAAAACACAACAACAATAATGTCGGGAACTTGATTATATCTCAGTAAATCTTGATTGCTAAGGATGTAAGCAAGTACTTGGTTATGACATTGATACTGATGTCTTCATCAATAGGAGGTCAGTGTGATTTTTGTTTCCTATTTTCTCCCAGATACTTTGCTGGCCTTCTATAAGTAGAAAGGTTATTGTAGTATTCAAAAAGATAGGATACTTTCTTTGTTGTTGCACTACGGTAATAACTATACTTACCTTAGCCTTATTTAATACTTCTTGGATAATTATCCAGATTTTTAAATTGTTTCTTATTTTTTAAAAACAAAATTGTTCAGGGTCTCATAAAGCTCAGGCTGGACTCAAACGAGTTAGCTGAGGCTCACCTGATCTTGTGGTGTCTACCACACAATTGTTGAGAGCACAGGTGTACATCATTCTGCTTGGTTACCAAGAATATTTTAATTGTATAAAAATTTGTAGTGATAAGGAGCAGCGGACTATGTTCCTGACACCCGACCGCCTGTATGTTGAAATAAGAGCGGCGGGGCTGCGTCCCCCAGCACCCGGCCGCCCACATGGCTAGCTTAGCTTATGCCCCAAAATAATTACACGGAAACTGTATTCTTTTAATCACTGCCTG
>NC_022035.1:8692875-8701557 GCF_000317375.1 Microtus ochrogaster | reverse complement strand
ATTGGCTAGCTCTTACATATTGATCTAACCCATTTTTAATATTCTGTGTAGCACCACGAGCTGGCTTACCAGGAAAGATCTTAACCTGCGTCTGTCTGGCGTGGGAGAATCATGGCGACTGCTTGACTTGGCTTTTTTCTCCCAGCATTCTGTTCTGTCTACTCCGTCTACCTAATTTTCTGTCTTGATTTAAAAAAAAAACAAGTTCAAATTTTATCATAGACCCTCCCCAAAGGCCACTATTATACCAACTGTTATGATTACTCCTCTATAATTCATACCTTACCCTTCTGTGTATGAATAGATGTGTATATACCTATGTATTATGACATTTACCAGAGAACCAGATTTCTTTACTGCTCACGCGGTAGGAAGTGATAGTCCCATTAGTATCTGTTATTTGCAGTCTTACCTTCTGTCGGGGTCCAGCCTTGATGGGTTCATACATTTCAGGGTAGGGAATTAGAAATATTAGGTGAAAAAAGCAGAGATGCAAAAGAAATATACAGAGACACAGTACAGAGTTGGGAGGCCAATCCAGTGAATACTGAATTAGCCCATGTTTATTTTCCCTATGCTTTATATACCCCAATTCAAAAGGGGTGAAGAAGGCAACACTGCTTTACCATGATACAAATAAGAAACAAAGTAATTACCTCTTCAATACCCAACACATCAAGTAACTATGTCCTGAATTAAGTATTCCGTTGTTTAGATAGGACATACATGAAAACATATTAAGCCAAACATTCTGTAGGCAGACACACCCTGGGTCAAACCTCCTGTCATTACCTTGCAGGAGCAAAAATAGATCTGAATTCTGGTCAAGGTGGAATGGATCCACACTCATGGGCTCTGGCAATCTTTTGTTTCTTTTTGCTATCAATTTTATTAATCTTTATGAGTAACCAGCTTTATGTTTTATTGATTTCTGGAATTTGGTGAATTGATTTCCTGAGGTTGATGAATTGTTTTCTGCTTTAATATGCCCTTCTTGTTTTCTATTTGCTTTGGGTACTCTTTCTTTTATTTCACTAATTTCCTGGTGGAATCTCAGATAATTGTTTATAGGTTTTCATTTTTGCTGACAACGTGTATTCAATAATAAAAAATTCCCTCTCAGAACTACTTTCATGGTTTTTTACACATTTTGATAAGTTATTTTTCCATGTTTAAATTGGTTCCAATAGCTTCTCTTTTACATAGAGATGCATTTTATGCACTGTAATCAATTAGCAAATTAATTGATTAGTGTAGATTTAATGTTAGTATGCAATAAATTGATCAATGATATTTTAAGAAATAACTTTTTAGAATAACCATTTAACCAGTCTTGTACATCTATACATTTATTTATCTTTTAGTATATAATTAGCAGAGACATATAAAAATGAGAGCCTGGATTATTTTATATGAAACCATTTGTCTTAAAAATAATTATTTGTAGATAATTTTTTCTTTGGGCCACCAGCTCACAAGAAATGACATAGAGACTTATTATTAATTATAAAAGCTTGGCCTGTAGCCTAGGCTTGTCCCACTAGCTCTTATAACTTATATTAATTTATTTATATTAATCTACATTGTTCCTTGTGGCTGTTTGCCTCTCTTTTATCTTGTTTTCTCTATGTATTCTCTGGCATCTCTTCTGTGCCTAGATTCATGTCCTCTCCCACTCTCTCTGCCAAGAAGTTCTTCCTAATCTCTTCTTACATAGCTTTTGGCCATTCTGTTCTTTATTAAACTAATTAATTAAAAGGCACCTTGGCAAAGACACATCTTCACGGCTCACAAAGAATTTATTCTACAACAATTATTTGTATAATAGGAAGTAGTACCTGTGGGATTTCCAAAGCTGCAGTTAATTTTAATATTTAATATCAAACATCTATACTGCTTCTTATGCATCTGATTTTCTTTCTCAATGAATAAGATCTCATTTGTCTTTTATGCTGAAAATATTACTCTTTTAAAGTAGTGCTTTCTTAAATCAAAATGACTATGCTAAGTAAAAGATGGAAATATAATATAAAAAAAATAAGACAGGCTTTTTAAATTCAACTATATTCAATAAACTATTGTTGTGAGAAGTCCTTATATGTATGTATGTGTTGCTTTTATTGATTAACAAATAAAGCTGCTTTTGGACAATAGCTTAAGCATATTTCTAGCTAGGTCTTACATGTTAAATTAACCCATTTCTATTAATCTGTATATTAGTGGACTTCAGTGGGAGAGTCTGTCTCCTGCAGTGGCTACATGGCTTCTCCCCAACTATGCCTGCTCTTTCTACATGTTTGTTCAGATTTGCTGCCTGGCTTTACTCTGTTAAGTTTGTAGTCATGTTAGTTAGGTTTTCTAGATATATAGAGATATATTTCAGTTAGATAGGTATTCTTCTTACAGTATTGCATTTAATATAGTTTCTGTGTAGTTATTTTGGGTCTGGACAGTTGGAAATGAATGAACAGCATCCGTGAACAAATTGGTGCACCAGCATGGTCTGAAATGTTTAGGGATGATACCTGCCATGCACTTCAGGGATGGATGCTTTTGTGCCCTCCCAGGATTGGGAGAATGTAGCTGAGACCATGCCTGTGGCTCAGAATTCCCCACCTGGGCAGGCAGTGGCATGGGGTCTGCTAGGAGTGCACAGGTAGGAGAGCATGGTGGATTCCCACTGCCATATACAGAGATATTTCCAGGCCACACAGTGTGCTACATGGCAGATTTGTCTTTTACTCTGATAAAAAGAGTTGAGGGGTTGAGGATGGCTCGCACCCAACAGTCCCAGAGTTGGTGGTGATCTACCTCCACCATATCAAAAGCCTGAGAAAGGCAAAGCCAGCATCTAGGGCTGCTGCAACCAAGCTGCTTACCATTTTAAAAGGGTTCCTAGTCAGAAAATTGTTACAAATAAATACACAATAAAGACAAATTCAGAAGGAAAAGACCTTTAAATGTATCACAGTGTTAGATAAATGTACATAGGCTTGACAGAGAGAAGAAAAAATAGAGAAAAAATAAAACAAAGTCTTTAAAGAGACAAATCACAGTGAGTCATTGATTAAAGAAATTAAAATAATAAAATAAATAGTAAACTTGTAGAAAAAGTAATAGAGTCAGAAAAATAAGTCACATAAAGATGGAATATACACAGAGAGTCTGGATTATGTATATAATTGTGTTTTCTTTGCATTTTGTGTCTTCTTTTAATTTTTTGAATACAGAGAGACATTTGATTCTGGGGACTACTAAGCTAGACCAACATGTATACTTTAAAGGTATCCTGACTTCAAAATTTAGATCTAAGGATATGTTGCTTTGGAAAAGAGGTTCTGCTTTTGTTTCTACAGAGGAAAATCCTCCCATGAAATCCTCCCAGACTAATGTGGTTTGATAAACCAAGACTACCCAAAAGGTCTCCATGAAAACCCCCATAATTACTTTACCCAACAAAAAGTAGAAAGCAGTTTAGAGCCCAAATTCCCAAATATTATTTATAATTGTTTGTTTACATTTAAAGGGGGGATATACTATAGAGATGAATACTTTTCATTGGCAGGGACCTTGGTTTATGGATACAAATTTAAAATCAATTTTTCTGTATGTGTATTTCTGCTCTTAATTACGGTATTATGTTGTACAGCTCATTTAAAAATGTAATACATAATTAAGAAATATAGGCTGATAGATAATCATCTATAATAGTCAAGCTTCTAGTCCAGTTAGTTAGGTTTTCTAGATATATAGAGATAAATTTCAGTTTGACAGATATTTTTCAAATATTTTAGAAGAGCAGCCAGTCCTCTTAACCACTGAGCCATCTCTCCAGCACTGAAACTATATTATTTAAGTCACTGCTTGGCCCATCACTTAAGCATATTGATATCTACCTCTCATATCTTCAATTAACCTATTTCTATTATTTTATATTTTACCACAAGGTTCATGGCCTACTGGCAAGCTTGCAGCTGGTGGCTCACATCTTTCTCCTCTGGTGGCAACATGGCTTTTCTCTGATTCTGCCTTCTTCCTCCCATCATTCACTTTAGTTTTCCCTGCCTAGCTCTATTCTGTCCTATCACAGGTCAAAGAATCTTCTTTATTCATTAACCAATAAGAGCAACACATACACAAAAGTCTGTATGTGTTGCTCTTATTGGTTAATGAATAAAGCTGCTTTCAGCCAATAGCTTGACAGAGTAAAGTCAGGTGGGAAATAGGAGATGTATAGAGAAAGTAGGTGGAGTAGGGGAGAAGCTACTGCAGGAGACAGAGACCTCCACTGAAGTCCACTGGAAGCTTGCCGGTAAGCCATGAGTCTTGTGGTAATATGCAAATTAATATGGGTTAATTTAAAACGTAAGAGATAGCTAGAAATATGCTTAAGCTATTGTTCAAATAATGTTGCATTTACTATAGTTTCTGTGTAGTTATTTCAGGTCTGGGCATCCAGGAATAAACGAACAGCCTCTGCCAACAAACTATATTAATATTTAAGGGTCCCAAAATATTTGTAATGGAAAAAATATGTATGATGTAGGAAATAAGACAAAGAAAACCAGTTTAAAGGAAACACCTGAGAAGAGACGAGGACAGGAGAATCTACACAAAACGTCACTATAATAATCCTTAATTATTCACTGTTATAAGGTGTATGGCACAGGTAATGATAGAGTTAAAGGAAAAACATGTTTCTGGTTTGAATATAATTTATTTTCAGTTAAAGATTAAAAAAGACAAAACAGGGAAAGCAGTTGATGTTGATACTGAAGTAAACAATCAAATTGTCATCTTATTAATGTTGGATTTTAAAGAAGGCTACACAAAGGGCAATGGTAACCTGAAAATGAGAAAGCAGAATAATAACATCCTTTCAAATATGCATGTGTTAGAGGAATATAAACGATGTCTGATGCGTGTATAGCCTCCCAGCACAGGTGACTTACTGTGTTGATTGTTGCTGTTCTGCTTGACAGTATTTTGAAAGCACAGTGAGAAGGGACTTGTCTAAAGGACCTGGAATCATGGAGAGGCTGAGACACAACAGGAAAGTGTGCTATAAGCAAACAGACTGTGGGAGGAGCACGCAAACCACCCCAGCGTCACTTCTCACAGTAATGATGCCAAGCATCAGTATTTTAGAGCACAATGATTCTCATAAAATTATTGTAATAGGTTTGCCTAATGGAAGGAATAGCTGTGTTTAGCTGTTTTTTTTAAAAAAAACAAACCAGTTTTTGAATGTTATCCTGAAAATTGAAATATTGTCACTGCCAAGTCCTGACTCTCTTGTTAAGTGAAGAGGCCACTCTTAGAGCTATTGATTGTCATTGGAAACTTGATCTCTGGAAAATCAGTTTATGCTTCATTCTTTAACATGTCCAGTTTCAAACTGAGAAAATTTTCCTTTAGTTATTAAAATCATTAATCAGTATTTATCTTTTTGTTATTCTAAACAATGAATTAAGAACACTTTTCCTACAAACTAACAACTTTTTTTGATTAGTGTAAATTAGCATCCCACTACAAGAATAAATTTTAAACTAATTGAATAGCAACTATAAATGTAAATACCCAAATATTTATAATTGGTATTTCTGTTGATTCTCAGACTATCCTTGCCTATTGATTTAATAAGATACAGAGTTACCCATTTAGCAAAAGTAATCACTAAACACAACTGTCACTAAATTAAAACACCATGTTATAGGATACCTTATAATAAGAGCAGTGTTTTTTAACTAGGGAGAGTTTTTAGTTGTCGAAAACTATATGAGGACCATGTGCTCACTTGTTAACTTTGAGTTAAATGATGGCTCACACCAGGAATAGGATGTTGCTGCTCTTCATTTGGTACTGATGCTGAGAAAGCTGCACAGATCTGAATTTCTGCAGTTCAGATATCAGACCCAGAGGCTTACAAAGGCTCAAAGGAAGATCAGGATTAGTGGGTGAGGATTTGCTAAGATTAGCAGTCCATATAAATCCTATCTCATTTACATTATGATTTGCATAGACTTGGAGATTGGGAAAGGGAGTTTGAATTTTCCATATAATTCTAAGACAAATGACACTTGGTTATGAGAACTGCAGTGATCTTTAGGGCATGCTGCAGATATTCTATTCCCTTTATTTTCCATAAGATAGCTCTCTTATCTTCTTGAACTTAGGTGCCATATGGTCACATGGCTGTAACACAATGATACATTGTCTCTCTAATTTCTTTAACTGGGTAGGAAAGAAGTGATATTTTGGTATTCTCAGACTTGGCAGTGACCTGTTCTTATTTTTTTAATTGACAGGCTAGAGCTCAGATCTAAGTCTGGGTTACCCAAGTGGCAGCTGGATTTTTTTTCTCTCACTGACTGATTTTTTTCTTAAATTTTTGGACCAGGGACCTAGCAGGTAAAGGTATTTATTGTTAATTTGATTATCTCTTTGATCCCGTGAACCCACATGGTGAAGGGAGAGAAATAATCCCCAGTAGTTGTTCTTTGACCTACACACACACACACACACACACACACACACACACACACACGCACGCACGCACGCACACAATGGTTTTGGATCTGGGGATAGTTCACGCGTACACGAAATAAAAGCGTACACATAGGCTGATTTGGAGAAGATGAGTAGTAGGCTGCAGTTGTGGGCACACCAGTCCTCTGCCTGTTCATGCTGAGCAGAATCTTCTGCTCTGGAACGATGCCTCCCCACCCTAGGGTGGGGAGATGCGGCAGTTCCTGGCTGTGTAAACTAGAGTTGTTCTTGCCATAGTAGCAAGTCTCTCATCAAGTTTTACTATTGGTTTTACTGCTCACCATCGCTCCAGGAAATGAGCCCCACACCCATCAGATCAATAATGCCTTGCTCTTGTCAATATAATTATGCCTTGCCTTTCCTCCACAATTACCCAAAGCAGGTTAAATAAAATACCCAGATTGCCAGGTTGAGAAATGCAAGGAGGCAACACAGGTTCCTCGTGATTATGAAATTACTGTAGTTGAGCTAACACCTAGCTTCTCCTAGTGTTAGGTTTTCTACACACATATCCCATGGCTTAGTCTATTAGACTTCATCTGTCTACAAATCATAAACATTTTTCAGTTAATGAATATCAGTGTCACTGAAGTCAGACACAGGCAACTGCTTTGTAAAGACACTAAGAACAATAAAGTTAAGCAATAATTGGTTTGTTTTCCTTTTAAAATAAGTTCTCTCAAAGACTTACCCATCTGCACAGATACTGAGATCAAAAATTAATAAATGGGAGCTCACAAAACTGAAAAGTTATAAAACCAAATCACAAAATGGGAAAAGATCTTCACCAAACCCATGTCTGAAAAAGGGCTAATCTCCAAAATATATAAAGAATTCAAGACTAGACATCAATATATCAAATAACTTAATTTAAAAATGGAACACTGATCTAAACATAGAATTCTCAACTGGAGAATCTCAAATGTCAGACATTGGGAAACAATATTGCTCCCAGTCTCTGTAACTGTCCAGACATATCAGCACTGTCTAGTCCTTAACTCTTTGGATAATAATTGAGGACAATGCCCTGTCTCTATTTAGTCGGAACTTAGGAGCCTAAGAAATTTCACTGGATTTGGGATCTGCAGTCAAGATACTTAAATCCCCATCAGGACTCAGATCTTCATTCCATAGGTCTTTGCTCCCTCCTAAGGAAAACCGGTTGCCACCAGAGTGGATTAGTCAGGCATATTACACACTTGCGGATGTGACCAGAACTGTAGAGGACCTACTGCAATTTTGCTGCCAGTCTTAACTGGAATGAACCAACCACAGGTCAAATTTTATTTAAGATAAGGAACAAGTAAGAAACGCAAGATTCATGTGTCTGATTTGTCTGATGTTAGTCTTGCCTTGACTTGGGCCTTTTTTTTTTTTTTCCTCAAGAGGTTTCGAGATAACCACGAAAGAAATACATTCAAATAATTTTTCACCCCACCAAACTGGCTCCTGTGTGAAGAGCAATCCTCTGAATGCATTCTCTCTTTTGTTTCATTTCCTTGTCTAATGGTAAATTTAAAACAAGTGGTCAGGGAAAGTGAGAAGATTGAGTCGGGGTTGGGGGTGGTGCGGTGGTGGGGATCGAGAACCTCAAAAACGGGAAGGGAATGAAAAGAAAATGCTTCATAGGTGTAGCATCTGTTTAGGGCTGCTAATTGCTTCCATCACTTGGCAGCTTGCAGTGCTGTTTACTAGAACCATGGAAACCAGGCCACAGACAGGAAAGGGCTTTCAGGTGAGATCCAGCTGAAATAATCTGTGCACTATGTTCTAAGGATGCGGTGTCTTCAGTAATAGGGGACCACTCTCATCTCCTGAGAAACAACTAAGGGCTAAAGTAATGATCTATATTATTCCGGGAGTCACTTGGACTATGCTGAACAAGCATTTGAAAGAAGGTTTCTTGTGTCCAGTGCTGGGAATTTTGTTAGTCTATGTAGTCCACTACCAGGCAGGTGCCACTGATCTTGTCTTAGGGCATTTTGATGTTACAGGACTTGTAAACATAGGTGGCTAGCCAAATATGACCTGTATGCTTAAGTTTGCTGATTCTTATCTTTCTGAATATATATATATATATATATATATATTTAACCATGTATTTATTTATTTATTTATTTTTTTTATTTATTA
>NC_022035.1:8682801-8692775 GCF_000317375.1 Microtus ochrogaster | reverse complement strand
AGGCCAGAAGAGGGCACCAGATCTCATTACAGATGGTTGTGAGCCACCATGTGGTTGCTGAGAATTGAACTCAGGACCTTTGGAAGAACATGCAGCGCTCTTAACCACTGAGCCATCTCTTCAGCCTTAAATAGAAATATATTAAAGAAATTTTCTAAAATAATTAATAGCTTTCAAAAGAAAATGATTGTGCTCATGGTGGGTTATAGTGGGTAAGGGTGTGGTGGTAAAATCTTAAAAACCTACCAAAAGCATTGCACTTTTGTCTTAGTTCTTAAAAGCCTCTCAATCTAATTACATCCAATTAAAATTAACTCTAGCAGACCGAGAACATAAATACAAATAGTCCCCAAGACTGTTTCATAATTTGCTAGGCTGACCAAAAATTGAAAACTAATTCTCATAATGTACAGCTGAGTGAAACTGAGTCCTTGGGAGACTAGACACTCTATAGTCTCTCTCTGTCTCTGTCTCTCTCTGTCTCCATCTCTGTGTGTGTGTGTGTGTGTGTATGTGTGTAGGATGATTGACCATTTATACCAGGAACCAAGACAAAATTTTTCTTCTTTAAAAATTCAAATTTGACTTGGTGGGTGAGAAAAACCAAACAGGACACAAAGCTTGTGTGGGGAGGTAGATCTAAGAGGAGTGGGGGAAAGGATGGGAATATCCTCAAAACTCAAAGCATGTGCAAAATTATCAGTAGAAATTGAAAATGTTATATATAATTTAAAATATTATTCTGTAAGAAAGAAATTCTTGAAGAAAAGTGAAATCTTCAGCTTCCCAAATTATAGATTTCCATACTTACATAACAGTTTGATTTGATTTTCAAAAGTGAATTGGGAGCAGTCATCACCTCTGGGCTCCAAACTTGGTTTTGTTTCTGCCGGTAGTTTTATTGCTGGTTTGAAAGATATTGTTGTAATGAGCTGAGTATCCATAGCAGGTTTTCTATAACATCTCTTTAAAGTATTAAGCACAGGTACCTAGGCTAGAAAAAACAACACTGAAAGATAAGGTAGACTGGCCACATGGTTCTGCTCCTATGGCTGTGTGAGGGATATTACAGAGGGATATTGAGAAGAAAAACTTTCAATAAGCCAAAGATAATTCTTTCCTTTGGTCCTCACATTTTCTTTATAGTGTTTCTTATTTGAAGTATGATGCAAGTTTTATGTTTCTATATAACATAAATGGGAAAAAAATCTACTTAATAGGAAAAAAACCACTAAATCCAGAAGAAACACTCATGTTCTCTAAACATAACTCAAAGTTAGCATAGCAAGAAGGAAAATCATACTCTTACATTCTGGAACAAAGTAGATTATTAATAAAGCTGCCTTTTGTTGTGCCAAGGGGTCCAATACATTTGAAACTATTTGGAGTGAAAACACCACAGGTTTACAATGTAAATTTTCATTTTTCTGGAACCATTATCCTTTTTTAACTTTCCTCATGTTTTCTCTAGGCCTCTCCAATAAATTTAGAACAGAATGTGCCGTAACCATGGTGAATCAGGGGTGTAATCAACATAAAATGAGTTATCAGGATGGTTTTTAAAATGTTTGTGATAATCCCTTCAGTATATATATTGTGGTATCTATGTGAAAATGGTTAATGAGATTTTGAAGCTAAATTACCTCTGGTGGGGAAAAATGCAAAATAAAAGTTTGATGGCTGCAAGCATATGGATTAGATCGGAGCTTTTCTTTGCTTTGGAAAAGCTAACAGGGAATACTGAATTATGAATTTCTTCTCTAGGCAAGAAAAGCTCCAATGTTAGGAATTTCTATAAGAAATTGCACTTGTAGTCTGAATCCAAAATGTTCTTCAGACTGTTGGCTTACAGGTTTACAGTGCCATAAAAGTCACCAGACACCAAGCTCAGGGATGCTATACACTTTTAGCATAGATGCATTAAAAAACCTTCAGTTAAACCAAAGACACAAATGATTACACATTGACACAGTCCCCAGCCATACTAAAGCCATGGCAAATGAGGCCCAGAAATGCTTAGTCCATCCTGTGCTTTCTGTTTCCCCTGCTTCTCTCTCTCTCTGCGTGTCAACTTGAGTTAATGTTGACAGTTCTCGTGCAAATCCCTAGAGCTGGATAGTAGCTCTAGTGAAATAGATTTTGGTGATGGTCATGAAGTCTCAAACGTTTTTGAAAAAAAGGAAACCCTTTCTACATACACACACACACACATAGGCATAGAAGTCCAAGAGTAGAAACTACACTAAATAAAACTAAAGAGCTTCCTTCCTAAAACACATGAACAAACAGCACAGAGCATCCAGATTCGAGTTCATCCCCTGAGGTCTGAGAGCCAAAGGTAAACCATCATCTGTTTTAGACAGTACATGAGTTAAGAATGTGTTTTCCCATTTTTAAATTGTTGAAAGTCATCAAAACAAGAATAATATTTCATGACATGTAGATGTATATGAAATTCAGATCTTAGTTTCTATAAATAAAAATGTAGGAACACACCACGTTCATGTTCCTATTTCATATGGTTGTTCTGAATTACAAAGGCAACTATGAAAAGTTCTCACAAAGACACGTGCTCTACAATGCTGAAAAAATGTCTCATTGTTTTAGAAAAAGTTTGCTAATTAATTTGCTAATTAAAGCATTTTAGATACCTCCTTAAGAATAGAATTTACAATTTATTTTCCTTTTAGTTTAGATACATTATGTAATCTACTATTTGTAAATATCTCTATCACCCATATCTACTTGCGACAAAATTTGTCAGGGGTACACAAGGCGTGTGCTTGCTCACATCTTTATTTGATCCTGTGGGGGGATATTAAATGAATATATAATGTATCATATATATATATATATATATATATATATATATTATTCCCTCACATAATTTTTAATCTTTTGTGGAAAAGCAATGTTCTACTCTGTGTTGAATCAAATGGGAACCTACCTACCTACATCCTTTGTTTCAACAGGAAGTGTTCATACAAGCACATCAAAATGAAGCCCATAGCATGTCTATCTCAATATAGAGAACTATTTCAAATTGAGTACAGAATATCCTTGCTCTTGGCCATTCCTCATGCTGTGTTGTCCTCTCTCTACCTTGTTCTTTCTCAGGCTTCATTGTCTCATCTCTGATTCTAGTACACATAGCTCTCTATCTTCTGCCTACCCATTGCCAGCTGATTCCCTAAGAAATTCATTGAGGCTTGGTTTTTACTTGTTCCATAAAAGATAAGTTTCTTGCTAATAGATGCTATCTACCGCAAAATGGCTAAACAATAAGCTAAGCCTGAACCATGCATTTGAACTGGGCAGGAAACGAAGAAAGAAAGGATTTTGGGGGAGAGAAACATGAACAGAGGTTTGGGACCTGAGGCATTAGAGACAGGGAAGAAACAAGACAGAGAAGTGTTGGCTAATAGGGGTTAAGGAAGTTAAGCTAGAAGGAAGTAACACAGGGACAAAAGGGTGTGACAATAAAGAAACAAAGAAGCATGGGAGATATTAAGTATCGTTATCTTTAGACTCTACTAAAGTCACTTTGCAACACCAGCATAATTCCTTACTATAGTCTACATCTTATGTTTATGCCACATTTAATTGTAGCCATTACCTCTCATCAAAAGAGCTACTCTTTGCAGCAGATGGGCACCATCACAGAGAATCACAACCGGACACAATGCAGACATCAACAGATCACAGGGAACCACGTCACAATGGATCCATCTACATCACAGTTCCTGAATTTACTCTCAGGGAACATCAAGGAAGAGGGGCAGAAAGATTGAGGGAGCCAGAATACCAGGAAATATGTTGTGAAACAGTTTCTCTTAGAAACATCTGTATAAATAAGACTAGAACAATGGCATTATCAGTAAAAACACTAACGTGGAAGAAGAAAATGTCAAGGTGTTTCACCTCTAGACAAAGACCTACAGCCAGCTAGTAACTGCTTGGAGAAGGATAGTTAGCCTCTTCCAGGAATGACCTCCCCTATTGGTTGTCCAATACAAATTTGTCAGCTCTGAATCCATATAACATAAACAACAAAGGTGGACTTAGTGGGTATTATTTATACACATGTTCATAGATATGCATACATATATATTAAGAAAAGAGGCTATCAATTTGAGAGTTGAGAGCATAGGAGGGATTGGAGGAAGAATACATGAGAAGGGCCAGAGAGAAAAAAGTATAGGGGGAAAATATAATTCTATTTTAATGAAAAATGTATTTAAAACAAGAATTTTGTGTGTGTGCTCACATATTCTTTTGTATGCATGTAAGGTTGTGTATCGAGGTTTATTGGGGTGCGAATCCCGTAACCTTCTCAGGATCTAGGAATGCTATAGCAAGCGAAAACTGGCCAAAAGGTGTCTGAGGGTGTATGAATCAAATCATACATGTTTCCTGCCCATGTCTCATTTATTCTTCCAATGTTGTCTCCAATGCTCTCTTGATGTTCTCAATGTTCTCTTGATCCCACAAATTTTCTGGTTTATATATCCACACAGACACAATTAACAATTCTTTGGCAATACCAAGAATACCAGGCTTGCATTTCACAGGGCCAAAACGGCAGATAAGGCTGACAAAGCCGGAGTCTGTTAGGAGTCTCACAAGGGGTGTGACTGTGAAATGCCCAGGCATATCTGACAAGGGTAAATAGAGGAAGGGGTTATGATTTCTAAGAGGGACAAAGGGAGCTTGTGTGTTAACTACATTTGTGTGACTAGTTAAGCTAGAAGTTTGCAATTAATAAATGTAGAAAAGAAGAAGGAAAACACAGCAGTCTGGTTGCACTCTCTGAGTACGTTTTCTGCTTTCCTTCTGCGGTGGCTGGGAACACAGCAAGCCATGGCAACCAGCAGGAAACACAGGAGGAAAATGGACGGCGCTTGATTTGCATTGGCATTTTAGCTAGCTGCATGAAAGGGAATTTCTTTGCACTAGGTCAAAGTGAAAAGCTGTGGCTCCGTAAAATCTGAGACTGCTGCTTCCTGCCCAGGCTAAGCAAGGTGTGTTGTACTCACTGACACCCAGGTGAGAAGGAATTTTCTTCTCGGGGGCTAGTTTAGCCATCCGAGCTTTTCCCCTGTATTTCTAGGGGTAAAGATAGAAACTATTGGTTTCCTAGACTAAGATCTTGTGTCAAGTGAAACGTAGGTGAAGGTAAGTACAGAATATTAATAGCTTGTTAGAGTAGAGCAAGGGCTATTAATATTCTCATGGGAAATGAGGTTGCCAGGGACTAGGTAGTTTGACAACTATGCTGGGATTCATGTTTTCATTGGATTTATAGGACTGTTTCCTGGTTATAGTAATTGTAATTGTACTAACGCTAAGGATATATTTCAGATATTCTTTCTTTTCCAGTTCCTCTCTATTGATGTACTCTATAGTTCTTCTCAAATCCTGCTTCACTGAGGTTCCTCCCCCACTCTTTGGATATAGCATAACAAAAATCAATGATCGTGCATATCTATTACCAAACACATCATGATCATGAAGTCATTTAAAAGCCTCAATAACCTTTTGAATTAAGTAGTTCTCAACTCCAATTACAGAAGAGGAGATAAAGTTAAAGGGTGACTTTAACAGTTGGTCCTGTCCCAGGGATCAACACTCACTGTGCAGTGCATATCTCTAAGGCTTTGCATTTCATTTGTTACACTTACACTCTATAGCTGACTGTGAAGCTCAAGAGGCCCTGCTTCCTTTGCTGTCCGGATCTCTAAACAAACTCCAGGGTCATACAACTATAGTCATTCATACAGGTAAGATTCTAATTCAGAGAATCTTCCTCCAGTTCCATTTTTAGATAACATTCTAGTCTATCTAAGATATTTCCTTTTGTAAAATCTTGCACCAATGGAATTACTGATATAAATAATGAGTTTGGAGGGGTTGGCATGTCAATGTACTTCTGCAATGAAATTTTTTTCTTAGGTTTCAGATTTCAATTACCCTGTTACTACAAATAAATAATTTGCACATTTAAAGTATCTACATAATGACCATTCTAGCATGTGTGTAAGTATAGATGTTTCCATTGACTTCAATATAGGAACTGGAATATGCCAGGCATGTGACTGATGTATTTGTGTTATACCCATGCAAATGAAAGTGATGTCTCAGATGAATAGTGAGGCTGTATTTAGCAGATTAGCTTAAAGTTGTAAAAAAGAAAACAAGAAAGCTATTGAGACATATATTAGCATGTAAAGCTGGAACTCTATACTATGCATTAACTCAATCAAGGCTTTTACCAGTTTACTTTTACCAATTAGTAAGAATATTGTCCCTTGCCCTCCTTGATATTGCCCCATTAACCATCTCAGACACAGAAAGATAAAATTTGCACTGAAGGTGTGTATATGTGTGTGTGTGCGTGAACAATTTACTTAATTTCTGATGTGGGAAGTCCTTCTGTATATGTGGTGCTTTTATTGGTTAATGAATTAAGCTGTTTTAGCCAGTGTCTTAGCAGAATAGAGCTAGGCAGGAAAACTAAACTGAATGCTAAGAGAAAGAAGGCGGAGTTAGAGAGAAGCCATGTAGTCCAGCCTGAGACAGATATTAGATGATGGATGGGACCTTACCCGGCAATCCACAGCCATTAAACACAAATTAATGGAAATGGGTTAGTTTAGGATATAACAGCTAGCTAAAAATATGCATAAGCAATTGGCCAAATAGTATTACAAATAATATAGTTTCTGTGTCATTATTTTGAGTCAGGGTGGTCAGGAAATAAGCTAACAGCCTCCCACAACATATTTTCATTTTGGAAAACAATCTGGCAGATTTTTAAAAAGTTGAACAAACTTAACATAAGATCTAGCCATTTTTTCTCCTTGTATATGAATTACTTCATAATATTGAATAAAAGCACACAATGGAAAGAATATTCTGCACAATGAGTTGCACAAAAATGTTCATAGCAGCTTTATGATGAATTTCAGATGAAATAAAAAACAATTTCCCTCAATTTGGGTAAAGAAACTACAGAGCATCCATGCAGTAGAACACAGTGTAGCAGTAAAAAAGAAAGAACAATTAACACACATCAATATAAATGAACCCCAAAATATTTATCCCAAACATCCAGACAGCAAAGAATATGTACTTACTATATTATTCTAGTTATATACAATTAGAAAATGAAAGCTAGTCCATATAAAGTAGAAGATGGCTCCCACCCAAGGAGAGTGGGATTGAGAAGTGAATTACAGGGGAGCATTGAGAGACATTTTGGTAAATCATTCTGCTATAGGGAGGGTTTGCTGCTCTATATATGACTATAGATGCTCTGTTTTCTATGTATCAATTCGCCCTCAACAAAACTTTGACAGTAGCTTTTTAAAATGATTACTAGCCATATTAACAAAGAAAAGAAATCAGTGTATTAAATACATTTAACATTTTCAAAGCAAAACCAAGCCTTACTTTCTTTCTATGACTCTATCCAACAAGTGTTGCTCAGCAATGGAGCTCCATTTCCTGTTCTGCAGCACAGCCCATGCTTCTAGGACCGAGCTCTGAGATTTTAGATGCTGAACAGTCTGCCTGTGGCTCTCCCTGTCACTCATGCGTATCTCCTATTTGCAGACTTTCATTTCTTTATTGAGATAAGCCATGAAATAGATGTCAATTTCTATGGTATGGGAACAGAGACATGGTTCCTCACATAAATAACAGTATTCTGTTTGCTGAGGGGCTAGTTGGGATCATGCCACACTCAGTTGCATGCTAATGAACCAAAGACAACAATTTGTGAGAACACTTTATATATTGTAAAGTACTGGAGTAAGTAGAAATTGTTGCTACAGCTGCTATTATTAGTTAATTAGGAGAGTGGCTGATGATTATTAATTCATTTGACTAATACAATCATCTAACTGACAAAACTGGAAATCCTAAGTTAATGGAAGCATTAATAATAAAATTAACATGAAACTAATACATAAGAATGAGGCACATGCATCATATGAACACCCCCATGATGTGTGTAAGCACAATGGCATGTTAGTGAGTGAGTGAGTGTTTATACAAACTATAGTTTTAGGGGCTAGACTATAAAGATGTAGTGCAGTTTAAGGGAGCTGAGGATGTTGCATGTGAGATAAAGCTGGCCAATGAATGTTATAACTCCAGCCCCTCTCCCACTTTTCTACACATTAAGGGGTATCATAAGACAGGCCACAGCCTCCTGTGCTCAAAATCTTCTCCAGCTTCTATATTTTATTTTGCCCACCTCCTTTCTTTAGTTCCCTTTGCTCTGCTGTGCTCTTGTCAAACAAATAAAAGTTCAATTTTCTCGATCCTTCACTTGTTTTTTTCTGTTTGTTTGTTTTTGTTTTTTCCTCTGAGAAATAATATATGTCAATCAAATTCTTATAAATTCTTATAAAACTCCTTCTTGCAAATAACCTAGGATTTCAGGATTATTTTTTTCTTCTTATTTTGAGCACATAAATACAAAAGGTCTGGTTTTTGTTCTACTCCAAACATGTTAGAGGATTACAAATGAAAACAAGTGTTGTTGGGTCCTGGGGAGTCAAGCAAAGATGGGGACAGCCCACCAAAGTCTAATAAACCAGAAGCAAATTTATTCCAGAAACCAAAAACCATAATACAGAAATAAAAATAAAATAAAATAAATCTCCATGGGACACAAAAAGCTTCTTAGCTAGCTGAGACCACAGCCAGAGATGGTGTTTGTTAGGCTGTGGCAGAGGCCGGTTTCTGAACCCATCTTTTTATAGTAGGGGCACCAAGCATTAGGTCTGAACAATGGAATTTTTACAATCTTGAGGTAAACATTAGATATAGATCGCCTTATTTTACAATCTTTATTAACAGAGTTTTTTAGTTAAATTAGTGTTTGCACTTTTTTATTGTCTTCCCTGGTACTTTCAGGTGATATTTACTGAAGCCCTGTGGTCTCTCATTTGATGCTGCCAGTTTCACCTAGCAGGGATAATGCATAACCCAGAGGTCATATATCTATTCCTAAAAGTTGACTCAGCTCATATCCGTAGGCTAGCTCTCAGTGTGCAGAGAGATGCTTTGGCCTTGTAAATAGAGCTATGGGTTGTAAAGTGAAATAACTCACTGTTAATAGTTAATCCCCAAGCCGATGAGAAAGCTGCTGACAGTCTGTTCTCATTCTCTTAGGCTTACAACTTGATATCTCTTTATTTCTACATTCTTATTTTTGGAATCTACATTTTTATATTTTTATTCTCAGACCCTTCAGTATTTTCTCATTTCTCAACTGAGGTTTGAAAGCTGTGGAATACTTTGGAAGCAGGTTTGTTTTCCCTAATGCTACAATCCTTAACACAACTCCTCATGTTGTGGTGACCCCCACCCATAAAATTATTTTTGTTGCCACTTCATAACCGTAATTTTGCTGCTGTTATGAATTATAATGCATATCTATGTTTTCTGATGGTATTAGATGACCCTTGTAAAAGGGTCGTTCAAGCCCCAAAGGGGTATTGGTGGCCAAGCATTCTTCTCTCTCCCCTTCCTTGTTCCCTTGTTTGGGAATCAGAGAGCATGGATGCAGGCTCCTAATGTGAAAACATTGCACCCTCTGAGAGCTCTAGAGAGAGACCCTACACTTCTGCCGTGTGCCGATTCCTCTCTTCAGAGCTCCACCATGTTGTCTGTCTGTAATGCTTAGATCTGAGCTCTCCTTAAAGTCCCTACCATGCTGTTGTCTGTCTGTATGTCTGTCTACAGCATTAATAACCCTTCTAATAAGTTTATACAACTTGTCTCATTGTCCCTTACAGATACCACCTGTCTCATCCCAGAACCATCTTCCTCAGAGAGAAAATGAATGTGAATTCCTCAGGTCAATGGGTTCTAGTTTCCCTAAGTGTAGCGTCCTTCAACTATGAGCCAGTTCAATAAATTATTCTTAGAAATTTATTTTATTTTTTTTATTTTTATTTTTT
>NC_022035.1:8681317-8681956 GCF_000317375.1 Microtus ochrogaster | reverse complement strand
GGATATCAAAATATAGACTCACTGACCTTTATTTGTAGCTAGAAACCAATTATGAGTGAGTACATCCCATGTTCATCTTTTTGGGTCTGGGTTATTGATTTTAAAAGAAAAATCCTGTATTGAGTGGCAAATTCAGTCACTTGCCAGGAAGGTTTCTGATTTATACAGAAAAGAGAAGTCAAGGTAAGACTAGATGTCAGATATAATAACCCTGGCCATATTCTTTGACCCAAGAATTTCTTTGAATTCCACTGACAGCATCTCAGTGGTCTGTGTTTTAGCCCCCTCACCAAATCTTGCCATTTCCCAAAGACCTATTGCCTTTCCCAAAAAGAACTAAAAAGGTTTTCCTCTGTAAAAGGGTGACTGTCGACAATTCTGATTTCTTCCTACCCAAAGCAATAACTTGCTCTCTACTATATCAGTTTTCAGTGCTACACAGGAAACCTTAAAACTTACATGTCAATACTCTTCATATTTTCTGTGACTTCTCGACTTCCCATGGTTTAAATCTGAAGCTGTTTCCGCCATATTCCAAGGCACAGGAACCTACTAGCTCAACCCACGTCATCACACTTCTGTGATTTCTTTTTTTTTTAATTTATTTATTTATTGAGGAATTCCGCCTCCTCCCCGCCA
>NC_022035.1:8644471-8680861 GCF_000317375.1 Microtus ochrogaster | reverse complement strand
AAAAAAAAAAAAAACCACAATCCAAGTGAATGAGGCAAAACAAGTATAACTTTCTTAGCAGAGACCTATTGCCTTTCTCAAAAAGAACTAAAAAGGTTTTCCTCTGTATAAGGGTGATCAACAATTCTGATTTCTTCCTTCCCAAAGCAACAACTTGCTCTCTAGCATATCAGGACAACTATAATTCAATTGTCAGACATGTAGACCCAATAGATGCCAGGCAGAACACTGAACCCTATCCCTAAATACATGATTTGTATATTTCCTCTGAGGCTCAGAGGACATTTTAGAAATTTTTGATTTTGAAAAATTTTATATGGAACCTAAGGTTCCTCCTGTTTCACTAATTAATGTTCTGATAAGCATTCTAGTATAGCTTAATCTCCAATACCCATGATTTACAAATTTGATTTTTAAAAACCAAATCAATATAGTAAAACCTATATAGAACAAGAAAGAAAATATGTCTACCATGGCTGCAAGATTAGAAACTGATTTCTTTACTAGGAAAAGAAAGAATTGCCATTAAGAGAGTACAGAGGGCATGGTGAAATACAATAAATAAAGGTCTTCCTACACAAGCATTAGGGACTGAGTTCACATCTCCAGGACCCACATAAGATATCTGTGTGTAGTAATGTGCCTATGAATCCTGCATTGGAAAGGTAAAGATGCAAAGCAGCCCAGAGCTTGCTGGCCAGCCTGCCTAAGTGTGTCAATGAGCTGCAGGCTTAGTGAGAGAGCCACTCTCAAAGAAAAGTAGAGAGAGATTGAGCAACAGTTCTGAAATTGATTTCTGACCTTCACAGACCTGGACACATCAAACACACACACATACATACACACACACACACACACACACACACACACACACACACACACACACACTACAAAGGTGTGCCACAGACTAGAATGAGATCGATCTACACATAAGATCTTATTAATACTGTTTAACATGGTTCAATTTCAAGGCTCAAAATAGTGCATTTGTAGAAATCTCATACATCACTGGTAGAAGTATAAACAGTGATCATAATTTTGAAAGATTCTGTTTTATGTAACAATAAAGAATATTCATCCTGTGATACAGCAGTTTATTCCCTTAATATACAACTCAATAGAAATATGTGCACAAAGGTGTTTACAGGAATATTATTTATAATAAGTTGAAACCTGGCTAAAACCCAAATATCCTTTAACAATAAAATCGATAAATTGTTGTAATTTTATTGTGGGATGCTCTATGGAAGCTAAAATAAACACCAAATAGCATTGAAGAATTTTGAAAAAATGCTGGGTGTTATCTAGACAAACATGATGTATGTCTATAAGTCCTAGCACTTGGGCAATGGAGGTAGGAGGGTCAGGAACTGGAAGGGAGCATGGGCTAGATGAGGCCTTGTCCTAAAAGCAAAGCTACCAACAATGATATAAATCAAAAGAGACCAAACACATACAACACATACATATTCCACAGAGAATGCTGTGTGATTGTATATGCATGCATATGTACAAACAGACACACATAACGCACACCTGGCAAAGCTAAACCATAAAGGCCAAGGTGATTATTATATTTAGAATAAAAGCATTCATTGAGCTAATTAGCTATTGTTTATGTTTTTTTCTACATATGTAATAAGATTCTATTCAAATTATTTTTAAAAATATCGACATTGGAAATTAGAATATACTTCCATGTTTCAGAATATTTCAAAATGATTTGGCTAAAAGGCAAATGCAAAGTGTCCTTATAGATGGAAGTGGAAAGCTAGTAGAGGCAGTTGGTATACAAATGCGGCAAAGGCAGAAGCAGCCTGTACTGCTCTCCCAAATGTAAACTATAATGAGCGTATCTGTTTATATGCGCATTTAACTTGCTAATTCCTCAAACTTTAATTAAAGTTTTGTGAAATCTTCACAAAGATGCTGTGGTTCTTAGCATTTAAATTAATGCCACAGTCTATAAACACAAGAGTGCACATCCACTCCCTGTTTTACAGATAATCATTTTTTCTTTTCAGTTTTGAGTCATAAATGGCTAGTCTCAAAAGAAAAAGAGTTTTGACTTATAATTATAGTACATCTCTCTTGGAAATTTGTTTTTAAAATAATGAGTAATGAAAGTGGGTTTTAATTATGAATATACAGCTTATCCCAGCTTCTAATATCTATATATCTTGAGTATTCCTATTTAATTTTTCACATTTTTGTTTAAGAAAGTAATTAATGAGAACTTTCTGTGTGTGCTCATTGTCTGACCTATAACTATTCTATCTCCCATGTTGGAATGTGTTCACTATCTTTTCATACAGCACAAAGCTATTATCATTTAATTAAAAATATTCTATTAAAGTGCTGGCCTCTCACTACACAAAACTTGATGCTAAGTCTAATGAAAATTTCACGTGTAAAACACTCTGAGCTGAGGCAGAGGCATGTTTGTGAGCCTTGGATGGAGGGCAGATTCATGCCACTGTCAGTGAATCAAAACGTTTGCTTAACCTAGCATCCAGACTCTGCCCATCTTCAGGAAAAGTGCTTTGTGGAGAAATTACTCTAACTTAAACTTAAAAATTCAATGGAGCATAGTACTCCCATGGTTCTAAAGTAAAAAAAAATGTACTTTGAAATAAACATTAAAATTTTAAAATCCACAAGAAAATTCACAATTTGCAAAAGTAGTATCAAAGTGAAAATTAAAAACATTTGAAATGTGAAGTTAACAAATACCTGTCATGTTATTCTAAAGTGAATAATGTTGGGTTAAAAGGCATAATCATTTTCATAACTGTAATGCATATAGGTAGATTGTTATTCAAAAATAACAGTAACAAGTTCTTCTTTGTGTCCTGGATTATAGGCCTTTAATCGGCTACTTATTTGTCTTTTACACTACATCTAACTTGATAAAGCTGGCTGGAGAAAGAGATCCGAGGAGTAGAACAAACTTACTGATTTGAGCACTTTCCTCCTGCTTGTTTCTCTATTCCTTGGGGGAAGCCAGTAAGAAGGAAAAGGGAAGAGGAAAAGAAGAAAGAGGACGAGGACGAAGAAGAAGGAAGAAAAAGAGGAGTAGGAAGAGAAAGAGGATGAGGATGAGGAGGAGGAGGAGGAGGAGGAGGAGGAGGGAGGGCCATTCTCCACAAAACGTTCACTTTATAATTCTTCTCATGGGAATCAAGGTTCAAACAGCAAGCCCCCACTACCAACCACAGAAGGTGACATGGGTTTTGTCAAGCTCTGGCACTGGAGGGATCCTAAACCAGACTTCTCAGATTATGGCACGCTGGATGTGGTGACCTGACCTGATGTTTGACCTCTGTGATTTGGCTAGTGGGAACTGGGACGTGAGAGATTGGATTTCAGGGATCGAAGGGAGTTCTGAATGTGGAGGTTCTTGGGGGTGCACCCTACCCCAGGCATCTTACCCTAATGAGTCTGGGTGATCTCATGTCCTTAGGTGACATGACCCCCTGAAAACACTCTTTTATGTTTGCCCAGGACTGCTTTTGCTATTTGAAACTGTGGGGGTGGGGTGCTCCTGATTTACTATTGTTCTTCCTGGGGATGTGAACAAACTGGGACTGGACATTGGATAAAACAACATAGAGATATAATGATCTCCAGGGTCTCCCAGGCACCCCTATCCTGGAACCCCCTATATGGAAGATGCACTTGATTTAGATGTAACCCTTTGATATTAAGGTTTATAGATCAGGGGAAGAAAAAAGACCTATCTTGGTTATCTGAGAAGATGTGGGGATTAAGGCTATACCAAAAGGAATATAATCATGGTGTTATACTCATGCTTTGAATGGAGATACTTCCTGAGGACCTTCCTTGGATGCTGGGGCCTTCTTCCAAGTTAATGCCTACCTGTATATACCTCAACTTTACATATCTCCACCCCCCCATCTACACCTAAGGTATCTTTCACCAAGCTGCGTAGAGATGTAGTGGGATTAGAAGCCTCACCTTATTTGATGGAGACCATTAAGATGGCCTTTAAGGCTGTAAACCTTATCTACCCTGAATCCTGTTGGCTTTGCTTACAGCCACTACTCCCCTACTTTGAAGCCTTTGGGGTAAATGGCTCTTATGAAATACTAGATGAAGCTGGTATTTCAAGATGAGAAAACTGAGATCGGGGAGATGTCAGGACTGATTCTCCCCCTTTGGCAGATGTCAAAGGCAACTTGTGTCTCATACACCAGACACCCTCTTCTTAACCTCACTTGTGATGTGGATAATGGGTCTATAGCTTTATAGAGGGTGCCCAAAGATCATGGGTATTTTTGAATCTGCCAAGTGATGGGGGTTACTCTCTGCCTGTCTGACCCACTGATCTTTCAGTATAATGATATTTGCCTGTTTGCATTAATTTCCCTCATGTGCTTTACCGTGCACAAGAATTCCTGACCTGGAGACATAAGAGAGAGCCCCTAACATCACCACATTGATAGGGCTAGGGGTGGCCAGAATTGCCCTGGACGCTCCTCCAGCCAGAGGGAGGTTGTCTCTCATTGTCTGGAGGTACCTCCACAACACATGAAGTCACTTAACATATATAAGCTGACACCCACAGTAAAAAACTGAGTTCCTGCTTTTGACTTGACTCCCTATTGCATCTGATTGTCCGGCATCATGAGGCTGTGGAACAGGCAGATAGCATACTCACCTTTTCCAGGGGAATAAGGCTAAGGAGTCCTGGCACCTGGAATCTCTGAGAGCAACTCTAGTAAAGACTCTTAACAATAGGGGACATGGAGCCTGAACTGGCCATCTTCTATAACTAGGCACGGCTTACAGTGTTAGGGCTGGGACATAAACTCAGTCACAAAACCTTTGGCCTACAATTTATCCTGCCTGAACGATGGGCTGGGGTAATAGTGGAAGAGAACTTGTGGGAGTGGTCAACCAATAACTGGTCCAGCTTGAGACCATACCACAAGAGGAAGTCATCCCTAAAATTGCCTGTGTAGCCAGGAACCAGATACCCTACAGATCTAGGATAGAACAAAATATGACTGACCAAAACCAAAAAGGTTAATGAAATGATTGCTAAAGATATTCTGCTATACTCATAGCTTGGAGTATAGACCCACTCATTACTAGAGAAGCTTAATCCAGCAACTGATGGGAACAGATGCAAAGACTTAAGCCAAACAGGATACCACAAGAACACAGCCCACAAAAACAACTAAACAGGACTCATAGGGGATCATAGACAAGGAAGTAACAATCAGGAAACCTGTATGGGTCTAACCTAGGTCCTCTACATGTATGGTTGTGGAGCTCAGTATTCTTGAAGGACTCCTAACAATATGAGTGATGGTTTTCTAATGTGGGAGTGTCTTTATCTATCTGTTGCTTTCATTGGTTAATTAATAAAGTAAACAGCTTGGTCTGATAGGGTAGAATTTAGATAGGCAGAGTAGACTAAACAGAATGCTGGGAAGAAGGCAGTGAGCAGATGCCATGCCTCTCCTCTCTGAGGCAGACGCCATGCCTCTCTTCGCCAAGATAGACGCAGGTTTGGATCCTTCATGGTGGGCCACCACCTCGTGGTGGTACACAGATTATTAGAAATGGGTTAATCTAGATGTGAGAGCTAGCCAGTAAGAGGCTAGAGCTAATGGGCCAAGCAGTATTTAAAAGAATACAGTTTCCGTGTAATTATATTGGGTAAAGCTAGCCGGGTAGTGGGATGCAACCCGCCACTCTTCCGTCAACAGTTTTCTCTGACTTTTCTGCCTTCTCTTGGGACCTTTTCCTCCTACTGGATTGTCTCATCCAGGCTTGCTGTGAGGGTATGTACCTAATCTTATTGTAACTTGCTATGCTGTGTTCACTTGATATCCTTGGGAAACCTGTTCTTTTCTGACAGGAGTGGCTCTGGGGTAGAGGGGTGGTGGGGAAGGGACTGGGAGGAGTGAGGGAGGGGAAACTGCAGTTGGGATGCAATCTATGAGAGAAGAATAAATTTAAAAATAGTAGAAGTATGTTTTCATCTCTTTAGGTTAACTTTGGGGCAAAGGTAACCATAAGCTGATGTTTTGTATAAGTATGGAATGAACAATAGTACTTATAAGAGTCTAATAAATAGTTAAGTCAGCTATTTCACTCCTGTATATATTAAATTTTCTTACTCTTTATCTAAGGTAATTAAATGAAATACTTTTTTTTTTTGGATTTTCGAGACAGGGTTTCTCTGTGGCTTTGGAGCCTGTCCTGGAACTAGCTCTTGTAGACCAGGCTGGTCTCGAACTCACAGAGATTCACCTGCCTCTGCCTCCCAAGTGCTCGGATTAAAGGCATGTGCCACCACCGCCCGGCTTAAATGAAATAATTTTAATAAAAGTTAAAAACCACAAACACCCTTTAGTCCTCATGCTTGTACAAGTACTTCAGTGACTGCAGAATCTGTACTTTTCTATGGGCATAAAGATATGCCAAATATATAAAGAAATATATCTGCCTGTGTGTTAATATGCCTGGAACCTGAGGTTGGTTGCACCCATTTCCAGTTCCTTTTAGTTCTTTCTTTTCTCCCTCCCCCCTTTTTTATTGAAAATAGAATATTTTCTCATATATCCTGATTATAGTCACTCCTCCTTTCCCATCTGTTTCTGCTTCCTTAGTGTTTCTCATTAGAAAATAATAGGATTCTAAGAAATAATAATAAAATAAAACAAAGAAAATATAAGATAAAGAAGAAACTATCACACCAAAGTTGGGCAAGACACCCCAGCAGAAGGAAAAGTACCCAAGGCGAGTTACAAGAATCAAAGACCCATTTGTTCACACACTCAGGAATCCCATAAAAACACTAAAGTGGAATAGGTCTATGTAAAGGACCTATTACACTCTCCTGCAGGCTCTGGGCATGCTGCTTTGGTTCTGGAAGTGCATATGAGCTTTGCTCATGTTGATTTAGAGGTTCATGTTTTCTTATCATTCTCCATTTTGTCTGGCTCTTACATTCTTTTCTTCTTCCACAGGATTACCTGAACTCTGAGGTGAGGGAAATCTTGACCACATCTCATTTAGAGCCAGTCATTTCAAGGTTCAGATTTAATGAGATCTCTCATTCTCTGTATAATGTCTGGCTGTGGGTGTCTGTGTTTGTTCTCATCTGCTGTAGGAGGAAGCTCTTCTGATGAGCTGATCCATGAGTATAGCAGAATATCTTTAGGAGTCATTTTATCACCATATTTTTATTTTATTTTACTTTTAAATTTTAGAGTGGTATCCCAGGCTGGCCTCGAACTCGTGATCTTCCTGCCTCTGCCTCCTTCAGCAAATCCTACCAGCGTGCGCAGCCACAAGACCGGTAGGGTGCTGGAGAGATAGCTCAGTGGTTAAGAGAATTGCCTGCTCTTCCAAAGGTCCTGAGTTCAATTCCTGGCAACCACATGGTGGCTCAGAACCATCTGTAATGAGGTCTGGTGCCCTCTTCTGGCCTGCAGACATACATACAGACTATTGCATACATAATAAATAAATAAATAAATAAATAAATAAATAAATAAATAAATATTAAAAAAATTAGACCGGTAGTATTTGGTTTTATCCTAAGTTACTGGGATATCTAGTCTCTGATTCTTGGTTATCAAGCAGTGTCAGGTATAGGCTCCCACTTGCAGATTGGGCCTTCGGTCAAATAAATTATTGATTGGTTACTTTGTGCCACCATTGCCCTAACATATACAAAGACAGGGCACCATGGTAGATCAAAGACTTTGTGACTGTGTTGGTTTTCACGTTTCTGTTTTGGTGGTGTGTAGAGTACCTTCCTGTACCAAAGAGGCTAGCACATAAAGGTGAAGTCTTTATGTAGGCACCAGCTTGGCTTCTCTATGTTCAATGAATTGTATAAGTAGCTTCAGTTAGGGGTCTTGCTGTCAGTCTGGGAAGAGCAACTTACAGTCTTGGAATAGCCTGGGTTATTTGGGGGATCCCATGGAACCCATTTGTCCATAACCTAAACTAGATGTAACCCCATTCTAGTACTGGAAGCTTTGTTTGGTATCAAGACATGGACATTTGGGTTTCTGTCTTCTCTAATAATTGGTGATTTCATTTGGGTTGCATTCATATATATGTATATATTTTAGGAAGTTTCTAGTGTATTAGGTTACCATATTCCCATCAAATGCCTCTTAATTTTAGCTGTATCTTCTTATATTCTTTCCCTCAAATTTCTCTTCCCACCCTTGCTCTTGATCCTCCCATTATAATCCTTCTATACTATCCGTAATTATCAATTTCATTTCCCTTTCTTTATGAGATCCATCTTTACCAGCTAATCCCTTACTCTATAAGTACTCTCTGTTGTTCTGTGCATGGGAGCTTGGTTATCATTGACTTATCCACTAACATCTACCATGCAAGCGATTTACACTCTATGTGTCTGTCTGGGTCTGGGATACCTCACTCAGAATGATTTTTTTCTAGTTTCATCAACTTGCCTGCAAATTTCATGGTGTCATTTTTTTTAACAGCTGAGTAATACTCCATTGTATAAATGTACCACATTTTATCTATTCTAATGCTGAGGGTCATATAAGTTGTTTCTAATTACTGCCTGTTATCAGTGCAGCAGCAATAAACATGCTAGAGCAAACATCTTTGCACGATGAGGTGTCTTTTGTGTTTATGCCTAAGAGTGGTATAACTGGGTCTTGAGTTAGACTGAGTCCATCTTCCTGAGGAATGGTCACACTGATTTCCATAGTTGACTGTACAAGTCTCACTCCCCAAAAAATGTGTGAGTGAGTGTTCCTCTTACTCCACATCTCACCAGCGTGAACAGTCACTTGTGTTTTTTGATCTTAGCCATTCTGACAGGGGTAAGATGAAATCTCAAAGTTGTTTTGATTTGCATTTCTTTGATAACTAAGGATGCTGAACATTTCTTTTATAGTTTCTTACCTATTTGAATTTTCTCTTTTGACAATTCTGTTTTGATCTGTATCCCTTTCTTAGCAGAGTTATTTCTTTTATTGATATCAAGTTTTAAAGTTTTTTATAGGGCTGGAGAGATGGCTCAGATGTTAAGAGCATTGCCTACTCTTCCAAAGGTCCTGAGTTCAATTCCCAGCAACCACATGGTGGCTCACAACCATCTATAATGTGGTCTGGTGCTCTCTTCTGGCCTGCAGGCATACACACAGACAGAATATTGTATACATAATAAATAAATAAATGAATATTTTAAAAAATAAAGTCCTTTATATACTTTGAATAGTGTATCTATCCCTCTAGTGGATGTATCGTTGCTAAAAATCTTTTTCCATTCTGAAGGTGGCTTCTTTGCCTGAATGATGGTGTTTTTTGATGTACAGAAAAATGTAACTTCACAAAGTACCATTTCCTAATTGTTGATCTTACTACCAGTGCCAATAGTGTTTTGTTTGGAAAGTCTTTTTCTATGCCAATGAGCTTGTGGCAATTTCCCCACTTTCTCTTCTGTTGGATTCAGTGCATCTGGTTTTAAATTGAGGTCTTTGGTCCATTAGGAGTTAAGCTTTGTGAAAGGTGATGAGTAAAGATGTATTTGGATCCTTCTACATGCAGGTATCCAGTTTGACCAGCACCATTTGTTGGAGATGCCACCTTTTTTCCAGTGTGTGTTTTTAACTTATCAAAAATCTGGTTTCCGTGGGCATGGGAGTTTATGTATGGATCTTCAATTTGATTCTATTGATTAATATGTTTGCTTTTGTGCCAATACCATGCTGTTTTTATTATTGTAGCTTTGTAATGCAACTTGAAATACGGAAAGGTGATACTTCAGCAGTTCTTTTTACTATTCAAGATTGTTTTAGCTATCCTGGGTATTCTGTGTTTCCATAAGAAGCTGAAAATTGTCCTTTCAATATTAGTGAAGAATTATACTGGAATTTTTATGGAAATTGCTTGGTTAGAGTTATCCCAATATATTTTATATCATTTGAGGCTATTGAAAACTGTTTCTCCCCTGGTTTCTTACTCAGACAATTTGTCATTTGTATATAGAAGGTCTACTGATTTCTATGAGCTAATTTTGTATCCAGTTTCTTTGTTGAAAATGTTTATCATCTGTTGGAATTCCCTGGTAGAATTTTTAGGGAAACTTATATATACTATTATATCGTTTCCAAATGAAGATGCTTGGACTTCATGCTTTCCAATTTGTATACCCTTAATTTTCTTAAGTTGTCTTATTTTTCTAGCTAAGATTTCAAATATTATATTGAAAAGGTATGGAGGGAGTGGATAATCTTGTCTTGTTATTGATTTTAGTGTGATTGCTCTAAATTTCCGTTTTAACTTGATGGTGATAATGGGCTTTCTATAAACTGCATTTCTTATGTTGAAACATGGCTCTTTTCTCCCTAATACCTCCAAATCTTTAAGCATAAAGGGGTGTTTTATTCTGTTAAGACCCTTTCTGCATTCAATGAGATGATCATGTGGTTTTTGTGTTTCAGTTTGTTTATATGGTAGAATATATACATCAATTTATGTATGTTGAACTATTCCTGCCTCTCTGGACTGAAGTATATTTTATCATGGTAGATGATCATTTTTATGTGTTCTATTATTTAGTTTGTAAGTATTTTATTGAGAATGTCTACATCTATGTTCATAAGGGAAGTTGGTCTGTAACTCTGCTTTTTAGGGTGAGTCTTTGTGTTGTTTGGATATTAGGGTAACTGTGACCACATAAATGAATCTGGCAATGTTCCTTCTGTTCCTATTTTGTGAAATAATTTGAGGAGTATTAATATTAACTCTTCCTTGAAAGTCTGGTAGAATTCCATTATAAAATCAAATGTCCTTGGGCATCTTTTGGTTGAGAGTCTCTAATGAATGATTCTATGTCACTAGTAGTTATAAAGCTATTTAAATTGCTTATCTGATATTAATTTAAGATTGGCATGTGGTACTTAATGAAAAAATTATCAATTTATTTCAGATTTTTCATTTGGTACAAGTTTTTTAAATGTGTCCTTGTGAATCTTTGTATTTCCTCGGTGTCTGTTGTTATGTCTCCCTTTTTAATTCCTAATTTTGAATTCTTTGTCACCTTTTATCTAATTTGGGTAAGGGTTTGTTAATTCTGTGGATTTTTCTCAAAGAACCAACTCTCTGTTTTGTTGTTTTTTTAATTTTTTAGTAGTATTTTTTGTTTCTGTATTATTTATTTCATCCTGATTTTGATCATTTCTTGCCTTCTGCTCTTTTTGGATGTGATTTCTTTTTTTTTGTCTAGAGTTTTCAGATGCACTATTAAGTTGCTTGTGTGAGGCACTTAGTGTGTTTTCTTACCTCTTAGAACTGCCTTCATTGTGTACCATAAATTTGGGTATGTTGTGTATTCATTTTCATTCAATTCTAGAAAGTCTTTAATTTTTTTCTGATTTCCGTATTAAGCCACTTTTTCATTCAGTAATGAGTTATTCAGTTTTCATGAGTTTGTAAGCTTTTTGTTTTTTTCTCTTGTTAATGATACTTAGCTTTAATCTTTGGTGGTGGGACAAGATAGTTTTATTTCAATTTTCTTATATCTGTTGAGACTTTGATTCAAAGTATTGGGCAAATTTCAGAGATGGTTCCAAGAAGTGCTGAGAAGAAGGTACATTCCCGTGCATTTGGGTGAAATTTTCTGTAAATATGTTATAAATAAATAATCTGTTCTAAATAGATTATTTGGTTTATAACATCAGTTATCACCAACATTTTTCCATTTAGTTTTTTCACAATAGCATGTCTGTCTGTGAGAGTAGGACATTGAAGCCTGTCTGTGAGGATCAATATGTGATTTATGCTGTAATAATGTTTCCTTTACAGACTTGGATGTGCTTGTATTCGGGGGCACAGATGTTAAGAACTGCAATAGCCTCTTACTGGATTTTCTCTTTGATGAGAATGCAGTATCCTTCCTTATTTATGCTGATTAGTTTTGGTTTAAAGACTATTTTGTTAGAAATTAAAAATCTATGCCAGCTTGCTTGTTAGGCCTTGTTGTAGAATATCAGTTTAAGATATGTTACAATTGTTTATGCTGTGGGATATTTATTTAATAATGCAAAGATGTGTTGGATTCCTTTATGTTGCATTTCCTTCACTCTGCAAAACTGTGTTATTTTGCCTCTGTAAAATGCCTTATTAGTCTAATGAAGAGCTGAATGGCCAATATCTAGGTATGAGTGAAAAACAGGTGGGGCTGTTGGGCAGAGAGAATAAATAGGAGGAGAAATCTAGGGAAGAGAGAGAGAAGCAAGAAAAGGTGAGGAAATGAGGACACCAGGGGCCAGCCACGCAACAAGCCAGCAAGTCAGCCAAGAATTAAGAAGGAAAGAAAGATTATATAGAATAAAGAAAAATAAAAAGCCCAGAGGCAAAATGAAACAGGATAATTTAAGTTAGGAAAGTTGGCTAGAAACAAACCAAGCTAAGCCAAAGCATTCATAGAAAGTCTCCATATATTTATTTGGGAGCTGGGTGGCTGGTTTCAAAAGAGTGAGAGAAAAAAAAAAAACCTCAAAAATCTCACGGTCTATTTGCTGGAAATATCCTATACATCCTTTATCCTGAGGTAATGCCTACTCTTGATTTCAAGGTATGTTTCTTGGATGCGTCAGAAGGATTGAGTCTGTTTTCACACCCATTCTGTTAGTCTTTGTCATTTTATTGGGGATTGAGAACGCTGATGCTAAGAAATATTAGTGACCAGTTGTTGGAGGGAGGGGTCCACTTGTTCATCCTAGCTGCCTAGCTAGCTTAACACTGAAATAATCACACAGAAACTGTATTAATTAAAACACTGCTTGGCCCATTAGCTCTAGCTTCTTACTGCCTAACTCCTACATCTTAATTTAACCCATGTCCATTAATCTGTATATCACCACATGGCAGTGGCTTGCTGGCAAAGATTCAGCATGTTCTGACTCTGGTAGCTTCATTGCATCCCTGATTATGCTCTTCTTTTCATCTTCGCCTCCCACCTAAGTTCTGCCCTCTCAACAAGGAAGTTTCTTTATTCATTAACCAAGAAAAGCAACACACAGACAGAAAGACCTTCCACACCAACCATTAATTGCTAATTCCTTTTTTTAAATTGGGTTCTTTTGTTTTTTGTTTGTTTGTTTGTGTTTGGTTGGTTGATTTTCTTTTCAGGGTATACATGTGTAACTGCACATAAGCATGTATATATACTTTCCTTCTTTTGACTTTACTTGTCTGGGATTATTTCCTGTGTTTTCTTAAATGTGGTTAACCTCTTTCAGTTGAGATTTTCTTTCTAGCACCTTATGAAAGGCTGTATTGATAGGCAGATATTGTTCAATTTTGTTTTATCATGGAATGCCTTAACTTCTCCATCTATGGTGTTTGAAGGTTTTGCTGGACATAGCTGTCCCATTGAATCTGTAGAACAAATGTCCAGGTCTTCTTGGGGTTTACAGTCTCCATTAAGAAGTTGTGTGTAATTCTAATAGGTCTCTCGTTATATGTTGCTGGGTCTTTTTTCTTTGCAGCTTTTAATATTCTTTCTTTGTTCTGTATGTTTACTGTTTTGATTATAATGTGCCAAGATTAATTTTATTTCTAGTCCAATCTATTATGTGTTGTGTTTGCGTCTTGTGCCTTGATAGGCATTTTGTTTATGTTATGGAAATTTTCTTCTATGATTTTGTTGAAAGCATGTGCCTTTGACCTGGTTTATTCTTTTTTCCTAGTATTATTATTTTTAAATTTGGTTTTTTTATAGTGTTCAAAATTTCTTGAATGTTTTGCACCAAGACATTTTGAGAGTTGACATTTCCTTTGACTGATATGTCCTTTCTTCCATTTTGTCTTTAATACATGAGATTCTCTCTTCTATCTCATGTATTCTGTTGGTGAAACTTGCCTCTGTGATTCCTGTTTGAATTTCTACAATTTTCATTTTCTAATTTCTCTCACTTTTGATTTTATTTTTTGCTACTATTTCAACTTTGAGGTCTTGAACAGTTTTATTCATTTCCCTCTACCTTTTGTCTCTGTTTTAATAGTCTTTAAAGGATTTATTCATTTCCTCTTTAAGCACTTATATCATATTCATAAAGGCTATTTTAAGGTCTTTTTCCTGTGCTTTAGCTATGTTAGAATTTGCAGTATTCAGGGCTTTCAGTGATAGTATGTCTGGACATACTTTCCTGGCTATTATTGATTTTTTACTGGTGTCTAGTCATTTGAGATTAGAAAGATTGTAATTCTAGTTGTTGTTATCTGGTCTTGCCTTTGTTGAGTGGGTGTTTTGCTCCCTGTTTTTGTTTTGTTTCTTCTCCCTTTTTTTTTTAGGTGTGTGTGGTTACTGTGTCTTGCCTTCTAGGGAATTTGTCTTGACTAGAAGTGCCCATTGTTGTTTTCCTGTAAAATGCATTTCTTGGGATTAGGGACTGACAATTCAGAATGGTGATTGTTAGATGGTGGTTATGGGTTCACAGGAGAAAGTAAAGTAGGGTGTTCCACCAGGATTTGCCTAGTTAGTTAGATGTGAATGGGGCAAAGAATGATAAGAGGCCATAGCAGAAGGTTTGCTACAGAGCTGGGGATGAGACTGGTGGATTGATTATACTTGGAGAAAAAGAGGGAGAGTTGAAGATCTGTGTTAACTTACTGAATTCTCTCACCAGAATAGCCTGTGTGTTCCCATGGAGTGCCTGGTGGAGTTGGGGGCTGGGATAAAACAACTAGTTGGAGGAAGGAAGTGAGGAGGGGGAAGTCTATGGTATCCATTGGAGATGGGGTAGGCAGAATGGAGAATGGAGGTTTTCTGTTGCAGAGCTGGAAATGGGACTGGGGGGTTGAATATGTTGAAAGAGAAGGGGAGGTAAAGATCTGCATTTAGAATACCTACTTACCTAGCCAAACTGGCCTATAAGTTGCCAGGGAGTCTCCAGTTCCCACTAAATTCTGCTGAACCAATTCCTTTGGTAAATAAGTTCTTATTGGTTTCTTACTTTCAATCAACCACTGCTAAGGGATACACTTCCTCAGATGTAAACATCTCACACAATTATTTTCTACCTAAACTTACTGTGGGATCATGCTTTTGTACATTGTTAATATTTGTCACTCGTATTGGTCTAACAAAAGGCTGATTGGCCAGAAGCCAGGCAAGAAGTATGTGAGGCAACCAGACCAAGAGAATTCTGGGAAGAGGAAAGGCAGAGACTCAGTCATTATCCAGACCTAGAGGAAGAAATATGAGAGTGCCGCCCCGAGAAAAGGTACAAACCAGGTGGCTACACATGGACAAGAAATATGGCTTAATATAGTTGTAAGAGTTAGTTAATAATAAGCCTGAGTGAATAGGCCAACCTCTGTGTGTTTCGTTGGGACTGAATGGCTCTGGGCCCAGATGGGACAGAAACTTCCATTTACAAATATCCTCTGAATGTTTGGCAGGAATTTCCACATAAAGTCTGAGAAAGCTATAGGAAAAAAAAATCAATCAATCAATCAATCAAACAAACAAAAAAACCCAAAATGGATTTTAGACACACAGGAGCAGAGTCAAGCACAGTTTTTTTGGTAACCATCTGTTTACACAAACCTGAATCTACAAGTGATAAGGGAGAGTAAACGTGGGGCCTAAGGTAGGGAAAACAATAAGTAAATGTACGAGACCCCATTTGTCTGATGTTGTGGGGACGAATGTCCGCAAGTTCCCGTATGGATTCTACCATCTCATTTCCTAAGTATGAGGATGTAAAGCAAAAATCACAAAAAACCATACAGAAACTACCAAAGGACTACATTATTTGAACAGGAAAGAAATTTATAGTTTTTTCTTGAGAACCAAGACAAGTTTAAATATAAAAATAAATACAGTAAGATATTTCAGGGTAGGCACTAAAATACTTTTTTTTTCTCAGAAGGGGTAGGGTTTCAGATTAAGAAAGGCAAAGAGTGTAAGAAAATTTTTCATTATAGAAATAATACATTTTTCTATTTTTTAGCAACATTAACCTACTTGAAAATTTATGTCTACAAAGAACCATCATCATAGTCTTTAATATAAATATATGTATAGATGCTATTTAAAAGTAAAATTGGATTAGAAAGTGTATGAATTGTAAGGTTAGAAAGTATCTGGGAAGCTGTGGACATCACCTCACCCCAATTTTTGTTTTTATTAGTTTTATTACTGGTTCAGACAGTATATTTTAATCATATATACCCTCCCCCAGTTTTCCCCACCTCCCTTCCATGCTTCCTTTCCTAAGCCCCTGTCTCTGCATTCATTCTTTCCCCTTCCCTCCTCCCACTCTTAAAACAACTAAATCCACTTTGTGCTGCTCTTACACTCTGGACTTCTGCTGGAGTGCAGTTGACCCGCAAAGGCCCCTACTATGAAACAAGGCTGACTGTCCTCTCACAGAAGCTACCCATTGCCAACGACTCCTTAGCTGGGATTGGGACTTCATGCCCACCTCCCCCAACCTTACTGGGATTTTGGTCTGGCTTGAGCTTGCACACGCCTAGGCGTGTGTCACAGCCATTGTGAGTTAACATGTACAACGGCACTCTTGTTGCGTTGTATCCACTCACTCACTACCTCTTGCTCTTACAGTCTTTCTGAGCTCACTTCTGTACTAGTCCCTTCGCCCTGGAGGAAGGGTGGTGATAAAAAAAAATTCACACTTGGGGTTGAACCTTTCAAGCTACGTCGCTCTATACAGTCGGTCACCCGTGGGTCCCCACATTAATTACCATCTGCTGCAAAAAGAAACTCCTCTGGTAAGGGTTGTGTGACATGCTGATCCATGAGAAAAGTAAGTCAGTAAAAATTAATTTAGTAGTATTTCCATTAGCAGAATCATAGTAGTGGGTTCATCCCTAGACCTATCTAGCCATAGTTTCTTGTCCCTGAGAAGGGTGCCACGTCTGTGTTCCATTTTGTGAGGCAGAACTTAAATATTTTCAAAAAGTGATTGGTTGCTCCCATGACATTGATGCTACTATAGCATCAGTGGGCATGTCTTGCCGGTCCTGTCATTATTGCATAGTTCACAGCTGGGTAAAAATGTTTATTACTTTTCTCCTGTGGAAAGTACACAGTGCCCTGTAGCACTTTTAAGGCTAGCTACGAAGGGCGAGGTTTCCAGGTAAGTATCAACTTTATTTCTCAATGTTCTAGGATTCAAATGTGTGGTATGTTCTTGCCATCTCATTTTGGAGGTTCACCAAGAACATTTGCAATAGCATGTAGTGTCTGGGGAGTCTATAGGATCTCACTAGCCAACAACTATAAAATAAAGCAACCAGATCCTGGCACTCAACTTCTTGTTAGCAGGGGTTGTTTGGGAGGGTCATTGTTGACCTTTTATAGGATACTTTATTTTAATATAAATATATGCATGTATCCAACTTTTTTTCTTAATAATACCTTTTTAAAAGTCTATGGTAGTTTTTCATTCATCTTGAAGTAAGTCTCTCAAATTCCTAAAGATTAAATTTATGTTCTGATATTCTGTTTTTTTTCCAGGATCATATCATACCATCTCCTCCTGACCTCTGGCTTGAGGTCTTCTAGGTCCTCAAATCCTCCTGCAATAATAGGAGTTCTGTACAAGTTCTCCCCTCTTCCAAAGAAGCCCTCCCTGTACACTTCACAGTCTATCTTTCCCAGATTAATCACCATAAGTTTGCTCCACCAACAGTGATTACCAATTTAAGCAACCCAGCCAAGTTCTTAGTTCTTCACTCGCAGAGCAGTGTCTGCTCAAACAGCATGCAATCAGTTATTTGTATCATGACTTCACTAAAAATATTTTCTACTTGATTGTAAGCTACAAGCAAGAAGGGACCACATCTAATTATTTACTTGATCCCCTGTACATAGAATCCCATAACATCAAGGCTACAGGATACTTACTTATTCATTAAGAAAATTTTGGTGCCAAAGTCAAGAAAATTCTTGGACTGGACTCGAGAGCCTTCAGCTTGCTATATTTGTCCAGATATCCAAATAAAAGAATTGAAGGAAATCTGTACAGAGAATGCTTCTGCTGGTTTTATAGCCACAAAAGATGTGCAAAAACCTGCTAACTGTGTAGGTAGCCTTCTACAATACTCTGTCTCTTACATATTTTTTGGTGGACTGTGGGTCCTGTTAAACCATGGAGAACCTTGGGTTTGAGTTTGTCTCTTCTTCCCTCAGAGAACAAGGAGGATTACTATCTCTAGATTTATTTTAACAGTGCTGGGAAAACGCAGGTAACCAGAAAGCAGTGAGTTTATTATACCCCTTACATATATGTAGACACATGCTTATAAAGTTAAGTAATTATTAGACTTAATTATCAGACTGCAGAATACAATGACTACCATGGATATAGAAATGAATGAGCTCTTTGTTTCTTCTACAAAGTAAAATTGGCATCCCATGGAGGATGAAGCATAACGAAAGTAAAAATTGGAAAAAACTTGGGCTTTAAAAATGATATTTGGAATTGTAATTTCTAGTGCAAAAAATCTTAACAAGACATTAAGAACACATTCTTCAAAAGATATGGAGTTAAAATAAATGTAGCAACTTTTCTTGGTCTAGGAAATAAAATACCATGGTTAACTTTTTTTTCCCATAGAAATGCTATTTAGGTAAAACGTATCTTAACAATCCCACACTGTACCA
Source organism: Microtus ochrogaster (assembly GCF_000317375.1). Classification (NCBI taxonomy): domain Eukaryota; kingdom Metazoa; phylum Chordata; class Mammalia; order Rodentia; family Cricetidae; genus Microtus; species Microtus ochrogaster. The sequence goes on along the minus strand of NC_022035.1, from coordinate 8,662,185 downwards.
TTCATGCCTACATTTTAGCACACATACCTAGTAATTTGTACATACAACATGCATTTTGAAAGAGCAAGGGAAAAATAAGCTGGGAGCTTAAAGCAGGAGAGACAACTGTGGAGTTCAGTGAGAGTTTTCCATTTCAATAGGAGATAGAAATCTTTCCCTTCAAGAGTAGACCAAGGAGACATTACAGATTCCTAACCACACAACAATAGGCACTTAGGGTGCCAAACATTTATGCTGTTTTCTCTCTGAAGCCCAGATATTTTATGCAAAATTTTCATTTGAATTTCAGGCAACATTTCAAAAACACTTTGCTTAAGAAAAAAATCCTAACCCAAAACAATCAGCAATCTGTTCTTCTCATGTGCAACAGAATGCAGTGTGAAGTTTCCATCTTCAAGAGCCAGATTCACTGCATCCTGCAGAAGGATTCTCAGTTTTCATCCTGTTCATTCAAATAGGTTGCGGAGTGTATCCTTTCTATGTTCTGCCTCCTCTCTCTGGACTATAACCACCTGGAGGGCAGGGATAATTTCACTCCTGATTGTAACCTGGCATTCCATCCTGGATGGCGGGCATCAGACTGTTTTCTTTACTCAGTTTAAAGAAAGAATGCTCATGTTGAGAAAAAAAAAATCATGTGTTTTTGGAAATTTTTACATGTCCTGAGAAAGAACATAGATACATCTTTCGTATTTCAAATTATGTATTTTATTATGAGTCAAAACAAGCACATAAACTTCTCCATTTTTGCAGTTCTGATGCTTGGAAAAAATGAAATGATAACCAATCTACAATCTGTAGAGCTCCAGAGGCTAGGTTTAGAGTAAGGGCCCGGAAGGACAGATCTCATTAGGAAAAGGAAATAGAATAGTTATGGATGGATTGAAGGAGGAGCTGGAATGGGAGGAGCAAGTGGAGGAAGGGAAGAGAGGGAATATGGGAAGAGAGAGCTAAAATTAAGGGCCATCTGAGAAAGGGTATGGAAACCTAATATAGTAGGAGCTTCCTAAAATACATATACACATGAAGGTGATCCAAATGAAATCATCGCCGAATAATGGGGGAGACAGAACCTCAGCAAAAAGAAAGAAAGAAAAGATCAATACCCTCAAGATACGGCTGTGGGAAGAAGTATTTCACATCTACTTTGGTCCCTGAGAAAACCACATTAGGTCCAGGCAGTGATCACAGAAGTAATTTACCACAAGTGGCCATTGTATATGCCAAAAAAAAAAAAAATCAGTAATCAAAAGTGCTGCAAGAAAATTGATGGCATATTTATTCTCTTGGTCCTTGATTGTGTGCTACGCAAGTGAAAAATGTCTAGAGGCCCCAAGTCTCTAATATTATAAAGCACAGGGACTTACTGTACATGACATAGTACTTAAATTTCAGTATAAGAGAAAAGATGTACAAAATTTGATATGTTTCTTATTCCCTCAAAATATGATACTTCGAAGTAAAGACCCTTCCCAGTCTGATAAACTGCTAAGACTTATCTTATTTAGTGAAAGCATTCTGCTCAAGTCTGTAAGACCAACTCCCTTAGTGCATTAAGCAAGCCATCTTCATCCCAGACACAACAAACATGGCCAACATATTTACTAGGAAAGGAAAAAATCATGAGAGACTGAGATGATAATATATGCAAACTTGACCAGACAGAGGTAAGAAAACATGAAAAGTTATCCCAAAATCATAAGGGTCTATGCAACAGATCAGAACATGAAGCAGTCCTTTGGGGGGATACATAGGTCTCAACTTAGGTGGTGGCTGTGGGCAGACATAGGATATAATTTCAAGCAAGGACACATGACATCACTTTCCAGGCCCATGCCTTCCTCCAGGCTTTCAGGTGTTTATGCACATTTATGTTAACTGGGTAAAAATTAGTCTTATTTCCAGCACTTTTACTTTTAAAATTATTTAATGCATAGACTTAACACATTAGTAATAAAACACTGAGTCACTAATACTGCATTAATGTCTCATTAAGGAAAGAAATAACATCCTCCCCGCCCCCATGTCATTTAACCAGGAGTGGACACTGATTTGAATTCTCTACTTCACCCTCCCCATGTATGTTGTCTTATCGGTCATAATGCTACAAGTGGCAAGTAATTGCTCAGCCATCTTTTCACGAGAGACCTATAGAATCAAGGGGTCTGGTAGATGCCAAATCAAAAGGCAAGACTTTTTGGTGAATAAAGTAGCTGTCTTTTGCTCTAGATTTTTTTTTCCTGTAACTGAACTCTCTGTTACATGTTTGGGAATTAATTCCCTAGTTCAAAACAGTTTCCCACTGCCAGCCCCCCATCTCTCTTCCTAAGTAAATGCAGAGAGCTGCCTTTCTGCAATTATCTTTATCAACAGGCATTTGGCCAGTGTTTAGAATCCAGGCAAAGAGCATCCCACTTAAGATATTCACAGATCTCCAAGGACATAGAATTACTATTTGCCCACGTTGCTGCCCTGTTTTTACCTCACTCTAAAGATTCCTAACTCCTTATACTCACTTTCACCTCACTTTGCGGATGATTTTAGTTCAGGACTCTCAAGGACAGCCGAAGAGATAATTAACTGCTACCCAGAGAAAGACCCACAACACCCATGATCAGAATGGCTGATAACAGCATAGCCCAGACCTGATGATTCAGAGGCTTGGCTCTCTTCTTCTCTTAGAGCAGTAAGTCTAACTCCAGAACTAGGCCCGTAGAAACTGCACAGTCTGGTGTATGTGCTATCTGATTAAGAGTCATCAGCTTCCCCCTGTTTACCTAGGTTACATGGTCACCTACCTGGTTACCTCCATGTTTCCTAGAAGAAAAGAAACAGTGCACTGATTTAAAACAAAAACAAGCAAACAAAATACAATCTGTGTCCTATTCATAATTGTACTGAAAATGAATCTTTCTAACCACCTAAAAATGTAGTGCAATGCACTAACCTTCCCATCTAGAATCCCCTGATGATTTAATTCCTTTCTTAACTAACTTTCTCCATTAAAGAGTTCACCAGACACGTACTAGCCCCTCCCATGTATATGTGGGTGTGTGAAAACTCTTATCTGATTTTTTTATGGGGCAGAAGAATTCAGGCCCTGGAATTTGCTAGGGCTGGGGAATTACTGGTTTTAAGGATATACATGACTGGGAACATTTGTAATGGGTAGAACAAAGAAGAACAATGTAGAACTAAGAACAATGTATAACAAGGAGAATACATAAGGGGTGGAACAATGAGAAATGATAGATGGAAGAGAGAAAAATAAAGACACATGGACAGATGGTTCTTGTGAGTAGATTTCTTACTGCTCAGATGTTTACCTTCATGTTTTTAGCACCCTTTAGATACTCATGTTGTCTTGAACCCTGAAAGGGAGTCTTAAAGGCTAGAACTTTTAAGGCTCCCGTTATCAAAGGAGTCTTAATCTGTGCCTATTAAAGGTTGTCTTATGAATCTTTCTCTGTGTCTGTCCCTAGCAATGTGTACTGCTTTCTCTTTTTTCAACAGCACTACAAGAATCACATGGAATGAGGGATACTGTACAAAAGTATTCAAGAGTTTTATAAAGGATCAAGTCACTAAATCCAGTTGACCCAGACAACAAAGAGTAAAACAAACCTTGTTTATCAACCAACACCTATAGGTTTTGTTCAGCATTTTTTTTGTGAATATTTATTTTATAAGGTTGTTTTCAACCTATATTTGCTATTTCCAGAAAATGATTATCATAACATACACACAAACACACATGCATTTCTCTTGGGTCAAGAAGATGGATGAATATGTAATTTAAGATACAGCTGGATGGTGGTGACACACACTTTTAGTCCCAGCAGTGGAGAGGCAGAGGCTGGCAGATGTCTGTGAGTTCAAGGCCAGCCTGGTCTATAAGAGATAGCTCTAGAACAGGCTCCAAAGTGATAGAGAAACCCTGTCTCAAAAAAAACACACACAAAATAAAATTACAAGATTGCATTAGTTTAGATTGTAAAAGGTAATCATAGGGAAAAGTCCAGGCAAGGAAGATTGGTGGTTACGTTGTTCTCTGAAAGGCAGACGAAACAAGCAGACTGAGTCCACAGTAGGGCAGCAATCTGGAGTTACCTCAGGGGGAATTATTGACTCAGCTGTAAAAGTCCCAATCTCTTAGAATGTGAGAGTTTATTTTTTTATTATAATACGTTGCCTCAGCTTAATCGCTCATCTTTTCAGCATGTGTCACGGCATTAACCATTTTAAGACTGTTGAAGTCTATAATGTAGCCAAGAAATGATTATTGATCAGACATTTTATAAACCTAGTGAAGAAAACAGATGAACTCTCAGCTGTACTCATATGAAATGTTAACCTTGATGATGCTGAAATGCAAAGAGCACCCAGTGAACAAAAGAGTCAAATTTTATCTCAAAAGTCACGGCTTGGGAGTAATGTTATAGACAGCATAGAAAGTTTATTTGTACCATAAAACACATTTTTACTGCTCTAGCCTAACACGTGAGCATGACTAGCTTGCTGACAATGCAAGATGCCAGTCATTTTTCTTCTTATCAGGCTGAATGATCACATGGAACACAATCGTTCAGATACACGGAGCGAGCTTTTTAGGTCCACAACTATTAATACACTCTGAAATAGCAGCTTGGGTAGTTCTGCTTTTAATTCAATAAAACTAAGATAAGATGCTTTGTTTACTTAACTGGAACAAGAACTCCATTATCAGACTTAGTGCTGAATGGTTTTGAAAACTCTGTATTCTCCACTCCAATAAAGATCATTAACTTTTGTGCAGCTACATTCAAGCATACGAAAACCGCATAGATAATTTTTCTCTTGTTTTCTATATTCCTGTCTCCTTGAAATGGAGAACATTTTAGCTAGTCTTCTATTGTCCTCAGTACTGGCAATCACAAAATATCAATTGAAGGATAGGCATGATGCTCAAGTACTCAACAACTTAAAGTTGGGATGTCTCATATTCAGGTGGCATATGCTTTCTTTGTATAGTCGTGTAAATTTTATGTGTATATATTAATAGAACATTCTTCTATAATAGTTCTCGGAAAATGACGGTTGCTTAGACTTGAGGACCAGAATCAAACAGTATGAGGTCATAGATAAGAAGCAGTCACTGCATTAATCTGGTAAGAGCTCCAAGATGTGCTAAATTGTGAGTGCTCTGCTCAGGTTTAGTCCCTTTAGAAAACATCAATGTTCTCGCATAAACCATCTGCTTACATCTTCTGGAATGAAATGGCTCCTGGAAGTGTGTCAGAAATCACCATGAGAAAGACTCCTGCTGGATACTAGAAGAAAAAAGTGTCTCCTTTTGTTATAAATCCCTAACACCCAAATGTTGTGGGATATTTATACATGGTGTGAAGGTATATTGCTGTGATTGGTGTAATAAAAAGATGAATGGCTAATAGCTAGTCAGGACGTATGGATGGCACTTCAAGCAGAGAGAGTATGTGGGAGGAGAAACTTAGGTGTGTGAGAGAGTCCTGAGGAAGCAGAAAGGATGGCACGTGATAAAACATAGATGAATAGAAATGGGTTAAGCTACAAGAGCTAGTTAAAAAAAAAACCTATGGTAAGGCCAAGTTTTCATAATTCATTAGTCTCTGTGTCATTATTTGTGAGCTGGTGGCCGCCCAAAAATTTGACTACACCCAAATTCTGTTTCCTTCTTCTTCCTGTCAGATTCCTTTTTAGTACATTCTCTCCTTAGTGTGCCCAAATTCTGGATACTCATATGCCTCAGCCTTGTCCTAAATGAACATCTCCTTTCATTTCCTCATTAATCATCTCATTGTGTCCATAGCCTTGAATACCCATGAGTCAAATCACCATTTCTATTCCTGATACTTCCCTGGAAGTCTTAGATGATATATCACTCAATATCCCCACAACTAGCTAAACTGCATCTCAGATTTAATTTTACTAAGATGAATCTCTTATCTCTCTTAAGTCTTTCACAGCTGAGTAGATGGAACTGATTCCCTATGACTCAAGGCAAAACCCAAGAATCATTCTGGATTCTAGTTATTCCCTTTTAAGTATTCAATAAATTAAAAAGTCCAAATAGTATTATCTCTAAAATATCCCTTCATCATCATACCCTGTTTCTAAATATGGTCCATCTGAGAACAATTGTAGCATCTCAAGAACTTTTAGATGAAATCCCACATCTACTATTATTTCCCTATAGTCCATTTTCACCATGATAATCAGATCTCTATCTCCTCCACTGCTTGCTTCCTCCCTGCTACGTTGTCTAGTTACAATGCTAAAATTGTTTTCCCACTGCTCCTAGAATGCAATCTACACTTCTTGAACTACCTAGAAAGTCTTACAAATCTGACAGCTGCCTATTAGTATAAACCTAATCACACTGCTCCATCTCTTTTTTATACTGTGCCATACAAGCACGTGCACACACACACACACACACACACACACACACACAGAGAGAGACACACACACACAAGCACACACAGACATAAGATTTGTTTTGCTTTTTCATACCAATTGCATTGTGGCCCTTCGTATTACTAGTGTTAATTTTTTTTTCTGTGCCATTAATTTTCACAAAGATGACTTTGCCTTGCATGTCAGCCTGAAACAGTTGCTGATACTTACAATGATGAAATACACACACAAAAAAAACCCCAAACATGGAATTAGCAGCAGACACTGCAAGCTCAAATTCTGGTGACTCATCATCCCACAAGAGAACTTTGGATGAAAGTGTCCCGTGGGAACTTGGAGTGCAGGCTGTACGCATATTGTGCTTCCAGTTCTAGGGAATGTGCCTGGAGGAAGCCAGACTACCACTGCATTCACATCTGCCTGGTGGTTTCCAGGAAGAAATTTAAGAGCGAGATAAGATTAGGCAACAATTGGTCAGCTTGCACAAGGTTAAAAGGCTATAATACCCCATGTATGATACATTACAAATTTAGGAGAGTATAACTGTGTCTGCTGTACCAAATATCAGATGAGAATTGCTACTCAAAGCTTTGTGCAAAAAGTAACATCAGTGCCAACAAACAAAGCATTGATTCCCACCTGAGGCAACTTCATCCTCTACCCCTGGCCTCATAAAATATCTAAAGACCTCTGTTCTTCCCACTGCGTACTGTTAGCATCTGTTAACATCCCTGGATATTTGCCAGGGATGCTGCTATACACAAAAATTCCCTATGCAGTAATAATAGGTTAGAAATATCAGTGGCATTAGCACTGAGGACCTTAGGTTAAAAAAAAAAAACTATGGCAAAGAGATTAATTATGTCTTCCTATCTGTTAATCCAGGTGAAAGAACAAGAAAGACCCTTGAGGTTGATTTCTGACAATGGATCTGACTGTAGCAAAAGACCTCTGATATTTTATAATTTTAGACTTAAGACTTCTCACAAGCTGACTTTAGGCTGGTTATGCTATTATTTCTTTTATGAGGCCAAAAGGTTCTGACTCAGAGTGGTGCTGATGATGAAACAAAAAGGAATTTTGTACATGCCTTATTCTGAATTTATAGATTGGGGCCTTCAAGGGGACCATGACATAAGAGACTGAGAATTATATGCTTTCAACATTGCCTTCAAAAATATTTAAAAGTCAAAGATTTAGATGTCTTAAAAATTTAAAATTTGAAGTGTGTTTTTGTTTAATACACACTGAAATTTATGAGACATACTGACTTACTATGCATGCACACAAAACTTTCCTACTCTTTGTCATAGTTTACTTTTGCCTATGTCATTCCTGTCATGCAATCAGTCCCAATTTTCTTATCTAAAACCTACAATTACTAATCAAGTGCTATTAACAGCACAGTTCTTAATAGTCAAAAGAATACATTAAAAACTCACTGTGCTAAAAGATTTTTAAAAATTTGCTCTACCTTTAATTACCTTTATTTTATCACTTTACTCATTTTCATATGCAACAGAGTTAATTAAGGCTCCTCTTCATAGTCACAAGGTACGGTGGCTTCATTGTTGTTAATTTGCCAAGGAGTCCTGTCAACCCTGCTAATCTGTATGAGGTGGATGTAGAGTCCTTTATTTCAATCTAGATTGCTAATATTAACTTTCATATCACAGAGTACATGTATATGTGAATGTACATAGGTTATAGAATGAGTTCCAGCTAAAGAAGCTATAGTAGATTTTAAGAGGTGTCAGTGGAGAGAGATACAATAGAATTAGTATCAACCATCCTCAGGGAAGAAGCTGCTACTGGGGCTGTGGGAGTCAGGGTGAAGCAAAGGGACAGAACTAGGTAGGAGCAGGAATAACGGGTTAGGGTCAAGGCTGCAGAGTAAGTGGATTGGTAGAAGCCTATGAATGGGCTACAGGGAACCTAGACAGACCAAAGCTTTTTGGATAGTCTGGAGTTCTCTGCGTGTAGATCTTCAATGGGTGTAACAATTATCAGAAGAAAAATCAGTTTGGGGCTGTCATGATCATAGTGCTAAAAACCCATTATTCTATGTGATCCAAGTTGGAGAATTATACCCTTTCTTTGGTCTATTGTGTAGGGGACATTGTTGGGCCTGTTTTCCCTGTTATGATTTTAATACACGCAGGTGCCTATACTGTCGCAATTGGTTCTGATAAATTTGTAGGGTTGTGTTGTAGGGAGGCTGCTTGCTTGTTCCCAGCTGCTCAGCCCTGAAATAATCACACAGAAACCATATTATTCGCAATACTGTTTGGACAATAGCTTAAGCATATTTCTGGCTAACTCTTACATCCTAATCTAACCCATCTCAATTAATCTGTGTATCACCACATGGTTGTGGCTTACCAGGTAAAGTTCTATCCAGTGTCTGTCACTCTCTGGTGGAGTGACAGGGCTTCTCCTCTGCCCTCTTTCTCCCAGCATTCAGTTTAGTTTTCCTTGCCTAGTTCTGTTTTGCCTTGCCATAGGCTCAAAGCAGTTCTTTATTAATTAATATAATCACAGCTTACAAAGGGGAATCCCACACCACCTCCCCTTTTCTGTTTAAATAAAAGGAAGGTTTTAACTTTAATATAGTAAAATTATGTATAGCAAACATGTATCAAGCAAGAATGATAGCTACAATATTTATATCTACTTTATCTTTTATCATAACTAAAGAAACTTATAACTATTCTTCAATTCCATCAAAGACTACAGAAGGATATAATATTTCCTAAGTAAACAGTAAGTACATTTAAGCAACTTCCAAAAATCTAGAATTTACAGAGACATCTCACTGCCCAGACAGTCACCCAAAGTTCTGTACCATTGTGGGCACCCATCTTCAGTCTACAGCCCCACAGTATCTGGCAGACTTTTCCTTGAAGCAGGAATTTCAAAGAAAGTTCTGCCTATATTGGCAGTTTGTCAGTCACTTTCTTCTGTGTCCTGCAGAATGTTTGGCAGTTTCTTTCATGAAGCAGGAACCTGAATAATTGTCTCAGCTTTAGGCAAGTCCAGAGTCATTTCTCTGTGGGTTCTGCATGTCCAGTTTATACGGCATAACATCAAGCAGTCCAGGCAAGAGCAGTTTCTTGCCCAAACTTCACAAGGAGTCTCTTTGATGCCTATCCTCTTGAAGTAGGTGCTGCCAGGAGAAAATGTGTCTCATTGTCATGAAAAGACCTGAGATCTTTTTTTTTTTAAATTTATTTATTTATTGAGGATTTCTGCCTCCTCCCCGCCACTGCCTCCCATTTCCCTCCCCCTCCCCCGATTAAGTCCCTCTCCCTCATCAGCTTGAAGAGCCATCAGGGTTCCCTGACCTGTGGGAAGTCCAAGGACAGCCCACCTCCATCCAGGTTTAGTAAGTTGAGCATCCAAACCGCCCAGGCCCCCCCAAAGCCAGCACGTGCAGTAGGATCAAAAACCCATTGCCATTGTTCTTGAGTTCTCTGTAGTCCTCATTGTCCGCTATGTTCAGCAAGTCCGGTTTTATCCCATGCTTTTTCAGGCCAGCTGGCCTTGGTGAATTCCCGAAAGAACATCCCCATTGTCTCAGAATGTGGGTGTACCCCTCGCGGTCCTGAGTTCCTTGCTCGTGCTCCCCCTCCTTCTGCTCCTGATTTGGACCTTGAGATTTCTGTCCAGTGCTCCAATTTGGGTCTCTGTCTCTGTCTCCTTTCATCGCCTGATGAAGGTTAATATTCAGGGGGATGCCTATATGTTTGTCTTTGGATTCACCTTCTTATTTAGCTTCTCTAGGATTGCAAATTATAAGCTCACTGTCCTTTAATTATGGCTAGAAACAAAATATGAGTGAGTTTGCTGGAGAGGGTGTGGAGAAAGGGGTACACTCATCCATTGCTGGTGGGAATGCAAACTTGTGCAACCACTCTGGAAAGCAGTGTGGCGGTTCCTCAGGAAATTCGAGATCAACCTACCCCTGGACCCAGCAATACCACTCTTGGGAATATACCCAAGAGAGGCCCTATCATACAACAAAAGTATATGCTCAACTATGTTCATAGCAGCATTGTTTGTAATAGCCAGAACCTGGAAACAACCTAGATGCCCTTCAATAGAAGAATGGATGAAGAAAGTATGGAATATATACATATTAGAGTACTACTCAGCAGTAAAAAACAAGAACTTCTTGAAGTTTGCGTACAAATGGATGGAAATAGAAAACACTATCCTGAGTGAGGTAAGACCTGAGATCTTGAAACATTTTAAATGCCATATTCTTTGAAAGATCAGAAGAATCCCTAGCCATCTGAAATACATCTCTGTACATCTAGAAAATCTAAATAACATAACTACAAGTTTAACTATTATAGATGATTACCTATTAATCTATATTTCTTAATTGTACATTACATTTGTAAATGAACTGCACAATCACAATACCTTAAACAAGAGCAGAAATAAACATAACAAAATTGACCTTAAATTTGTATCAACAAACCAAGATCCATACCAATGCAAATCTCTACAGCAAATCCTTCTTTAAATGCAAACAAACATTTATAAACAATATTTGGGAATTTGGGTGTAGTTTTTTCCAACTGCTTCTTGATTTTTGTTGGGAGAAGTAACTTTGGGGGGTGTTCATAGCAACCTTTCAGGATGTCTTGGTCCATCAAACCACATTAGTCTGGAATTAATCCACAGGTTTTCATCCTCTGTGGAAGCAAAAGAAGAACCTCTTTTTCAAAGCAATATATCCTTAGGTCCAAATTTTGAAGACAAGATATCTTTAAAGTATATATATATTGGTTACATAGCTTCATCACAGTCAAAAAATTTAAAGAAAACACAATAATATACATAATCCAGACTCACTGTGTATTTTCTATCTTTACGTGGTCTTACATTTCTTTACTCATTTTAAGCTATGACTGTCTGTACTCTGTCTCTTTAAAGACTTTGTTTTACTTTTTCAAAACCATTTATGTCTTTGTATAACTCTCTATACTCTCTTTCTTCTCTCTTCCGAGCCTACATATATTTATCCAACACTGTGACCCATTTGAAGGTCTTTTCCATCTGAATTTGTCTTTATTGTGTATCTGTAATCTTTTTCTGACTAGGACAGCTTCTTAAAATGCTAAGTGCTTCTTAGAAACCTTAGTAGCAGCATTGCTAGGGCAAACAAGGTCCTTCCTGCTTGTTCTATCCAGTCCAACATGGCGGGGTGGAGGGTTGCATTCTTAGTACTCCCAAATCAGTCTGTGGTGCATGGGTTGTTCCAGAAAAATGGTGGCATTTGTTTGTTCACCAGGAGCACAAACATCCTTCATCCTCAAAATTGAGTCAAACATTTTGAAATGCTTTTAAAATAAAGTACCTCAGGCAAACAACTCGAAAAGCCATTGTTTCATACAATATGGAGGAACTTAGACTAGGGCACATCCTAATCACAACAAATGATTTAGGACATTATGGAACAACAAAACTCTATCCCAGGAACAGAATGTTCTAGATTTTGCCTCATAGATATGATTAACAGTTATGAACTGATTGTGAAACCACAGGGACTCATGCCTAGATGAGCTACTCATATATTCTACACTTTTATCACAAGATGCAAAATTTTTACTGATTTAAAAAATTCAAAACTATGCAGTGGAATGGACATGCATAACATATAGAAAATAATTAGATATATAAAATAGGGTAAGTGATAAAATCAAGAATTATCTAAGTGGGGCAGCATTATTTGCCATTGGCTATAGTATTACAATTTGTCAAACCTACTGTGTTCATATTGCCAGAAGAAATAGCTTTATTAACATCATTTATTGTGTCTCTCCTCTGTTCTGAATAAAGTAGAGAATGTTGAGAGTAAGTGTATTTTTCAAGACTCTCTTATTGCTTTTTATTTCTGAGGAGAAACTGGATTATAAATGCATATACTATTTTAATTAGTATTACTTATGTGACATGTGTGGGTGGTAGCAGTCAAAAAGATACTTCAGGACATGATGAAATATCCACAGTGAGACAAAATTAAAAATGAAAATTGGCCATGGGGGTGGTCCAAAAGCTGTTCTTCCTCAAACTTGTCCAGGAGAGTTAGTGTTGAATGTGATTTACACTGAACTTGAAACCCAAAAGCTAGATTGTGTCTATGCATAAAAAAATATTGTTCTGAGTGGAAGTTGATTTTAATAATCCCCTTATTTGGGAAGAAATAGAAAAGTAATAAAATTGTAACAAATAATGCATTGAGAAAACTTCGATAAAATGTAATTTTTTTCCATGAAATTTAATTTTCTTAATTACACAGTTGGAACTATTTATTTAACTGCACATAAAGCTGGGAGATTTCCAAAGGGGTTATGTATGGTATTATATTAGTTCTCTGTTGCTGAGTTATAAATTACTATGGTACAAAGAGCCTAGTGAGGGCTGGGATCTTACGTAGAGGTTCAAGTAAGAGAAAATCTATGATGTTCAAAGTACTCATTTTGTTTTCCCTTGGCTAAGGGATTCAAAGAGACTTGTTTATTTAAAAATGTTTATGGGAATACGGGGTGGTGACTAGCTGCCAAAACTCCAATCTAACAAAACATAATCTTAGGAGTGTCCATCAACTTGCCCACAAACTAATGGTTTCAGTCAAAACTCTGGCTTCCTTTGCTTAGGAGGATGTGATGATTTCAGTCAATAGGGTCCTTGGTCACTTTAGAGTCTCTCGGTCACAGTTTGCCTGCAAATGATTCACATCTGTTCTACGTGCAAAGTACATTTTCACTCTTTAAATTCTTGAGAGTCATATTCCAGGATAGCAGCAACACATAATGCAAACTCCCATCCCTTAACTCATGTCCCTGGTAGATGAGCCTCCAGAGTCTGAGCTCCTCAGAAGCCACTGTTTTACACATGTGGACTATGGGGTCTAGTAAACAAGTTATCCATGTTGATAGACCCAACATGCAATGGTGTGATAGGCAAGGGATGAATGTTATTGCATTATAGGTTAGAAAGGTGGGAAATAGAGGGGAAAATGTTGCTGGCTTTTACTAATTACAAGTCAATCTAACCAGACAAAAATTAGAAGTTCCTTTGAGTTTCAAAGGAAGGAAATAATTTCTTATAACTCAGTCTCACATTCTAGGTTCTTGGTTCTACCTTTGAGTTATTTTATTGTGACTGTTCTTTTTCCCCATCTTCTGTTCTCATTGTGCTCCACAAGCAATCGTGTCATCTGGCACACTATTTGCCATCTAGTTCATGTATCCACTGTCTAGAAAGTAATTATCTTGAGATAGGAAGATTTTGCCTCATCTCTGTTTCTCTAACACCTAGGAAAAGATACTTGACAGACATGTATTGAAAGAATAAGTAAACTTTGATTCTGCTTAACCCAGCAGGCTTTGCTTATCATTTGTCTGATATTATATATTATATTATAGTATTGTATAATATTATATTTATTATACTATATAGTAGAAGAATAGCATTAGTAAACTATGGGCTAAATATCTTATTTTAAAATATTGTAGAACTCTTGCAAATTAGAAGGGGATATATACCTAAACACTTACAATTATATACACTATATTTAATAACTTATAAGCAAGTTTATATTCTTCCCTTGACTCTCTCCCATAAATTTCATATTGGCAAAAAGAACTCCTTTTTATGTCATGTATTCATTTTTCACTTAAAGTTTCAGGTAAAGCAGGCATTCCTGTGGGCAATATGATGGTCACTATTATTTCTACTAGTTATAACATTGTTGAGCATATGCATCCATTCTAATTTAAATATTAGGTTTTTATGGTATTTTTGTTGAAGTAAATAATACTGCAATAGTTATTCTTCTTAAACAATACTTTTCTGTTATTTGAGTTATCTTGTTTGGGTAATGTTTCTATAAATTTACATTAGATAAAATTCTATGAATTTGCAGGGTTTTAATTATCATTATCACCGCTCTTTAAGAAGGTGTAGTAATTGGCCTTCCAAATTAAAGATAAAAAAAAAACCCCATCCTCATGGCATCTTTTAAAATACTTTTATCAATAACTTGAGTCGCGGTATCATATCCTTCAACTTAGTCAAGGGAAAAACCGTTAAATTTAGCAACGAACTGGTATTTCTTGATGTCCTTCCAACTTCTGTCATTCTTTTGTTCCCTAACTTCGCTGGTGCCCAACTTTGTTATCATTTCTAGTCCTAGAAACTCTTTGGGGAGCAACAGTAATTTAGTCCCTCTCAGGTATCAATACCTGTTGCAGGGAGTGGCCACTTGTTCATCCTGCCACCTGGCTAGCTTAGCCCTGAAATAACCACATAGAAACTGTGTTAATTAAACCACTGCTTGGCCCATAAGCTCTAGCTTCTTTCTATGTGTTGCTTGTATTGGTTAATGAATAAAGAAACTGCCTTGGCCTGATAGGGCAGACTTAGGTAGGTGGGGAAGGTAGAACTGAATTCTGGGAGGAACAAAGCAGAGTCAGGGAGACGCCATGGATCCGCTGCCAGAGTAAGACGTGCTGCTGAAACTTAGCTGGTAAGTCACTGCCTCATGGTACTGCACAGATTAATAGAAATGGGTTAAATTAAGAAATAAGACTTAACCAATAAAAGGCTAGAGATCTACAGTGAAGCACTGAGCTGAGCTACTGAAGACCAGTCCAAGAGAAGGAGGAACATTAATGTAAGCAAATGGATCAAGACTATGAAGGTGATACCCACAGACACAGCTGACCTGAGCTAGTGAGAGTGCACTGACTCTGGACTGAGTGGCAGAACCTGCATAGGATCAAATAGGCTCACTGATGTGGAGGACAGTTGTAACACTTGGGCATTCTGTGGGGCCACTGGCCCTTTGGTGGGATACCTTTCTCAGCTTATATATAAGACAAGGGGTTGTGGGGGGACTTGGTCTTGCCTTGAAGTGAAAAAGTGCCTTGTTGACTCCCCATGGGAAGCCTTACCCTTTCTGAGGAGTGGATGGGGGATGTGGTAGGGAAAAGGGTGAGTCAGGAGGAGGGGAGGGAATGGGAATGGGGATAGTTATGTAAAATGAGAAAAGACTATATTCAAAAAATTCTTAATAAAAAAGGAAAAAAGCAAAAAAAATGGTTAAAAGGAAATAGAAAGGGTTAAACCAGAGAATCAGAGGGCAGAGGAAAGGAAGGAATTGACACGGAGGTAAAATAACACTAAAGACCCTTCAAAGAGTTGTGTGGAAACTAGCTATATTTATTAGTTACATATTTCTGTGCTAAAACACCATGACCAATACAACTTATGAAAGAAAAATTTTATTCAGGCTTGTAGTTCCATTCGGTCAAAGTCAAAGACAGTGCAATGGACACATGTGGAAAGAACAGCAAGCTGAGAGGTCACATCTTGAATTTCAAGCATGAAGTAGAGAGAGTGGACCTGAAATGTTGTGAGTCTGTCTTTAAATTCTCAAGGAATATCTTCAGCAACATGCTTCGACAAGGCCACTTAAACATCTGGAACAGCAGCATCAATTATGGACCAAGGATTCAATGCCTGAGACTATGGGGGAACATCTCATTCAAACTGTCACAGAAACCTACTATAAAACAAGTTGGATTTGGTGGGTTTTCAAAAATGATAAAGAGTTTGTTGGCTAAGGGAAAGATTGAGGTGGAACTGGGAGAGTTGTGTGGGGAACATAGGGCCTATGACATTATACAAAATTCTCAAAGCACTAATACAAATAAAAAAGAAGAGCTACTGATATACGATCAACACTATTTTTAATCTTATGTAACACGTTCTATAGATAAAAACCAACCACATAAACAAAATACCATGGTGTGATTGACTCTAGGAAAAATAATAAGCTGCCCAAGGTGGTGAATGTTTTGATAATAGATTATGGGTAATTCACCTCTGAGTAATGGCTCATAATGAAGTAAATAATGAAAATGGGCTTGGCCCAAAATTGTGATATTGAAAATGGGACATTTATTTGCAATTGAGCTCTGTAAGAATGTGATTTTCCAAGAGAGGAATGACGCGGTTAGGCCAAGTCACCATCTTCTGTAACAGGTAGACATCTACAACTAGAAGACTATGTGCTGTAACATTGACAACCGAATACCTGATAAATAGCAATAAATCGTATCACAGAGGAATATGAATCCTATGAGAAATACATAAAATTAGAAAAGCTAGAACAGGAATTGAGGCTAGAGATACTCTTTGACTTAAAATTTCTGTTTGTGGTAGTCTGACTAAAAATGTGGATATTTTAAATATGTGTTCAATTATGGATGGAAATACTCATATCTGATGAAGGTATTGTTTACAAATGTCAGTATCTCACACTATTACTTGTAATCCCAGCTAAAATTAACAATGGGGTTAGGAAATGCTCAAGAAATTTATGGTAAATTTAAAACCAACACCTAAAGCAAATCCAGATGTTGAAGTGATAGAGTAGGCTTGTGATGTATTCTGAAAGTCAAACGTTCCTCAAAAAGTACCATTGCCACTGTCAGGAAAACCCAGGCAGCAAAGACCCTGAACCTGACCTGAAAACCATGAAACAGGGCTTCAAGTATGTGTATTTATTCGGTTAGTGATCTGACACAGAAGAGTTTAGGTAATATGTTTCATAACATATTTAGTTATGTGTTCTTAGACATCAACGTGACAATAACCATTTTTATTTCTATATCCATAAAGCATCATTGCCACCAGCATTACTTAAAAATTTATGAAAATAAGTTATTTGCAAAGTATGTTGAATTTGCTAATTAAAACCACAGCTTCAGAACAGTTTTAAAAACCCTGTAATTATGTGCTATCTCATAAATTTAATGAGTTTGTTATTCTGTTCTACAAAATTAGGGGAACAGAATTAATGGCATTTAATAAAGATAGGCAATTGCTAAGCCTCCAATTAATGTTTACTAGTTATTCATGGTTTAAAAGATGATTTGTTAGGCTAGTTTTATTAGTTAGGAAAGTCTTATCTTTACAATGCCTGGGGGCTCACCTCTGCCTTGGGTTATGTGTTCTAGAAAGCCTTTGAATACCAATCATCTAACAAGCACGGGAATGTCAGTCTGTTATGGGCCTTGGCGATCAGAGGAAATTGTGAGTATCGTTAAAATGCTCCCAAAGAGTGCCAGCTGGTTTGCATTTCCCTGATCCCTAGGGAAGTTGAGCATGACCTTAAGTGTCTTTTGGCCATTTGTACTTCTTCTGTTGAGAATTCTCTCTTCAGTTCAGTGCCCCATTTTTTAATTGGGTTAATTAGC
>NC_022035.1:8635998-8643034 GCF_000317375.1 Microtus ochrogaster | reverse complement strand
ATGGACGGAGGGGTGAGGACCTAAGACTTACCACAGGGCAGGGCACCCTGACTGCTCTTTGGACTGGAGAGGGAGGGGGAGAGGAGTGTGGGGAGGGGGAGAAGGGTGGGAGGAGGCGGACACTTGTTTTTTTTTTCCTTTTCTCAATAAAAAAAAAAAAGAGTGCCAGCTGGCATGCCAAGGGTAGGTATCCTCAGAGAAGAGATTCAGAGTCAGCTCAAAATGCACATTCAAACACTCTGTGCAGATAAAGTCCAACCTCTTCAATATATTTAAGAGGAAACACATACATCAACCGGGAGGTGTTTCAGCCTGAATATGTGAATAAACAAGAATTCTCTGAAGAAAAATAAAGGGGGGGGGGGGAGAAAAGGAAGAAGAAAAAATTCCCGAGTGCTTCTTCTAAAATCAACACCCTAAGGGTTTCCACAGGACAGCAGGCACATTGAAGCCTCTTTTCGTGCCCAGGCAACAGCAGTCAGATGTACTTGTTTCTAGGCATCATTTTGGAAGAAGTTCATTTGCTCAGATGTTTCCCTCCTCCAATCTGAAAAGCTGGATGTTGATATATAGCTCTATGGACTAAAACTACCTTAACCGATAGTCATTCAGGATTGCTTTGCTCCTTCTGTTTTCTTTGCATAAGCCAAAGGACACTTAAATCGTTTAGCCATTTAGCCATGTAACTCTTTGGTTTATGAACATATTACAATGATTTTTGCTGAATGATGAACTCTCCTTTGCATCTACCACAGAATATTTGGTAGGGTAATTATAATCATAAGGACTACAATATAGACTTGTTACTTTTCATTTCAGAGACTTGACTCTACTGCAAATTTCATATTATTACTACCCACAACAAGTTTCTTTGAGAAGAAAATTGAAATAAAGGGATATCAGGGTCAGATATGTTTCTACTTGGGTAAGTATTTTAAGTATGTCAATGAAATAACATAAAATTTTAAGGAAAAGAAAGAATTCTAATGAATTATGTAGGTTGGTCATTCTAATCTAAATTTCTGGGATTTGATAGTTTCCTCATAAACTTTGGCTGAGGCTTGTTTTTAAGAGCCATGACAAGTCACCCAGTTATCGTTGGTATGGGGATGGCATTGTTGATGAAGATCAGGGAAAACAGCATGAGTTTAGTCGAAATGTCTGAGACACCCAGGATGCTGTGGAGTTCACTATGAGATGATGACATGCAGGTCTCCACAGCATCTACCGTCAGGCACAAGGTCTCAACCAAAAGGGAGGGATGTAACGAGCTGTTTCATATCCACCTATGTTTCTAATTTTAAATGAAGCTAGGATTGAAATTACAGGCTACGGCATTGACATTTTCCGATGACCCATTGTTATCAGTCCATCTTTTTTACCTAGTTCTTGAGAACAATAGGAATTCTATGGTATTTTGGGTTGCATCTTAAGTGCAAAATTGTACTTCTTAATAGTTATCACAAAGGCCATCCAACATTCTTTGTCCTAGAACATATATTCCCACTGTAGCCTATATATAAAATCATGTATATTATACATATGTATGTATACACACACACACACACACACATATATACTATATACTTGTACATTAGCCATAAAACCATAGGAACGAAAAGACAATGTTCTCTTAACTAAATATATTTACATGATGAAATGCAATTGTACATTTAATGCCTCTTACAACAATAGTTTTTCCAAAACCATTTACTAGCTTTTCTCATTAGTACTAAATAAGAATTTTGTTAGTTTATTTGATAACTATTACTTCAGATACTAATAAGGAATAATACGTTAAGTATAGATGGTATTGCTATATAAACAAGACCGAGAAACTTAAAATTAGAGGGCCGTGTTTAAGCTGAGACCCTCTTGAAAGTACAGCAAATGTTCCAGTAAACTTGGATTAATTTGAGAGTAAGTATTATTATTTGCTTTCAGTGTCTGATTTAAAAAGCAAATGTTAGAATATCTGCTTTCTTGGCTGTAGTGGGGAAGTCCCAAGGCTGCTTAGTTGGTTGGTTTAGACAGAGTATTTTTTAAAAACTATTTTTTTCCAGTCCATCATACTTTCCCCTCCCTCCTTTCCTTCCAGCTCTTCCCCTAACCCTGCCCCCATTATTCCTTTTTTCTCTTCAGAAAGGGCAGGTCTCCCTTGGGTACCAGCCAGCCATGGCATATCAAGTTGCAGTAAGAGGAGGCATTTTCTCTCCTATTAAGGCTGGGCAAGGCAACCTTTGAAAGCAGGTGGCAGAGCCAGAGACAGCCCCTGTTCCCACTGTTAGGAGTCCAAGAAGACCAAGCTACACAACTATAAAATATGCACAGAGGACCTTGGTCCAGTCCATTCTTGCTCTCTGATTGGTGGTTCAATCTTTGTGAGCCCCTATGACCCCAGGTGCTCTGCCACAGGATTATCCAAAATTCAGCCTAATGGTTGGCTGTGGGTCTCTGCATCTGTTTCCATCCATTGGTGGGTGAAGCCTCTCTGATTTCAATTGGGCCAGGCACCAGTCTATAACAGTTATCATTAGGAATCATTTCGTTGACTTTTCTTTTTTGCCAGTCATATTTGGTTCAATCCTAGGTCTCTGGGGTATCACACCTTTGGGTTTTGGTGCTCAGGAATGAGCTCTGTCCTGGGGTATGGGTCTCCAGCTGAGCCAGTCATAGTTGGTCACTCACAATTTCTTTATCCCAGAACATCTGGCAGCTGGCACAAATTGTATGTCAAAAGGTTTACCATTGGGTTGGTATCCCAGTCCTTTTACTGGAAGTCTTGTCTGGTTACAGGAGATGGCTGCTTCAGGCTTCTTATCTGTCTTAGCTAATGTCACCCTCATAGATTGCTGGGAGTTTCCATCGCACTAGGTTTCTAGTTCGTTCCAGAGACGTTAAGGCAGCGTATTGTAACAAGTTTTTCTGTTAGCAGGAATCTCAGGATGCAGCGTATGGTATCTGGAAACTTAAAAGTCATTTTATAACTAATGTAAGTTTTGATTAGAAAAATGAAAAAATAATGCCTCACACACACACACACACACACACGTCACCTGGATACTCTAAATTCATGTATAAATTTATTGGCATATACTTTTGTTCACTACGTTTGTACTGCTGACAGAAAATGTAGCAAACTTAACTTAGTGGAAGGACAAAAGTTGTATTTTGACTCATGGTGGAATAATTCAGTTTATGGCAACAGGAGCATATGACTGTGACTGTTCCCATAATGTGGGCAAAAAAGCAGCACTCTAAGGAGCAAGGACAACACAGGACTCTGTTGTAAGACTTCTCTACTCCTAGTGATGTACAAAACTCTGACCTCCTTAGGGTTGGACAATTCCCTAAACAGCACCATGATCTGTGGAATAAGCACTAAAAATAGGAACTCAAGGACTTTCCTAAACAGACAATTCAAAACTCTATTTCTGGCTATCCCAAAATAAAGCTCACATTTGTGAATGTATTTCTATTAAGTTCAATGTTCAAAGCCTTTGTGTGTCATTGTCAAATTTTAATATGTTGGAGGAGGG
The DNA here is from genome assembly GCF_000317375.1 of Microtus ochrogaster. Taxonomy (NCBI): domain Eukaryota; kingdom Metazoa; phylum Chordata; class Mammalia; order Rodentia; family Cricetidae; genus Microtus; species Microtus ochrogaster. The sequence goes on along the minus strand of NC_022035.1, from coordinate 8,639,495 downwards.
GCTGCTTGTTCGTTCCAGCTGCCCAGAACCAAAATAACCACACAGAAGCTACATTAATTAAAATACTGCTTGGCCTCTTAACTCTAGATTCTCATTGGCTAACTCGTACATATTAATTTAACCCATTTCTATTAATCTGTGTATCACTACATGGAAGTGGTTTACCGGCTCCATGGTGTCTCTCTAACTTCACCTTCCTCCTTCCGTGCTATATGCCAAGCCAGTTCTTTATGCATTAATCAATAAAAGCAACACATAGACAGAAAGACTTTCTAGATTAATATAAGTTGGTTAAGGACTCATTACAATGTGTACCATTCTCTTACACGTATTATTAAAGATTGTTTTTATAAATGAAGTCTAAAGTGTCTTTAATCTACATTTGTAACCTATATGGTGATAGTTTTTCTACAGGTGCTGTTATAAATCTGGCTCACAACTTGTATGTCGTGCAGGCCCTGCTTCTCTTTCCATTTGCCTATAATTTCATGTAAAAGGCATATGGTTTCCAGCGTATGGTATCTGGAAACTTAAAAGTCATTTTATAACTAATGTAAGTTTTGATTAGAAAAATGAACAAATAATGCCTAACACACACACACACACACACACACACACACACACACACACACACACACACACGTCACCCGGATACTCTAAATTCATGTATAAATTTATTGGCATATACTTTTGTATATGTCTACTTAGGTAGAAACTAGTCAGCTCCAAAATTTTACTCAAAGTCAGCTGGCTTCCTCTGTTATGCTCTTGTGCTAGTAGATGTGGTATGTCATTTTAAACTTATACCCCTTTATTGCAGTTCCGGGGACTCTTCGGCTCTCCAACTCAGCAATGCATATACTTATGACCCTTTCCAAAAGTCTCATTAGTTCTGGGTCAGAGTCCTAACTAGTCCATCTATATTTACCTGAGATTATTCCTATCAATAAAAAGTATCACTTCCCAACAAATAGCTTCCTATTTGATTATCAGATATTTCTGATGGGTGAACTATCTTTTTCAGCAAGTTAAAGATTGTTCAAATGTGCAGTGTTTGAAAAAATAACCTGACTGTGGGTAGCAGAGATATTTGTTTTAGGCACTGGAGCAATGACACAGATGACCAGGCTTAGAGGCACTTTCCTTTCAGCAGATTTTTGCTGCCTTGTGTAGTTTGTAAAACGAGAAGAGGGAACGGCATGGTGTGATGCAAGTACTATTGTATAACTCACAAATACGTTAACCATAAAATCTGTTCAAAGGCTTGCTTAGTTGTTATCCAAATGTGAAAACCTTGGAGGCAATCCTCTGTATTTAGTGAAAATAATTACTCTTCCCTTGGCCCTGATTTCTAGCTTCTGCACATACCAGTCTATAGTTGTCTTCTCTTCTATTCTACTTCCTGTTCCCCTGCCCCAAGCCTCCCCAATACCACAAGCAAGGTAAGTATTCTTTTGGTTTCCTAACTATTCCTTGACCTGTTGGAATTAAAGAAAACATGGAAGTTCTCATAGCTTGTCATTAACATATAAATTCCTTGCTAAACCTTTGTCTAGCAATTCACATTTGTATGTGTCACTAAGAAAATAAAGGACAGAAATCAGGCTCTCTCATTTAATGCATCAAAGGAGTTGATCATCTTGCATTCCTGGCTACAGGGTCGGCTGCTGTTGAGTTCGACTTAGACGTAGGACACACAGCCCCACCTTCTGAACATCAGAGCAGTGTCCATTTGTATTTTCGGAATTACACAACATTTGATTTTTACAGTCCAGGATACTAGTTACGTCATGAACATCTTCACTTCCTAAAATCAAACATAAATAATAACAACACAGATCTTGAAAGGTATTTGCTTACACATTTGTTCACAAAGTTCTATCAACGGTTTCAAAATAAGGCTTGGTGGGGAAATCCTGATAAAAATAGCTCACAGTGATAACACAATTAAAACAAAATGACTAGCTTGCTTGTGAACAGAATAAGCCCAGCATTATTGGGTAAAACTGCATGCATGATCAATACTGGAAGTTAAGTTCAGCACTGAACATTATCATGATGGAAGCTACATCATTACAGGTAGGTGAGAACCTAGACTAGTTCATACAGCTCAGGTATCTTTCTCAGAAAGTGGCCATTACCACTCCATCTACGAAATTCACCATAAGGACTTCTCCCTGTTACTATCATCTACCTCTGTCATGGACCATTTTGGGATATAACATCATCACCATTCTAAATTTATTTATTTATTTTAATTTATGTGTGTGTATGTTTACCTGTATGTACATCATGTATGCAATACCCAAAGAGGCCATAAGAAGGTATGGAAGTTATAAGTGGTTCGTGAGCTGCCTGATGGGGTTGCTGTGAACTATATTCAGGTCCTCTAGAAGAGCAGCAAATACTCTTCACTGGTGAGTCATCTCTCTAGTTCATCATCCATCTCGAAAGTTATTGTTTTCTAAGTTGTTCTTTTTTTCTGTATATATCTTCTTGATAATCTTTCACCTTCAAAAATTTCATTTGTTGTAGTTTTCCTGCTTTTTTATATGATTAGGTTTAAGAAGAGAGAAAGAAGAGAGACAGAAAGAGAAATATGAAGAGAAAGAGGAAGAGGTGGAGAAAAAGGATTAGAAAATGAGAAAATTGTTATGAATGTTTTTTTGGGTGGCCTTTTGCTTCCACCAACACACAGCTCTTTTCACCACCACAAACAGGGCACCAGACATGCAAGAGTTAGAGAAAGAACAGATATGGAAGGAAAATTGAAGTTGTTATATGTTCGCTAACTTAAAATGTCCGTGTTCTTTGGAAGGTCCTGTCATTTTGGCTCTCAGCCACAGTTTTCTCATATCTGTGCTAGGTTATTTATACTTGAGCATCTTATTAACACTTCATTTTGATGGCTTCATCCCGTGGTCAGTCAACATGGGCCGTCATTGACGCATCCCTCTTCTCTCTCAGAGCTTCAGACCTCCACTCTTTTAAGTTTTCTGATAATCTCTTATCTCCATTTCTTCTCTGTTCTTAACCTTATAAGGCCCTTATTACTTCTTGGGGACCTTGGAATTTTTATATCTAATAAGTTTTTAGTTTTTTTCAAATAACTTTCATTTTCATTCTTTTGGATCTATTTTATTTTCAATAGTTTCATATATGAATATTGTATATATATCATTTTCCCTCCCTCTCTCATCTCTCCAACTCCTCCTCTCTCCTCTCATACTTCTCAAAATCATAGCATCTAATTCCTTATTATTATTGTTACATATGTACTTATACCTATCTACATGCACACATACATATACAAACTTATAAACCATATTCTTTCTCATTAAAGATACTCTGAATAGGAATAAAAAGCTTACTGAGTGGATGGAATGAAAAAGAGGCACTATGAGACTGGAGGTGACCCAAGCTAAAAGCCTGTACTACCTTTGAAGGGGACCACATTTTGATTCCTAGCACCCACATCTGGTGGTTCACAAAGGCCT
>NC_022035.1:8633814-8635898 GCF_000317375.1 Microtus ochrogaster | reverse complement strand
CTGTACTACCTTTGAAGGGGACCACATTTTGATTCCTAGCACCCACATCTGGTGGTTCACAAAGGCCTCTGACTTCTGTTCTGGGGACTCAAACCCCTTTGCTGGTCTCGTTGGACACTTATGTTTGTACCATCCTTTGGTCCCAGCTCAATATATACACATAATTTTTAAAAAATTATTTTTTAACAAAAAAGACACAAAAAGAAAGATAAGGGGACTAAAATGAGGAAGTGATTAACAAACTTAGTTCCCTTCATGGTAAATAATATAAGATTCTCCCCCAGAGCTGAGCTGAGAACTTTTATGTGAACTATAAACTCTTACAATTCCCCATATTCTACCCTAGTTTCAAGGAGCAACTTGAAAAAAAAGATGAATACATCCATTCAACCAAAATGCGCACTGGGTGTGCACTGAGATACGCTGTCAGAGATGAGTGTGTCACTATACACGTGTTCTGACTTGCTTTCATTCTTGTCTGTCACTAAGGTCTTACCCGAGCTGGTCAGCAGGCCAAAGAGGAGAAATGCTAAGAAAAGGTAATGAATCTTCATTGTGAAGTAGTAGCACTGAAACGACACAGCATTCCAGCAAGTAAGACAGCTCTGTGGGGATGATTTTAGAATCAGGATTGCTGGATAGAGTGCTCTCTGTGGATGATCAGGAGCTTACATTCCTTGATCTTAGTTTCCTGGGCAGTCTACCGGCCCCACCCCCCTGCTGCCCTACAGGCTGCCTGCTTGCTTTGATCATATTGTGACATAAACATGTCATTATTGCATCGTCACACACGCCTTGTTTATTCCTTTCCCTGGGGGGGGGTCTCAGTGACCTCCCTCAGAGATCATCCTCTGGCTTCTTACCCCTTCATCTGTCTTCAAATTGAGGTCTCCATTGGAGAAGCACCTCACCACACCATTTCCATGTTCCAGGTGGGCACAGTGCCTGCTGCTGGTGTGTATTTCTTCTTTTCTCAGTTGGCATCCTGCTCATGGAGGTAAATGCTGACCTGAACAAACCCATGGGGTTGTTTAATACACCTGAATCTGGACAGCCTCCAACTCAAAGTCTTCTCCACACCTTACACTGTTTGCTCTTAAGTACAGCAGACAGTGCTGAAAAAGATGATGTGATTATGCTGTTACTGCTTTCAGCCGGTCATCTTGGGTGTTTTTGCTTTAAATGTGAGTTTCCCAAGGAAAGGGGCTATATATCGCCGAATCTTGAGCCCAGCACAAGGTCTCACATGATAAATGTTCAAAGAAGTTTCTAGAACTGAAAAGCTGATCTTCTTTTTCACTGTTATTTTCCCTTTTATCTACTCCTTTTCCTCTGTGTTGTTTATATCAGAATAAGTCCCTGCCCCCCCCCCGAAAACAGATTTTTAAAATTTCCCTTCCTTTTATGAAAAAAATAAAACATCATTGCACATTTCCTTTTGTCCACTTCTATCAACACTAGACTATTCCTGACCTAGTTTTTTTTTTTTTGAGACTTCCTGTAAGCTATATTGGCATCAGGCTAGTCTCCAACTCCTGTGCTCAAACACTCCCTCTACCTTAGCCACAATTCTGGTATTTCAGGCCTTCCTTGTCTTTTGTTGCAGCAGTGATATTTTCTTCTTCAAAATATCATCACCTTTCTGGGCTTTCTTTGGTCATTTATTTCTGTCCTTTCCTTCCATGAAAAAAATGTAAGAATATTATTTTTCTATGCAAACTTCATAAGGTTAGTAATTAGTTTCATTGCAGTTAGGGAAAGGAAAACAAAAGCAGAACAGAACACCCCCTCTTATCCTGTTTCTCTTCTAGATTCGCTCCATCTTAAATGGGAAGCGAGGATAATGAACACTCTCTATTCTTTCTGGATTCGCTGGCAGCTAAATTTCCCACTCCTGCCTCATTCTGTTATGTTCATTGTCAAGATTTGCTAGTAGGTAAGCAAAAGTTGTGAAGTCCTAGGTTTTTTTTTTTTTTAATTTATTTATTTATTGAGGATTTCTGCCACCTCCCCGCCACCGCCCCCCATTTCCCTCCCCCTCCCCCGATCAAGTCCCTCTCCCTCATCAGCTTGAAGAGCCATCA
>NC_022035.1:8627542-8633684 GCF_000317375.1 Microtus ochrogaster | reverse complement strand
CAGAGATCTGCCTGCCTCTGCCTCCCGAGTGCTGGGATTAAAGGCGTGCGCCACCACTGCCCGGCTTAAGTCCTAGTTTTTATGCCATTGATAAAGAAGTCTATTGTTACTCTGTTTCTCTTTCAATGCATGCCATCTACCCTAAGTTCTACTCCTGCCTCAATTCTATTCTCCTTCCAGGGAGGTCCCCAGATTCTCAGGTTCTTCAAGATAAAGTTCTCTTTCCCTTACCTTGTTATAGATATCTCCTAGACTGATACCACTAAAAACTTTTTTGTGTAATGTCCAAAATCTTTGGCATGGAGCTGCAACTCTCTTAATTTCCCTAGTTTGGGGATAGCTGGCATCTTGGCAGACTTCCCACGTACAAGCTTCACACTTACGTGTCATCAAGCACATCCGGGTACAGCTAGGTCAACTAAATTGTTTAGGGAAGTAGAAGCATGTAGCTTGTTGTATGAACAGCTTCTAGCACCTCGGGAAGCATCTGTCCTTGAACAAGGAAGACTTACAGATTAGCTTTAGCCCTTTCAGGATCAGAAAAGAAACTAAGAGGTTGGTGCCTCTTAGTTTCTGCCTCATCTTTTTTCCAAGATCAATAGGATAAAATCCACTCTTGACACCCAGTAGGCAGAAAAGGGATGCATGAAGATTTGGTTTCATATGGATTAAACACATTAAAGCCTTTTTAAAAAGTCAATTAATGATTAGTCCTTCAAATGAAATTTTTATATGTTTTTATAATTAATTATTCAAAGAAAGCTGTTAAGAAAGCTTAGTAAGCAGTAATTTAAAATTATCAGACTATAAAATTGAGCTGGGATAAAAACATGGAATTATAGTCAAGTTAGACATGGCTATTATTTGTTTGAGTTTCCTCTATACCATTAAGAAGTGAGATTTAATAACACAGAAGGCCCAAAGACCTAGTATAAACCATATCCACTATTAATAATGAATTCAGGATCCCAGCCTCCAACATCAACTGGTCTTCACTGGGAACACAGCAGTCTAAAAGAACAAGGAAACAGCCCCGAACTCCAGCAGACACTCCCAACTCCAGCAACCACTTCTAAGCTTATGTCTCTTCTTCTCTTTCTCTTTTCCCCCAAATCCAGTACCCTCGTATTATCCTCAGTTCTGCATCAGGAAATATGTTGTGGTTTCCCTTTCTTTTCTGATCCTGAAAGGGCTAAAGCTAATCTGTAAGTCTTCCTTGTTCAAGGACAGATGCTTCCCGAGGTGCTGGAAGCTGTTCATACAACAAGCTACATGCTTCTACTTCCCTAAACAATTTGGTTGACCTCACTGTACCCGGATGTGCTTGATGACACGTAAGTGTGAAGCTTGTACGTGGGAAGTCTGCCAAGATGCCAGCTATCCCCAATCAGGACAAAGGAGAGAAGTACTTAACCTTGTGGGATTGCCTTTATAAGCAACTGGCCAATTTAGCTTCTGGTCATTCTTTGGGAATCCTGGCTATGTCCTTTCTCAGTGTTTATCATTGGATGGTTGTGGAATGGGTCATTCTCCTTATGATTCCCTGGTATAACAACTCCAATCCTGAAGGAATCACAAAGACCTTCTCCTTCAACCTTGTTTCCCCCAGCTCCTTCTAGTACCTAGCCTCTAACACCAACAAGTATTCCCCGTGAAGGCGCCAGCTGAGGTGGTCAGAAAAACAGGCATCACATAACACCATTCTCTCTCAAAATCCGCGGAGGAAACAGAAAGCAAGGAACAAAACACCAATGCAACAAAGACAAATCTAGAAATTACTACCTAGACCTATAATTCTACCAAACCTAGATGCCCAGATTCCAGTATAAAAACACTATTATTAGTATTCAGGGCAATATCTATCCACTAGAGGACCGCTATCACACCATGGGAGTCACTGAATAGTCCAGCACAGCTGAAACACAAGAAAAGGTTTTTAAACCAACTATATGAAGATGATAGATGTCTTTAAAGAGTAAATCCTTAAAGAAATCCAATCCAGGGTATTACAAACAAACAGTTTGATGAAGTGAGTAGAACTCCATAAGACCTGTAAACAGAAAGAGAATCAATAAAGAAAACATAAGTAGGGAATAACCTTGAACACACTGGTGCAGGCAGCTTTCTGAACAAAACACCATTGGTACAGGCACTAAGATCAAGAGTTAAGAAATGGGACTGCATAATACTAAAAGTCTTTTTTTGTAAGGCAAAGGACACCTCCAATAAGCAAAGTGGCAGGCTACAGAATGAGAAAAGGTTTTTATCAACTCCCCATCCACAGATGACCAATGTCCAAAACATATGAAGAACTCAAGAAACTGGATATTAAAAAACCCCAAATAACCCAAATTAGAAAATGAGGTGCAGACTGAAGCGGACAATTCTCAAAGGAGGAAACTCAAATGGCTGAGAAACACTTAAAGAAATATTCAGCATCCTAAGCCATCAGGCAAATGCAAATCAAAGTGACGTCGAGATTCTATCTTACTCTTATTAGAATGTCTAAGATCAACAATACAAATGACAGCTCATGCTGGCAAGGATGTGGAGCAAGGGAACACATGCTAGTAAGAATGCAAACTGGTACAGCCCCTTTGGAAATCAGTATGGTAGTTCCTCAGAAAGTTGGGAGTCAATCTTCATCATTATCCTGCTATTGCACTCTTGGACATAGGACACTTCATCCCACCACAAGGACACTTGCTTAATAGCTTTATTCATAATAGCCAGAAATTAGAAACAACCTAGATGTCCCTCAACCGAAGACTGGATAAAGAAAATGTGGTACATTTAAACTGTGGGGTATTACTTTGCTGTTAAAAACAATGACATCTTGAAATTTGCAGATGAATAAATGAAACTAGAAAAAATCATCCTGAGTGAGGAAACCCAATTTTTGAAAGACAAATGTCATATGTATTCACATAAAAGTGGACATTAGCTGTTAGGCAAATTATAATCAAGCTCTACTTCATAGAGTAAGCAAGGTTAGGGAAAGAGGAAGGGTCTAGGGGTACACATGGATCTTCCAGGAAGGGAGAAAATAGAATAGATTTTATGGGTTGACTGGGAGCATATGGGGAAAAGAGAGGGGCAGAGAGATTGGGTTAAGGGGTAGATGAGGTGGAAGACGAGAATGCAGGCAAAGGAATATGGAATTTGCAACACCTTTACATGGAGAAGTTGAACTGGTGCCTACATACTCCATGCCTACATTCTAGTGCCTTTGGTGTGTGAAGTTATTCTGCAGTCTATCAAAACAAAAGCATGGACACTTGCCCAGCCACGAAACTTTTGATCTACAATCTCTCCTGTCTGGAAAATAGGCTGCAGGAATGGTGGCACAAAATTTGTGTGAGTTTCCAACCAATGTCTGACTTCACTAGAGGCCCACTCCAAGAGAAGTCCCATACCTGGAACTTCTAGGGTAACCACAAACCAGAGACTGGATAACCTAGAGACTTAGGTTAAAAGCAAACACTACTGACCCAAACAAAAGAGTATCAATAAAATAACTCCTAAGGATATCATGCTATACATATAGACCAGGGCCTTATCCAGTCCTCACCAGTGAGGCTTCTGTAGACAGCATATGAGAGCAGATACAGAGACCTATAGCTAGACATTAAGCACACAGAAAGTCTAAATGAGAAGCCTCCATCATCTTCATCCTCTCTGAGCTCAGGAAATCCTGCAGAGATTTTAAGAACCAATGTAGATGGAAAAAACTAGGAGAACTAAGCAAGGCACGTATGAGCTTACAGAGACTGAAGCAGCAAACACGGGATCCACATGGGTGTGTACACTAGTTCCTCTGTTTATATATTATAGCTATTAACTTAGTACTTTTATGGGACACCTGACACTGAGAACAAGTGGGTCTCTGGCTCTTGTGCCTGCTTTTGGGACACTTCACCTCCTGTTGGGTTGCCATGTCCAACCTCAATATGATAATTTTTGCTCAGTTTTATTTTATCTGTTGTTGCTGTGTTTAGTTGTTATCTTTTAGAGGTCTAGCCTTTTATAATGAGAGACAAAAAAGGGGGGCGTTTCATCAAACTATTTATTATAACAGTCCTCGGTGTGAAGAGGTAATATAATATCAAGAGGCGGTTTGATATAAACACTTTCGATGACATCAAAGTATACGGTTCACGTTTGCAGTTCTCTAAGTATTTGGCTTAATGAAGATTTAGCATATAAAAAATTTTAGTCATTTATATCTATAAAATCCCCTTGGGAATGTAGTAAAACTGTAGATTCTCCACTTGAAAACAAATCAACCCATGCAGTAATCCATAAAAACCCATGTATAACCTCAGACTATTTCACTGCCTTCCCCTGCCTCTGGGCAATGCTTGAATATACATGGATCTCTGTTGTGGAGCAACAAAGACAGACAAACAGGAAAAGTAAGAAACTCAGAAGATCAGAAAGTTGAGCAAAGCTAGAGCATCAGAACCAGGGCAACTGCTGCCAAGAAAGCTGAACAAGAACAAAGAATATGGCATAGGTATAATTTTGGCTTCAGAATACTAGTTGAGATTAACTACTATATCACTGGAAATACATCACCAAAGGTAAGGGTTACAAAGCATTGCCTCCCTACAATCTTCCTCAAACAATCATCAAAGAATCACTAGACACCAATGATAAAACTTTTTTAATAATTAGGATAGTTTAATCAATCAATTAATATGAGTTGTCCCATCAACATATTTTTAAATGAACTAGAATGAAGCTCGAGATCATTTAATGATGTTAATTTCTTTTCTTCCTTCCTTCCTTTCTTTCATTCCTTATTTCTTTTCATTATTTTTTCTTTTTTTTTTTAAGTTTTTGAGAAAGGTTTTTTCTGGGTAACAGTCCTGACTGTCCTGGAACTCACTCTGTAGACCACATTGACATTGAATTAATAGTGATCCATCTGCCTCTGCCTCCTATGTGCCTGGATTAAAGGCATTTGCCACTACTGCCTGTCTGCTAAATGCTTGTTAATGCAAACACAACATAACACAAAATTGAGCAAAGCTAGTACCAGCTAGAAATTTTCACATAAGTTTCTATGAGAAGCACAGAACAAATATTGTAGTCGATATTAACATGGTGAATGTTCTTCAGCTGCTCCATGGGCCAGGACTAAGAGGAGCACACACACACCAGGACCATCTGGCCAAGAAACTGAGATCCAATGAAGGTAAGGTTAATTACTCAAATTACAGAGAAGTGACGAAGCTTCTGTATTCTGGAAAGAAATACAATTATCTGCACAGCAAACAAAAGGAACCAGTGGAAAGCTGTGAAAATGTTTATGGAGTTTGGTAACCCAAGCATATATAAGAACATTATATTAAAAGTCTACAGCAATAAAATAGAAAGTCTAATACCTACAGTTGCAAAAATAGAGGAATACAAATCGATTAAATATTCAAAGTATTTTGGAGGAACATTAAAAATTTAACCAAAGGGCATAAAATTAGCTCTGGATAAATAGAGAAATCTCTGTATCTTTTGGATAGCATTTTTTCAAATGAATTCAATAATATAAATCTCACTCAAAATCCTATCAAGCTCTTTGCTGTTTATGAACAGAAAAATAATTCAAAAATCCATCTATAAAAAGACACAGTGATGTGCAAAGTGTTTAAAAAAGATAAAAATCTTTCCCTAACATTTATTAGTAAAATACTGCATAGCATCAATAACAGAAATTAAATTAACCTGAATTATACCAAAAGAATCAATTAAACAATACACACAATCTAAAAATAATATTGATGGATATGGAAATATATCTAATTGAAATATAACCAATGGGGTATATCTTTGTGGAAAGAAACTTTTCTAAGATATAAATACTGATGGTATCTCAGAACAAGGAAAAACTAAACTTTTATCACAACCAAACACAAAATGAAATATCTATTCATAAAAGAATTTGAAGAAAATAATAAAGAAAATTAGCTGACACTGAGAAGAAGCATAAATTCTTGGATCTATTTTTGGATGACATGAGATCAATTAAGGACAGCATTTATGAAGTCATCTTACTTCAAATCCTAGCTCCTTTACCAACTATGAAATTGTAATCAAGTTTTTTTTTTTTTTTTTTTTTTTTTTTTTTTTTTTTTTTTTTTTT
>NC_022035.1:8615327-8627442 GCF_000317375.1 Microtus ochrogaster | reverse complement strand
TTTTTTGAGACAGGAACTTGTGTAGCTCAGACTGGCTTCAAACTCAGCACTCACCTAGGTTAACGTTGAATTTCTGGTCCTCATGTGTTTGCCTCCCCAGATCTAGTACTCAGGGAGTATACTACCATTCCTAGAGTATGCCATGCTGGGGACGGAAAGGCTTCTGCACCCCATAAGCCTCTCCGCTGGCACAATGATCTGAATCAGACAAAAGCAAGCTGAATTAGAAAAAGCCCAGGTTTAAAGAAATCAAACGCTCCCAGATGGCTCTCCAGTTCCCCAGACAGGAGACAGGAAATGAAGCCCAGAAAACCACGTGTTTGTTCTAGGGGGCCAGTTTAAATACCCCATGGGAGTGGTCTTAAGCATCTCTGGCGAGGAGTCATCCTTAGGCGGCCTTTCTGAAGTGGAGTCTGGACTGAGGCAACTCCCAGGGGAGGGAGTTTAGGGTGGAACTTCCTTCAAAACAATCCGGACTTTCTGGGTATATGGATGCCAGGAGCAGGGATGAGGCCTTCACCCAAACAGTCCAGACTCTTTGGATAAATGTATGCCAAGGGCTGAGGTGAAGCTTCCATTCGATCAGGGACCAAATCCATGGCTTCCTAAACTAAGCCACGACTCTAGCCTTAGGCTTATGTGTGTAAACTTGTGTTCCTTGGCTGGTGCACTATTTGGGGAAGCTGTACAGCTCCAGTGAGGTAGAGACTCATAGGAGAAAGTGGTTCCCAAGGAGCAGGATTAACATTAATAACCTGTCTTCTCTCTTTGTCTCTACTTCCTACTCTTCTAGGACGTGAATAGGTGAACAGCCACAACCCACAGTCCTACCACAGAGCTGCTGGCCTCTGTTCCTTCCTCATCATAATATGTAAAGTTATTTCTCCCACATATTCTGGCACAGTGATGAGAGAAGTAACAAATACAGGTGTTAATAATACTACCTAACTCATAAGTTAGTTAACTCATAAGTTAATAATTGAGAGAACTAAATTAGATAATATTTTTTTTCCTGGGCTGTCATAACAGTTTAAGTTGCCAAAAACTAGACAACTTAAAACAACAGAAGAGTTTTTTTTCCTGCATTCTCCACAATTCTAAAAACTAAAGTCTGAAATAAAAGAATAGACAGAGGATGCTTTTTCTGACACCTATGGGGAAATCCATCTTTGTGTCTTCTAGACTTTCGGGTTTGCCTACCACCTGCTTTTCCCTGACTTCTAGATGCCCCCTTCCATTGCCTCCCCTCATCATTACAGGAGCATGCTCCAGTGTGTGCCATTCCTGTTCTTATAAGGACAGCAGTTGCATCACATTAAAGGGGCACCCTGTTTCAGGGTGACATAAACTTAGTTTATTACTTAGTGCTCTTGTTTCCTAAGGAAGTCATATTGTGAAAGAGTGTAGTCTGATGTGGGACTGCAATGTATTCTTGTCACAGAGACACAACTAGAAATGGTATTTGAAAACCCTTAGCACATAATGAAGTCATGAAAGCAGAACATGGCAACAGTGACAGCATTTATATTGAACTATCTCCCACCTCGCAGGTACTTAGTGAGGACTGCTAAATGATAGATCGTTATATGTTTATATTTTTAAATTGAGAAAAATCTCAATTTAGCTCTCTGTTAAACTAGGAACAATATCTTTAAGGACGTACTATGGTCTCCTCTTACATAGCCCAGAGTTTACAAAGCTACCTATTTACAATTACAGTTGAGATGACAAGATCAATGCATGGCATAACTACCAATAGCCTGTTTTAGAAGCAGTCACAATGTTACTTAGTCTTTTAGTAAACATGTTGTTAAGCTTATTTCAATTCATGCTCAGGAGCAAGATGTTAGCACTCCATCATTTGGGGCTGAGGTCATATTACTGGTGTTTAGGGTGGGAGCTAAGTGTTCTCATGTTTTTGGCTTCCAAAGAATTGAAAATAGAGACTCACAATGATTTACAAAAGAAGCAAGGTAAATTTTTTTGAAGTTTAGCAATAGTTAATGCAGGCTATAGAGCAGTGGTTCTCAGCTTGTGGGTCTGGACCCTTTTGGGGTTGCAGATATTATGCATATCAAATATTTATATTATGATCCATAAGAGTAGCAAATTACAGCTATGAAGTAGCAATGAAATAATGTTATTCCTGGGTGGTCACCACAACTTGAGGAACTGTTTTAAAGGATAGGAGTGTTAGGAATGTTGAGAACCAGGGCTATAGAGGGATACATTGTAAAGCCTGACATGGACCAGTGAGTCAGAGTATCCAAGGGTTTTTATTGTCTGGAGATTCGTTTTACAGAGTTCAAGAAGACAAGTTCATTAGCTAGACAGTGTTTTATGGGCAATTTTCTATTCTGATTACTAGATTAGGTCATTCATTTATATCTCTTGTGCATAATGCATCTGATCTTAATCATATGTGCATCCAATTATGCATAGGTATAAGATAGTAATATATATGACTTTTTTCCTAACACATATTAGAAGACAGTTTTGTGTTACTGCGCAAATCTGATTATGGCTGGATCTGCTTTTCTATTGTTTATACCTTGGTACCTTGGGAATACACTTGAGTCAAAACTACCCAAATTATTATTAAGGTGGAAAACCTATGTTATTGTTAAGCGATGGGAATGCAGCCCAAAGCCAGTGGTGGACTGAGGGGATCCTGAAGTGGTTAGGGGCACTCTTTGGAGCTAGGTGTCTGTGTAGTACATTCAGGTGAAGGAACTAGGCTGAAAATGAGGTATTGTTGGAGGGCAGGTGTATGTGTGTATACCCTAGACAAATGGAGCTTCCGGAGTCCTAAACTACATCCCATGCTTGGCACTTCAGGCAAGCTCTATTGATAACAGAATCCCTATGGGTAACATGCAACGTGTACTAGAGATTTGTGGCACTGTAGACTTTTCAGTGAGCTGTCCCTCCCCACATCACTGGAACCAGCAGCTGCCACTGCTCATTTTCCTTTTTCTAAAAGAAAACTGGCAAAATGCCTGTCATTGTCCATTCTGACAGGGGTTTAAAACACAGAGATGAATGGGAGATGTGTTAAAATTGGATTAAATCATAAGGCTTATCAAGATGGAATCGTCAAATCGAAATTAAACAGATTTAAGGTGGTTTAAAATCTATGGCAAGCAGAAAAATCAATTCAATTTTCAGACTTTATATGAAGGGACAGATAAAACACTTTACACCAAAATTGTGCCTTATTTCCTTAAATGTATTTTTAAAAGGTGTATTTTGGGGGAAAACCTACAATTTTGGATCTCAAATGTCTTTAAAAGAAATCTCTGACCAATTATAACCTGCAAAAATATGAGGGGCTACATCCACCAACAGCATATGAAATAAGAAGATTCAATCATTGCATTCTAATTTGAAGTAAATATGTAAGGAAAGGAGCATTGATAACTAAAATGAAAACCAATGGGAAACAAAGAAAGAAAGGATTACTGCTTCTGTTTATGAAAAACTTACAGAACTTCACATAGAGAAAGAGGTTCCAGGCAAGTTTAGAGAACATTCAGCTGACAAGAGACCACCCCATTTTTCAGAATGTCAAAAAAGAAGATGCCAAGTTGAGGAGCTGGAAGGCAAGGAACCACACAGCAAAAGGGAAAGTCCTGCACCATCTTTGTTGAAGTAGTTAAGCTGACAATCAAAAGGACTCGGTTCTTTTGTAAGGCAGAGGGTAACTTACCTAAACATACCCAGAAAACTATTTTTCTTGAAACTTGGAACTCGTGTAGAAAATTTAAAGAATCAGCCAGACATGCTGCAGGAACACTAACCAGGGACTAATCTGGATCTGGATTTAAGACTAGACATTATTTTTCAGGGTTTTGTGATTGTTGTTGTTTGATTGGTTGGTTTCTTTTTGTCTTTGGATCCCCTTAAGAAACCACAGAATTTCTCTATCTTCTGAACACTGTTGTTAATCACTTGGTACACATATCTAAGATTATATATATGAATCTGACTTTAAAAATTTTCATTTTAATGGAAATAAATATAATTTAGGTCTATATATTTTTTTAATATTTACTATATGTATATATACATATACATATATATTTCATTTTCAGAGACGAAGTTTCTCTGTAGCTTTGGAGCCTGTCCTGTAGATCAGATTGGCCTTGAGCTCACAGAGATCTGCCTGCCTCTGCTTCCCGAGTGCTGGTATTAAAGTCATGCACCACCACCACTTGGGCTCTATTTGGACATTATGTGTAGGCACAACTATACGCATGCTTGTAAACATATGTTCAGGGCAATGTTTACAACAGTTCACAAGCAGCTCAGTATCAGGACAGAGGATGCCTAAGGATGATCACTACCCTCATGGCAGTGCATGGCGTTGAACACAGCTCTGCAGAGGAAGAGTGACAGACACATGTAGATGTGGCCTTGCAGAGGTCAGTCAAGCAAATCTATACTTACACAATAGAAATGAAATACTGTTTTCCTTCTCTTCACCTTCGTTGTGAAGAGTCAAAGCAGACAAATGTCTCTGAAAAGTGGGAAAGGAGGGAACAAGGGACAGACTATATTTGGGAGTCATAATTCCTATGAGTAGCAGGAGCTATGGTTACATTATAGAAACCTTTGAACTCTCCCCCGTATACATAAATGTATCCTCATCTAGAGATAAGGAGTCCCTTTGGGGGAAATTCTGATTTTGAGAAAAAAGTTCAATTCAAAAGTACAGATTTCAAATTCATCTGATAGCTCAAAGTAAGTAATAGGTGTTGTGAAATAATATTCATGCATACTGTAAAGATTTGTCACTCCAATTGGACTAATAAAATGCTGATTGGCCAGTAACCAGACAAGAAGTATAGGCAGGGTGACCAAACTAAGGATGATGGGGGACAGAAAGGTGAAGTTAGAGGAGTCCCCAGCCAGGCACAGAGGCAAAAGTAGATGAATATGCCATGATAATTAAGGTACCACCACTTGGCAGAGCGTAAATAAATAATATGGACTAACTTAAAATGTAAGAGCTAGTTAGAATAAGCTGGTGCTATTGGCCGAGCATTGACAACTAATATGAAGTTGCTGGGTGGTAATTTGGGAAGCGGCTGCCAGATATTTGGGAATGAGCAGTCAGGCCAAGAAACTTCCCTTTACACGTAGGAGAGAGGAGAGGGTCAGATGGAAACCTCAGGAAAGATCCCCCAATTGAGAAGGGAAGAGTTTGGCAAGGTGCCAGAACTGGCTGAACAGAGGATGTAGTTCTGAATGTAGCGCACATCGGATGGGGTGTAACTGCAAGGCAGGGTCTTAGGAGTAGGAGAATGTCTACTGGGAGTCTCTGAGAGAAGCTTCTGAACAGCAACCAATGGTATTGGTGAAAAAGAATGGAAGAGTTGTAGGTAAAGCCCATAGAGAACTAACCCACATTCGACTGGTGTTACCCTGGAGACTAATGAACATTCTGAAGGTAGGCTATTTGCTTGTGGAATGAATGTCTACCAATTATAAGTATCAAAGAAATAATAATGAAGGTAGAGTTACTGAGCCCTATGTCATTTAGTTCATGTGAAGTTTGTCTCATACCATACCGCCTGACCCCCATTCCTCCTTACAGGAAGACAGTATTCTTATTCCTTCTAAGAATGTAGTTTATGGTTAATCTGCGGAGTCCTGGCTTTGCCTCATGCTGAGGGAGAATGTGAAGCTTTTAATCGGAAAACCAGCCTCCTTAGAGCAGAACTATATAGGTGATGGAGTTTCTTGCTTTGAAGGAGAGGAGAGAAAGAGATAGATAGATAGATAGATAGATAGATAGATAGATAGATAGATAGATAACACAACAGAATGCAGGCGCCTGTCACTATTTCTCTCAACGTGCTAACCTTTCATCCAAAAGGGAAAACTACTACCAAGCAAGAATAAAATGGCTTAATGGCTTGCGTGGTGACTGGAGAGTGAAGAGCTGACACAGTCAGTTCAACCTGATATAGTCAGATCTGAGTTGGGTTCTCAAGTCTTTTACAAAAGCTAGGTGTAGAAGCATGTGTCTGTAACCCAAGCACTGGAATAGCAGGCACGGAAACAGACAGATCCTTGGTACTCACTCACCGGTCTTGTAGAACCAAAGAATTCCAGATTCAGTGAGAGTGAGAGATCCTGTCTCAGACAGACAGATAGACAGACAGACAGACAGACAGACAGACAGACAGACATATAGATAAAATAAAAGATAAGGTGGAGAGCAACCGAGAAAGACATCTGACATCCATCTCTGGCCTACATATGTACTTATGCACCATGCATGTATACCTGCATGCTCATGGATACACACACACACACATACACACACACACACACACAAACACACACATAAGGAAAGAGACAAAGAAATAAAGGAAGGAAGAAAGATAAATGACTTGGAGTCCTTAACAAAGCTGGGCAAAAGATAACCTGGAGGACAAGTGGGGCTGCACAGTACTGACCAGGGTTTGAGTGCAGTCAAAGATGTAATTTTAATTCTGAAAGTCTGACAAGTGTAACTGGGATCAAAGTCAAATAGAAGAGAGTGATGGAGGAAGGTCATTGGTTAAAAAAATAAAGAAACTGCTTGGCTGGCCCTCATAGGTTAAAACATAGGTGGGAGGAGTAAACAGAACAGAATGCTGGGAGGAAGAGGAAGTGAGCTCAGACTGGACAGCTCTCCTCTCAGGGGCAGACGCCTCAGAGAGACACCATGCTCCCCGCTCCCGGGAAGATGCATGTGATGAAGCTCCGACCCAGGATGGACATAGGCTAGAATCTCCCCGGTAAGACCGGTGCTACATAGATGATTAGAAATGGGCTAAATTAATATGTGAGAATTAGCCTAGAAGAGGCTAGATAGAAATGGGCCAAGCAGTGTTTAAAAGAATATAGTGTCCGTGTAATTATTTCGGGTAAAGCTAGCCATGCAGGCGGCCGGGTGCTGCTCATATCACGACAAGAGAGTGCCAGCGAAACCTCCAGGAGTAAGATAGAAAGGAGTAAATGAACCACAGTGTGTGCCTGGTCTGAAGGCCACCTAGTCACAGAGTCAATAAAAGAGTGTTCTCACGGCAGGGTTCAGTTTCAAGATACAGGAAATAACCGATGTAGAGATTTGGGAGCATGGGAAGAGTTTGTAGACAGCTTTAAATTGACTAGATGAATTACTTAAATTATTACTTTAAAAGTTGATTGTATTGAGTCATCTTCCTATGTCAGGCATTAATATTTAAAAAGTTGGGTTCTGACGATAGCCAATAGCTATACTTTTAATTACTATAACTGTCCAAAACAAGTTTACAGAATGAGTAATTGAGAAACATGCCCCAAGTTTCCATCAAACTTAAGTGGGCACTTGGTGAGGAAGTTGGCCATAAGGTATATGATTGTGAATATTATATGTCAGAACATTCATTTTTGTATTTAAAATGCAAAATTTGTCATCTTTATTATATGTCATCTACTTAGAATCCTTGTGTGATGAAGGAGGTTACACAAGTAAGTTGTTTCCTTTGTGGCCAGAGAGCGTCCTTTACTGTCCAGGATCCAAACAATGAAGGATCACTCTGTGGTCCTGTTCTCTGTGACTGCTGCTTCCACATCTGCCGTCCCCATTCATATTCCAGCATAAAAGGAGGTCCACCGTACATCTGACATTCTCCTTTAAGAATCAGGATGACTCAGCCATTCTGTCCTGTGACTAACAAGGTTTGGGTGTTTACAGATTACTCCTGTCAACCAGAAGGTGGTTAAAGAGAAAATTACCCACTCCTGGCAGACATTTGTGTGACCTAAGGTTTGAGCTATTTCTTAGAATTTATAATCTTGGCAGTTAATTTTGCAGGTCTCTTTTAAAGCCTGTCATTTAGCACAAATTGACATTTAAGCAGCTCTTTAAAGGTCTAGTGTAAAACTGTTAAGACAGCCTGTTTTTCTCCTATTAATATCACCTGTTTTTTATTACTGAAGTAAGGGAAATGAATCATCGATGTTCTCCTTTTAACATTTTCTTAGGAATTGGGGATTGTGGAGTGCCAGGCTTCCTGAACCTCCTTATTCCCCACGGAAAGGTGAGTGCACTATCCCCCAGTTCTGCAGCCCCATGACACAGGACAGTTGCAATAAGGAGTTGAGTCGAAGCAGAAACTCAGTTTATTACTGTGAGCATCAGCTTATATATGTTAAGTGACATCCTGTGATGTGGGGGTACCTCCAGCCAACGAGAGGCAGTCAAGCCCTCCCTCTGGCTGTAGGGCCATCCACCTAGTTTTTGCTGTCTCATCCTCACTCAAACTCCAGCCAGGCTTTTCTCTGTTCTACAGGCCTTGAGGTACTGGCCCTGAAATAATTTTGGCCCAACAGTGGAGGAGACAAGACACCTTCAATTTTGCTTCCTTTCTAAAGAAAATAACTTAGATTAACACAAATTCTTATATACAACAGGATATCAGAAAATGAAGACAGTCACCAGCTGAGAGTTATAGTGCATTTAATATCACATAATTAGAATCTAGAGTGTGTGTGTGTGTGTGTGTGTGTGTGTGTGTGTGTGAGAGAGAGAGAGAGAGAGAGAGAGAGAGAGAGAGAGATTATTTCAAATTATTTTTTAAAAGGCTATGCAATGGGAAATGAACAGATATGTGAACTAACAATTTACAGAAGACAATTGTATAGGCTACATACAAAGAAATTTAACCTTACTTTCAATAAAAAACAAGTCAAATGAACACTACAAAATGCTGTTTACATTCATAACACTGGAAACATGTTAATTCCTGAAAGCAAAAGGTGGTGGCTTGAGACAGTGTCTGCATGCTGAGTGTTCACTCTTACTCATACCCAACCAACGGTCAGGAACTTTCCAAGCAAATGGCTCTTGGGTTGAAAAGTGCTAATTTTCTGAGTAGTTCTAGGCAGGAGGGAGATGATGCCACTTGTAACCTAGGGGAAGAGTCCAGGAGGAGTTACTGACTAAGAGCACAGCAAGATGGAGGAATTCTGTGCAAATCCTTTGTCCACAAGGGAAGGGTATTGTTCTTCCAATCCTCTGAGGAGCTTTTGCTTTGTTTTGTTTTAGTTTTTGGTTTTTTGAGACAGGGTTTCCTCTGTAGCTTTGGAGCCTGTCCTGGAGCTAGCTCTTGTAGACCAGGCTGGCCTTGAACTCAGAGACCCACCTGCCTCTGCCTTCCCCGAGTGCTGGGATTAAAGGCATGCGCCATTAGCAGGACCACACGGGTGTCTGACTTGGCATGCACTAAACTATGGGGGATGAGATATTTTCTTAGCAATTTGTTTCTTTTATTGGTTGCATTAGTCTGTTTCAAGCCTAAGGTTATAGATTTTAACTAATCAGGTAGAATGTATTTTTTTTTCTTTTAATGAGGGACTGAAGAATACTTGAGGGGCTTTGGTCATATCAATATATATAATGTGATCCTTTGGGGGAAAAATTAGGTTCCAGTTGATAAATAATAGGGACATGTTAATCCTGAGAATCACTGCAGAAAAACCAGTTCTACCATTTTGGCCAAATTAAAGCAAGCTTTTTATTAAAATATTAAATACTGACTGAGATGTAATTTGTTCATAACCAGTCCATGGAAACTTTACAGCTGAGTAGCCCTGATATAATGTTGGTGGGAATACATGGAAAAAAAAAAACCCACGGCCACTGTAATTTCCCATGAGGTTTTGCTGTTATTTTCTACGAACTACAGTTCCCAGAATCCCTGAAAGTTTTCTGGTCCTTGGGTTCGTGGGTCTTACCAGTGTTCTGATAGGGAGTAGTAAAGAGGTCCAGACATCATTTAGGCTTGTTGCCAGCCTTCCCTTACATGAGGTCTAGGTGTGTTCACTTCCCAACAATGTAATTATTACAAGGAGAGCTGATCTTCTGGCCTCAAAAGTTGCAAGGTAAAATAAATAAATCCAAAAGGCTTTGATAAGGCTTAGGACCATAAATTGGTATTTTTGAAGAAAACAACCTGAAGCTTGTACTTAATTTTAGCTATTTCAGTTCAGAAAAGCATAGAAGCTTTAAAAAAAATGCTACTGATAAAAGCTTTGGATTGTCAGGTCTAGCTGATAAAGAAATAGTTCAGCTGGGAGATGAATAACCTCTGGGACCCGCCCAGCTACGCCAACAAGAGGCCATTGGGTGGTACTTAACGACCTATTTGTGATATTTAAAGAACACAACTAAATTAGCAAACAGATGTGAGTGTAACATCACAGCATCTTGAGACATTTAAAACTGTTTTCCTAAATAAGTCGTGGGTTAAAGGAAAAATCACGTTTAAAACTAGTGATAAAGCGGAGTGCTACACTTCCTGACTGTGGCATATGGCTAAAGCAACACTCCAGAAATATACATGGGTAAGAACATGTGTTAGAAAATGACATACAAAATAAACAAAATGATCTCTCAACTCATGATGATAAAAGAACAAACAAAAGGAAAAAATGGGAAAAAGAATTTAAAAACTGAAAACATAAATTAATGTGCTCCATCTAGACTAATCAAGATGACGTGAGTTATTTGAAAAACACAGTAAAACACAGACATTTATGGCAATTCTGATGAGAGAGAGGGAGGAAGGTAGAAAAAGTACCAGATATGATTGTTCAAAATGTGCTCATCTGTGCTGTAGAGATGGCTTGGTGGTTAAGAGCAAATACTGCTCTTGCAGAGGACCTGACTTGGGTTCCCACCACCACATTCGTGGCTCACAACCTCAGTACATCCAGCTCTAGAGCACTGGATTACTCTGGCCTTCATGAGCACCTGTTTCTCTCTCTCTCTCTCTCTCTCTCTCTCTCTCTCTCTCTCTCTCTCTCTCTAGGAATAATCTTAAGACGAGACTCTCCACCAACACAAATAATTCCAATCAGACCAAATTATACCGAATCAATGCCCTTGTTTATTGCAGCGCTCCTGGGTGGCAGGGAAAGCATGGTGAAGAAGGGGTGGGGAAACACGGGACACGCAAAACCCAAAGACTGTGTGCTCTTTTTCTTGGTGGCAGCCTAAATAGCCTGTGTGAGTGATCCTGACCCTCCCTGGAGAGGGGTCAGTGTTTGTTGGGCTTTTCCAGAGGTGGAGTCCAGACCAAGGCAACTCCCAGGAAGAGGGGGCTTGAAATGGAGCTTTCTGCTCCATCCACCTCCATTAATGCCCTAAGGATAAATGGCAGGGGCTGGGGTGATATTTCCAATCATCTCAGACTCCTTGGATATAGGGGTGTCAGAGGGCTGGGGTCTCACTTTCAATCAAATATCAATAATATTGATGGATAACAACACAATTGTATAAAAATTCATAGTATCAAACCTAAAATTTTATAGAAAAGAATCTTTAAAGATACAGAGTATCAAAATAAAATTAGAGATGATTTAAAATTAAGTAGATAGGCTATCAAAAGAAAAAAATGAAAATATAATTTTAAAAAGGTCTCTGTGTAAAAAGAGGCATCAGTTCTAGATTATTTCTTGAGTGGATTCTACAAAACTTTCGTTGGAAAAAATTTGAAATACTTTATGTAAATTGGGGGGCATAAAATAAGAAGTAAAGCTTCCTGACTTGTTCACAACGGTGAAGGCAAGCACAACATCAAAGTGAAGAAAGGCTGCTTCGGGTATCCTCTCTGGATACCACAAATAAGATTGCAAGGATACAAATCTTGTAAAGAAATTATAAACTAAAGTTCCTAGAGTTCCTAGAATATTCTAGATGAACGTGTCATGATGAAATGGGACTTTTTTTTTTTAATAAAAAGTGAAAGATGTTTAAACAATATTAAATAAGTCAATTCCTTCAAAAACAAGAAAAGGAAAACAAGGAAATTCTTTTGGGTATCATGCAACTGATAATGAAAATGAGTTGATCAAATCTCAACCAAAGTAAACTCAGCAATCTAGGAGCATCAAGTGGTAAGATACTCCATAGAAAATTAGCTTTACCCCATGCTTTCTTTATGTTGGGAAAGTTTTCTTCCATAATTCCAGACTTACATAGCAGACAATGAGGACTACTGAGAACTCAAGAACAATGGCAATGGGTTTTTGATCCTACTGCACATACTGGCTTTGGGGGAGCCTAGGCAGTTTG
>NC_022035.1:8599679-8615227 GCF_000317375.1 Microtus ochrogaster | reverse complement strand
GTATCAGTGTACGGCAAAATAATGGACCCCAAGACGTCCAAGAATGCTCCAAGCTATTGGACCTGGTGGGTGGGGGTGACAGGGGTTTTTGATCCTACTGCACATACTGGCTTTGGGGGAGCCTAGGCAGTTTGGATGCTCAACTTACTAAACCTGGATGGAGGTGGGGGTTCCTTGGACTTCCCACAGGTCAGGGAACTCTGATTGCTCTTCAAGCAGATGAGGGAGAGGGACTTGATCGGGGGAGGGGGAGGGAAATGAGGGGAGGGAAATGGGAGGCGGTGGCGGGGAGGAGGCAGAAATCCTTAATAAATAAATAAATTTAAAAAAAAAGAAAATTAGCTTTACTTTCTTCTGTGTTGGCTGTTTTTCTCATCTTTGTAACCTAGGTGTGACAAAAGTAACACAAAAACAGAAGGGCTTGTTTTGGATGTAAGTTTGAAGATGTATCATCATAGCATGGCAGCTGGAGCAGGAGGCAGCTGGTCACAGTGTATCCAGAGGCAGGAAGATAAAATTCTCATTGCATAGCAGCTGGAGCAGGAGGCAGCTGGTCATAGTGTATCTAAAGGCAGAAAGCAGGGCTGCAGGAGTCTGGTGGTCAGCAAACATTCTCCCTTCTTTTTTCTTAGATTGCAGTTTATAGGACAGTGCTGCCACCATTCAGGGTGGTTCTTTCCCCCTAACTAAACCTCTCTGAAAATATGCTATCAGACATGGCCAGAAGTGTGTCTCCTAGGTGATTTTTAATCTCGTTAGGTTGGCAATGAAGATTAACAGTTACAGTCTTCCCTGGAATTGCTTTGGAGTAAAAGACAGTTTTTCTTCATTCCAAGAAGGTAGCCAACTTAGGTTCTAGGTTCTAACTATTCTCAACTAGATAGAATGCAGTCTGTGTTTACAGCTAGAAAAGAAGAGACTGCCTTTGAGAAAATTAGGCTGTCAGGCTGGAAGTTCTGGTTATAAACTGGACTTTACTAGAGAAGGCGGGCAAGAACTTTTTCTTGGTAAACTCTGAAACAAGAGTGCAGTCATAATGAAAACTCAAATGAAAAAGGTCTTAGAAAGTGGTGAGTTAAGGGGTCAGGATTGCCTTAGTTGGATGGGATTATTCTTGGGCTCTGAGGTGACCAACATCCCATTGACAGATAGGTCATGACCAGGGTTTGTGGGAGCTAAGCTAGCATGGCTAGGGCCTTTGATACCTGTTGAGTTTGGATGCATGGTACGGAATATTCTTGTAGGAGCTTGCAGGTACATATGTGTCTTTGTATATATGTATGTTGTTTATGTATACATATGTATGCATTTATGTGTACACTCATGTACAATACAACAGATTCAAATTTTCAATTGTCAAGAAGATTTACAAAATATATGAGAATTATTTTAAAATTTTGATAACAGACAAGATAATTGTGTCAATGAGGCAAATAAATGTCATCATATAAACGGGGCTCACTTTCCTGTAAACTAGTATCAACCAGGTTTTAGCTTTACAAAGAACCCTCCTTTCTACTAGCCACAAAAAAAAAATCTAGAAAACACCATGAAAAAAATCATAAGAAACGTCTGAGGTGTACATTTAAAAGACATATGTGTCCTCACAATCAAATAACCAGAAATTTTCATTTGTAATACAGCTTGCAGAAATATAAATAATATTGAAGTCTTGGAGGGTCCTTAATGAAATTTTAAATGCTTGTGTTATTTAATTGAATATCTATTCTTCCAGGAGTAAGTTTATAGAAATTTATTTGAGAAAATTCATCAGTTTTTGTAAGAAATATACAGATAACCTAAACCTATTCAAGAAGAAAAAATGTTAAATAAATTAGGCATGCCCATTCAATGGAACTAAAAGTGATCAGTTTTTAATAGATGTGCCATATAAAACTATATGTATAGACATTATCCTAAAAAAAGAAAAAAGAATTCCAGGGTAAAGACAGATAGATTACTCACAGAATCCACACCGATTCCCTTATTTTTCTGAGATGGTACAATGACATGTAAATAGATGCTCTACATCCATTTGTTAGGGGATACATTGTAGGTGAGTGACATTGTCACATGGGTTTTCAGGAAGTTCTACTAGGACAAGGTCAGCTGCTTCCTGGCTGCCTGAGGGAGGATCAAAATTCTAGCTTCCTGAGGGAATAGGTTCTCCTCAGAGATAGATGGAGAAGAAGTTCAAGTTTCAATCCATTGGAATATAAAACATTGCTTGAGGGAGGGTGAGATAGGTATGTCTGAATTTTTTCCATTAGGGTGTCTCTGCCATCAGGGAGATGACTTTATTCCTCCCTAAGTGGGAGCAGGTGGACCTTGGGACACGAGGCGGTCACTGACATGTCAGTCTTATTTCTTCTGGAAGTCAAACAATGTGGAAATAACAAAAGTTCTCTTCCTGACAATATTCTTGCTCTGATAAGTATGCAAATAAAACAATACAATGCAGATTTATGATGCTGGCACTCAGAGTAATCAAACATAGAATGCCAAGTGGAAAGTCAAGTAATAGACTATTATTTATGTGTAGTGGGTAAAAAAAAAATCAAACTGGCTATCTTTTAGGAGAGAGAAAGAGCATAGCATTTAAAAATAAATTTTATTTTTAGTATATCTATTTGCTATTGAATTTTTGGTAAATCTAAGGGTAACTTAAAAATTTTCTTCTTTTCTGTATTTTTCAGTTTTCTTGCAATAAGTATACATTAATTTTAAAATAAGTTAGCCTTTTAATAGTCAAATTAATTCACCAAATCTTCCCATTTCAGAACAGCCACAAAATGAACAGATTCCATGTTATCATTTACTGTATAATTAGGTTTATTGCATTTTCTGAAGGGAAACAGTACATCATTATTGATGGAATGAAGTTCTCTTTTGGTTGATGTTCATCAATATTAGTTTTATATCATATCTGCTTAGCATATTTTAAAACCCATATTGTCTGTTTAGCATTGTAACTTGTACTGAGTGGTTTTTATAAATGCAATTAGTTCTTCCTTGATCAATTAAGTCTGTTGAAGCTCAGAGAGCTGTGTTGTAATAGGATTCTCTGTAGTAAGCAACAGTATGGGAAATAAATATAGTATGAAGCATATAAAAGGAGGCATTTTCGTACCTGGAGATATAGGAAACATTTCACGATATGGTCTCATTTGAAAATACCCCCTGAAGATACCTATTATGTCACATCAGAATGCTGATGTAATTTGATTATTTTTTGTCAACTTCCTAGAGTCTAAAGATCAACTTCTTAGGTCTTTTGTTTTAAGCCAAGCTTGCAGCCAATCAGAGAAGTTTAGTGCGTGAGAAAACAGAAGATAAACGCTTGTGATGGAGCTGGGATGGTTCCCTACACATAGAGCATTGGACAGGGAGCTGGCTGTCTTCCTAGGAAAGATGGAGGCAGGCTCGACAGAAGCTGTGGCCACAGCTTATGGTGACTGGGTCTGTAAGGTAGCTCATGCAGATGAAGCAGTTGAGTTCTTCCTGGAAGGCTTGTGAGAGGCCTGACTCCATTTTGCCAAGGAATTGTCTCTGGCCTCAGCAGTGCTGAATGAGAACACCACACAATTTCCTCAGCTCTAGGGTCCAATCCTCAATGTATGCAGAAGATAGATCCACTGGTTGAAGAGCCAGAATGTATGGAAACTCTATCTGCTCTGGTGAAGAATGCCTGCTTGATAATTTTCTAATGCTCTTCTTTGACCACCTTGCCTTGGAGGCTAAAGCTCTGCTGCTCTGTATTTTCAGTTCAAAGTAATTTGCATTTCATCAATTATTAGTTGGCTATTTAATCTGACAATGTCTTGAGGCCCCTTCTTACATATTTAAATACTCAGGAATGTAAGCTATCTAAGCTTGTGTGAACTTCCCGCTTAATGAACAAGCCTTTCAACAATGTTTCTCAGATGGACATGTTTAAGAGTTGTACTATGAAGTTTCCAAAGGGAAGACTTTAATTGGGATGGGGAAGGCAGTTACATTTCAAGTCCCTGTTGATTTTTCTTGTCTATGCAATGTACATATTAGGAAACATCCTATTTTCTTCCCTATGTGAATAATATATCATTAAAGTCTCTTCTTCTAGATCACATGGGTCTACACTGTGATGAATCTATCTTGTCAATGAAAACAGATCATAAAGAGTTTCTGACAGATGAAGGTTAGCTTTTGAATCAAAGTTCTTGGTGCCACTGTAGGCTCTTTGCCCATATATTTCTTCTGGCTATTTCCGAAGTGACTCCAAATTCTGGATCTGCATCCTAAACCCACAGCCTATGTTACATTAATTTGGGTCACACATCCAAGAAGCACAAATGGAGGTCAGAGGACAACTTTTGAAAGTCAGTTCTTTCCATCCACCAGAAGATTTGAGGTTGAATTCATGACAACAGGTTTGAAAGCAAGTGCCTTTCCCTCTTGAGACATATTATTACCCAACTCTTGTACCACATAGTTTTTCTTTGGACTTTTGGTCACACAATGAAAAAGGTAACTAACTTAATATAGTTATACCATGGTTTCTAGCCAATGTAGATTTTCCCAATAATAAATGTTGTCACAACTATAATTTTCCAAAAGATAGAAGCAATATGACCACCATAATTGAATAATATAACTGTATTTTTGCAATTCATAATACTTTTATAAATTTAAGTAATGTCCTGAGGACTGCTGAGGAGACAGAAGTCTTAATCTTAAAATTCTTCTACAGTAGATATGGACATTACTTAAATTTATAAAAGTATTATGAATTGCAAAAATACAATGGCAATGGGTTTTTGATCCTACTGCACATACTGGCTTTGGGGGAGCCTAGGCAGTTTGGATGCTCAACTTACTAGACCTGGATGGAGGTGGGGGTTCCTTGGACTTCCCACAGGACAGGGAACCCTGACTGTTCTTCGGGCTGAGGGGGGGGGGAATGGAAGGCGGTGGCGGGGAAGAGACAGAAATATTTAATAAATAAATAAATTTAAAAAAAGACTTCTGTCTCCTTTTTATTTAGTTACAGTCTCTAAGAGCTGTTGTGAAGTTACTTTAGAAACCTAAAATCTTGACTTAGCTGACCTTAAGATACAATGTAGTACAGATGGACCTATCCTAATTATTAGGCATCATTTTATCTGACTGTCAATAGGGAACAGAATCACAGAGATTTGAAATGTGAACAGAATCCAGTGTTCAATAGCTGCCCTTGAAATTGGAGAGAGTGACATGCAAGTCCTAAGACCAACTTCTAAGAGCTCAGTTACATTGGCAGCCAGAAGTTAGCAAGGAAAACATGATCTCATTTGTGCAGCTGCAATGAGTAGAATTCTGTCAAAATCCCGCATAAGCCTTCTAAAACTAACCTTGTCCAACCTATGCATACATTACTTCTGGCCTCTAGAACTGTCAGCTAAGCATTGTTTGAGCTACATGGTAATTCTGTGGTCACTCATTAAAAGTCAGTAGATAACAAATGTACTATCATTCTCAATGGTCATGTTTCTTACATATCTATCATTTCCATGCAGCTTTGTATGAAGATCCTGACTGACCACAGAAACAGAGAGGCTACTAGGTGACCATCAGGAGAGGTTTGTGGTCCAGGACCATTGGTTTGAGTATAGTCTGTTAGAGGAAAATGACTCATTTAGCTTTAATAACAAACCTAAGTAGAAAAATCAGCAGAACTATTTGATCAAAATGACTACCAACTATAGTGGTATTTTATTTGTATTTTAATAAATAAAGCTTGCCTGAAGATGAGACGACAAAGCAGTCATTCTAGTTAGCCACACAGGCCAAGGCATGGGGGCACACACCTTTAGTCCCAGGACTTGGGGGACAGAGGCAGACAAATCTCTGTGAGTTCAAGGCCACCCTGGGCTACACAAGATTGAATTGATCTAAAAGAGAAACAACTCACAGAAACATGATCCTAGCACTTGGGATCACATACAGAGGGAGAAATATTAAGGGCAAGAGTCAGGAACACAGTGCAGGTAGAGTCTGAGTTTGGTGGAGAGCATTTCAGGATTGCCATTTTTTTTTGTCTGTGTCTTGACAGAAGTAAGATTTCTCTAGCGGCTTGGTTGCTTTGCTTTTCTTCAGCTCAAACCTCAATATCTGCCTCTGGGTTTTTATTGTTCGTGCTATAAACAATCACTTTCAAAATTTGGATTCATGCTAAGAAGTCTGGGCAGAGATCTCTGATGAAATTACATGCCTGATTCTACAGCAAGGCGATATTCCAATAAAAGCAAGCAATTATGAAAACAAAGAAGCAGAACTATGTTAGATGATTCCCCTGGAATGCACAATTAAATTCATACCTTCCATCCTGCAAAAGCAGGCTTTAACACTTTCCCATCAGCACACCTCAGTCATGCTCAGCTGTGTTTTGCTTTGCCAAATTTTCTCTCTTCTCTCAACTAAAGTACTAGGACTGGAAGATATGAAAATTGGTATAGTCCCTGGGGATGACAGGGAAAGGATATTAATGAGAATTCCCCAAGGGAAAGCAGTACAGAGATGTCTCCACTCAGCCTGGAAATAGTGAAGCATGATTCCTCAATTAAAACTTAACCAAGTGAATAAGACCCTGCAATACCGAACAATCAAGGAAAATTAAAACATCTCCCCAGGGATCAGCCTACAAGTTAAAACAATTCAAACATAAAACTATGAATATTTACAAATACCATTTGCAAATCCAAAGTTATTAATGACTCAACCCCATTCCAAGGTCACAGGTTCCTAAAGAGCCACAGGGTCTTGCAGGATTTGGGCAAAGCATTTTCTAACATAGAGCCACCACAGAGGCAAGGCCAGGAGACACAAAACAAAGAGTCAGTGAAACACTGCTCAGAACCACAGGCATGCTGACTCAGAAAGTCTGACTTTGATCATTATGATGTGTGGCTTGAAGGGACTCAGATAGGCATCTAATCTGAAAAGCCTCAGCAGCCAACAGCTTCTTCACTGTTGCCTAGCAAATATGTAGGTCTCCAGCTCCTTTGCACTAGTTATTTGGGTGACTTTGCATTTCTGAATTATTCAGATACCTCCCCATTTTTGTGTTCTCTCATGAATGAGATCATTCCTAACTTTGGCATCAACAGTGGTGAATAAGGTTTTTCCCATGATTCTTTGCTACACACTCTTATCAGTTCAACATTCATTGAGAAACAATAATGTGTCGGACATTGGACAAAGTCTTTGGGATTTAATAACAAAAGAATTAAGAAATAACACTTTTCACAGTATTTGCTGCTTGTGACATTGGAAACAGTAAATACAGCACTCTATGGTAAGTAATAGGATAGGAGAACACCAGGAGGAGAGCATTCCGGGCAGGGTGAACAGATCCTATAGAACCCAGAGGTAAGAAGGCAGCCTGGGATGGTGGGAAGGAGGTGTCTGTTTGTGGGCATGTATGTATGTCTTTGCTTATGAACACAGTGATTGTTGGGGAGAATGTGAAAGATGAGATCTATAAGAGAGGAAAGCAGAGGCTAAATTATGCCTCTTTCAAGGTAATCTCACTTTAGTAAACTTGCCCAGAGCTATTATCCAAAGTGTTAGGAATTTTCCTAAAGTGACCACTTTGTCAACACAAAAACCCCAATCAAGCCAAATCACAACATGCCAAATAAAAAATATTCAGGTTTAATAGGATTCCTGAGCTCTCAGGTGGCCCGGAGGGGGAACCGGGAAGCCTTGAACGCAACCACCAGAGGGAGGGGAAAGAGACCATGCAGGAACTTTTCCAGAAAGCAGTTTAAATAAACTGGGGAGTGGTCAAGGTTTTGGTGGGCTGTCTTGATTCTTCTCCAGGGAGGAGTCAAGGCTTGGTGGGCACAGGGACAGGGCCTCCAAAGACGGCAACCAGAGACCAGGACTTGGGACTTACATTCAAGACTGTTTGCCGGGCGATGGTGGCGCACGCCTTTAATCCCAGCACTCGGGAGGCAGAGGCACGCGGATCTCTGTGAATTCGAGACCAGCCTGGTCTACAGAGCTAGTGCCAGGACAGGCTTCAAAGCCACAGAGAAACCCTGTCTCGAAAAAACCAAAAAAAAAAAAAAAAAAAAGACTGTTTGTATAAGGGGTAACAGGAAGCTGAGGTGATATTTTAGGGGCATTCGGTTCCGCTGGTGTAATGGCAGGAAGACGACTGTCAGTGTGTGATTGGAGAAGGGACCTTAAAACAGAGAGGTAGGGTAAGTACCCCACCAGTGGAGGAGTTTGGACTGGAGGGTGATGGTTAAGGAGAAGGGGCCTGCCATAAAGCAGCTCAAAAGGACTCAGGCCCGTAGGGGAACGTGGGGTGACCCTGAGGTGAGTAAGGGCAATGGGAAGAAGGGAGGGCCAAGATAACCTGAGTTCAATGGACAGCTTGGTTGGTTGTTGTTTGATGAGTCCATTGGACCTCTCCACCTTTCCCGAGGATTGCCAATGTTAGGGGGTGTGGAATTTCCAGAAGATGTTGAGAGCTTCTGACATGAGCGCCATGACCCTGGAAGTGAAGGCTGGCCCGTTGTTTATCTGGATGGTTTGTGGGACACCAAACCGAGGAATGATGTGGTCCAGGAGTCCCTGAGCCACCACATCTGCCGTTTCCCTGGAGGCTCGAAACATTTCTATCCATCCTGTAAAAGTGTCCACGAGTGTTAAGAGATCACGGCGTTTCTTATGAGTAGGCATATGATTGAAATCAACCTGCCCATCTTCACGATTGCTGCCTGCAAAGTTGGTGTAGAGACTGACGTATGTGGAGAGTCCCTTGTGGGTTGGCCTGGGCACACATCTGGCAGGAAAAGTGAACCTGTAAAATAGAAACTTGGAGATGGGTAGGGTAAAAAAAAAAAGGGCTCCAAGAAGCAAAATTAAGCTTTGGGGAAGTGGCTAAGGATATCTCAACCCAGTAAAGGTGCTGGGCAAGCAGGTATCACTAAGAAAGAATGAGAGAAAAATTGTCCTGCATGAATGCAGAGCAGTGGCAAAGTATTAAGTGGGGAGGAACAGGTGCCTGTCTAGCCCCATAACTGAAATTTGTGAGGGGGAGCGTAAGGCCGGAGTGAGATGGTAGAACAGAATAGGTAGCTTCCGTGTCCAAAATAAAAGTGATGGACTTACCTGGTACCTGCAACTTTACTCTAGGCTTGGATAGGGTTACGGGATATACTAAATCTGGGCAGGTCAATCCTCTGCAAGGGTGAGAAGTTCGAAGGCTGGCACAGTTTCACTTGTCGATGTGGGTGAGTTTGCACCTTCATGGTGTGGCATTTCATGGCGTCGCATAGAGGACAAACTTACATGGGGGCATTGTGATTTCCAGTTTCCAGGTTGCTGGCAGATAGGGCATAATCTCAAAGGAGGAATAGTGCAATCTCGTGCGACATGACCATTTAGGCCACACTTGAAACAGCTTGCTGTGAGGTTGACTTAGGCTGGGCTCCATCAGGGTAGAGCCTTGTGGTTGGTTTCCCTTGTCTCCTGTTCTTTGACCTTAGGGCAGCTGCTAAGGATTGGGCCTGCAGATTGAGTTTGCCTTGTCTGTCAGGAAGACTCAGCTGTTTCTTCTTAGGCATTAAAAATTTTAAAGGCTATTTTCACCAATTCCCATATAGGGGCTTGGGGACCATCCTCAACCTTTCTTACGTTTAAGCAGAAGGATTAGTAGAAAAGAAACCTAGCTGCTTTTCTATCTGAGAGAATCTGGAAGAGAAAAGGGAGCATGAACTTTCATAAAGCCATCGACTCCTGCCACCTCCCAGAGAGGACAGAGAAGGGCGGAGCTATGGTGGGATCTGGTATGGAAGGAGATTGGGGAGGTGTGGAAGGGGCTATCCCAGTGTGCAGGGGGTCCAAGGGTGGGGAGATGAGGTAGGAGGGGGAGAGGATGGTGGGTAAGTTGCAAGTTGACCTTGAACCTCTGCCCTGGATTGGCGAGGAAGGGTGTAGACAGGGAAAGAGAGAAATGTGAAGAACGCTGCTCCACAGGAGGGAGTTGGGAAGTGTGGGCTTGAGGGAGTGGGAAAGGGGCCAGTGCCTCTGGCTGCATGGTCCAGCTGGAATATCAGGGTCCCAATTCCTAGATGACTGGGAATTTGGAGGCATTGTGGCCTTAGCTACCAAGACTGATGCCACGAGACACTGACTACTAAGGGAAGGGTGAGAGCGCAGAGCCCGAAAACCATGAACATATGTAATCTCTGCCCATTTGTCCTTATGGCGACAAAAATTTTCTAGGTCCCAGAGGACTGTAAGCTCAATGCTTCTTTCTGGTGGCCAACGTGTAGTGTATAGGGAAATTAAGCGTTCTGGACAGAATGTATTGGACAGCCCCAATTTATAAAGATTTTGTAAGAGGCATCCCAGGGGTGACAGCAGACCTAGTTTTGAACTGTAAGCGCCCATTCTAAAGTCTATGCCCAACCACGTGGCCTAAGTCTATTACAGCACGTCCACTAAAATAGCTCTTAGGCCTAATGGGGTCGTGGAAATTGAATGCTAGCATCCCTAGAGCAAACAAAGTCCCATCTCAGCTAGACCGGGTCTTGCTGGTCTAGATTCTGAGCTGAGATCAAACTCCTGGCATGGGCCTGTGGCTTCCACAAGAATCTGATAATCAACAAAAGTAAGTCCAAATGGGTCCTCCAAAAAACTCTATAGCATAGAGAAGAAAAAGGGACTCACCAACACACAGTTGCTGTATAGCCCAGGAGCCGGTTTTAGCATGGTGTGGAGAGCTCAGATTGTGGACTAGGGCCCTACCCGGTGGGACCTCCAAGATGTTAGGAATTTTCCTAACGTGAACTCTCTGCCAACATAAAAAATCCCAATCAAGCCAAATCACAACATGCCAAATTAAAAAAATATCCAGGTTTAATGGGATTCCGGCACTCTCAGGTGGCCCTGAGGGAAGCTGTGAACACGACCATGGGGTGGGGGGGCGCAAGGGAAGGGAAGAGACCTTGGGGGAACTTTCCAGGGAAGCAGTTTAAATACACTTCCTCTAACAAGACCATATCTACTTCAACATGGCCATATCTCCTAATAGTGGCACTTCCTTTGGGGGGCATTTTCTTTTTTTTTTTTTTTGAGATATTATTTTATGGTTTTTTTAAAATTTATTTATTTATTAAGGATTTCTGCCTCCTTCCCGCCACTGCCTCCCATTTCCCTCCCCCTCCCCCGATCAAGTCCCTCTCCCTCATCAGCTTGAAGAGCAATCAGGGTTCCCTGACCTGTGGGAAGTCCAAGGACCGCCCACCTCCATCCAGGTTTAGGAAGTTGAGCATCCGAAGCCTGGGTCTGAAAAAGCCTGGGATAAAACCGGACTTACATAGTGGACAATGAGGACTACTGAGAACTCAAGAACAATGGCAATGGGTTTTTGATCCTACTGCACGTACTGGCTTTGTGGGAGCCTAGGCAGTTTGGATGCTCACCTTACTTAAATCACCACAGATGTAGTGCCTCATTATATAAAGTGTCTCTATTTCTTTTATCTGGGCTTATTGTTCAGGTTAGGCTGTATTCATTTTTGGCGCTAACATTTCTATTAGCAAATTATCATAAACAGGAATACAGGTCAATAATTAATTATGAGCAGCTGTCTCTCTAAGACTATCTTTTATAAAAGTAACTGAATCAAGTAATAATAGAAATCCACTATTCCACTTTTATATATAGAATTATATAGATAAATCAATCAACACAAAGATTTTTTAACCTATATTCTACTATTTTTCTTAGTGTGGACACAATCTGATCTCTATTCTGTTGACAAGCAATACATATAAAATAACTTTTAAAATGAAAACTTGTTTAATTCTTTTTTTAAAATTTATTAGATTAAGATAATACCAACCCAAGTTCCCACTCCCTGCCCTTCTCCCATTCCCTCCACACACCCTCCCACCCCACCCCTGTCCAATCTTCAGAGAGGGTAAGGAACAATGCTTTGTGGAAAGGGCAAGGCCCTCCCTACTATATCTAGACTGATCAAGGTATCCATCCAAAGAGAATAGGATTCCAAAAAGCCAGCACATGCAGTAGGGATAAGTCCTGGTACCATTGCCAGTGGCCACTCAGTCTGCTCCAGCAATTCAACTGTCAACCACATTCAGACTCGTTTGGTCCCATGCTTGCTTCTTCTCAGTCTGGCTGGAGTTGGTGAGCTCCCGTTCGCTCAGGTAAACTGTTTCAGTGGTTGAACCCATCATGGTCTTGACCTCTTTGCTCATATTCTCATTTTTTCCTCTCTTCAACTGGACTTTGGGAGCTCAGTTCAATGCTCCAATGTGCATCTCTGCCTCTGTTTCCATCAGTTGCTGGATGAAGGTTCTTTGGTGATATTGAAGATATTCTTCAGTCTTACTACAGCGCAAGTCAAGATCAGACCCTTACTTCTCTATTGCTTAGAGTCTTAGCCAGGGTCATCCTTGTGTATTCCTGGAAATTTCTCTAGAGCCAGGTTTCTGCTAACCCTATAATGGCTCCCTCAATTAAGATATCTTTTTCCTTGCTTTCATCTCTGTCCTTCCTCCATCTCAACTATCCTATTCCGTCAAGTTCACCTCAACCCCCTTCTCTTCTCCTCTCCCCCTTTTCCCCTCCTTTCTCCCCTACCCTCATGCTCCCAATTTTATCAGGTGATCTTGTCTGTTTCCAAATTCCAGGTGGATCTATATATGTTTTTCTTTGGATTCACCTTATTTACTTAGCTTCTCTAGGATCATAAAATATAGGCTCAATGTCCTTTGTTTATAACTAGTATCCACTTATGAGTTAGTACATACCATACTCATCTTTTTTGGCCTGGGTTACCTCACTCGAGATAATGTTTTCTAATTCCATCTATTTGCATGCAAAACTCAAAATGTCATTGTTTTTTTTTCCAATTGAGTATTACTCTAATATGTAAATGTGCCACATTTTCTTTATTCATTCTTCAGCTGAGGAGCATCTGGGTTGCTTCCAGGTTCTGGCTAATGACTCTATGAGCATAGTTGAACAAATGCTTTTGTAGTATGATTGAGTATCTTTTGAGTATATGCCCAAGGTGATATTGCAGGATCCTGAGGTAGGTTGAGTCCCAATTCTTTGAGAAATCACCATACTGATTTCCAAAGTGGTTGCACAAGATTGCATTCCCACCAGCAATGAGTGAGTGTTCTCCTTACTCCACATCCTCTCCAGCATAAGCTATTATTGGTGTTTTTGATCTTAGCCCTTCTGACAGGTATAAGATGTTATCTCAGACTTACCTAATTTGCACTTCCCTGATGGCTAATTATGTTGAACATTTCTTTAAGTATCTTTTGGCCACTTGAGATTATTCTGCTAAGAATTCTCTGTTTAGTTCAGTATTCCATTTTTAATTGGGTTGTTTATAGTTTTAATGTCTAATTTCTTGAGTTATTTATATATTTTGGAGATCAGTCCTTTGTCTGATGCAGGGTTGGTGAAGATCTTTTCCCATTCAGTAGGCTGCCTCTTCATCTTATTGACTGTTCTTTGTTTTACAGAAGTTTCTCAGTTTCAAGAGGTCTCTCTGGGTTATATTTTAGAGAAGGTTCCATGAGGCAAGAAGTTGGGTATAATTCTGATAGGTTTACCTTTATATGTTATTTGACTTTTTCCTTTGCAGGCCTTAATATTTTTTTCTTTATTCTATATGTTTTGTGTTTTGATTATTATATGGCAAGGGGATTTTTTTAATCCAGTCTATTGGTGTTCCGTAAGCTTCTTGTGTCTTCATAGGGATATCCTTCTTTAGGTTGGGAAAGTTTTCTTCTATGATTTTGTTGAATATATTTTCTGTGCCTTTGAGCTGAAGTTTTTCTCCTTCTATCTTTATTATTCTTAGGTTTAATCATTTCATGATGTCCCAGATTTCCTGGATGTTTTGTGTTAAAATATTTGTCAGATTTAATATTTTCTTTGACCAATGAGTCTATTCCCTCTACAGTATCTTCAACACCTGAGATTCTTTCTTCTATCTCTTGTATTCTATTGGTTATAATTGTCTCTGTAGTTCCTTTTTGTTTGCCCTGATTTTTTCCATATCCAGAATTCCCTTGGTTTGTGTTTTCTTTATTACTTCTATTGTAGTCTTCAAGTCTTGAACTGTTTGCTTCACCTATTTGTTTTATCTCAGGTTTCTTTGAGGGATTTATTAAGTTCTTCCAATTTTTTGTTTGTCTTTTTCTCCATTTCTTTAAGGGAGTTTTTCATTTCCTCTTTAAAGGTCTCCATCATTTTCATAAAGTTATATTTAAAGTCATTTTCTTCTATTTCTTCTGGGTTAGGATGATCAAGTCTTCCTGTTGTGTGACCACTGGGTTCTGGTGTTACCATGTTGCTTTTTAGGTTGTTGGAGGAATTCTTGCATTGGTGTCTACCCATCTCTTCCGTCAAATGAGGCCAGCAGTATCTTTGAATCTTGGTCCAATTTTTGCAGTGGCTGTCTGAGTGTTTAGGAGTTTTTCTTGGTCTGCTCTGTACTGTCAATATCTGTCTCAGAAAGCCTCTGAGGTCTCTATAAGCCTGCTCTCTTGTTCTTCTCTCCTGGTTTGCTCTCTTGGTGTTCTCTCTTAAGGCCCTGAGTGTTGTAGCAAGTTCTTGGTTCCCTTAGTATCATAGCAAGCTCTCAGCTCTTAGGCAAGGTGTGGCTAATAGCTTGGGGGTTCCAGTGGGTGGGTTTGGGTTTGGGGGGAGGCAGCATGCAGGAAACTTTCTCCTGGCTGACTAGAAAAGCTGAGGGAGTTGGGGGAGTGGCCTGGGGTTTTGTCCCACTGTGGAGGTCCTATATGGTGGGTTGTCCCACTGTGTGGCTGTTCACTCACCCCTTAAGTCCCTTCAGTAATGGTGCAAGTTGTGTTTCAGAGTTTTAATGAGGTTGCAGGAGTGTTTAATTCTTAATAGAAAAGCATAAAAGAGATTTATTTCTATAATTAACTTGAAAACCAATTTCAGGGTGTACTCAGTTACTTGATAAGTGTTGTTGCATAGAGAAAACTTGAAAATAAAACCAACCTTTGAGCAGATAATCTCTGTACTGACAGGAAAAATTTTGTCACTCATGGCCCCTCAGAAAGATTCCTGTGGTAAGGTACAGAGATCAAGTATCACTAAGATAAAGGAAGGTAGAACTTCAAGGACACTAATAATCAAACTTAGTGGAGGAAACCAGGCTCCATACAGTATAAACATAGAAACTAAGAGCCTCCCTAACTGAATTTAAAATAAATATAGAATGATTAAGTGAATAAAATTCCATGCACACTCTGTGTGCATCAAACACAAAATGTCTCACCCATATTACACATGACAGTGACTATACATCCTTAAGGGTGGGACCATCATCACAAGATATATGTTATGCATGAAAATAATGCAGTCTGTAACTAGATATAAGAGCATCAGGTAGCCGGGTGATGGTGGCACACGCCTTTAATCCCAGCACTTGGGAGGCAGAGGCAGGCGGATCTCTGTGAGTTTGAGACCAGCCTGGTCTACAGAGCTAGTTCCAG
>NC_022035.1:8586793-8599579 GCF_000317375.1 Microtus ochrogaster | reverse complement strand
GCAGAGGCAGGCGGATCTCTGTGAGTTTGAGACCAGCCTGGTCTACAGAGCTAGTTCCAGGACAGGCTCCAAAACCACAGAGAAACCCTGTCTTGCAAAAAAAAAAAAAAAAAAAAGAAAGAAAGAGCATCAGGTAGACCCTCAGATTGCCACTGAACAGCTGGCACCAACTTTGATGACCTTATCTGTTTCAAGATACATTGTTTCTAACAAATTTCTTTCAGTTTGATATGAACATTCAGACCTAGAATCCAGATTTCAGTTCTAGGAAGAAATAGCTTAATCGTAGGGAAAGGAAGAAAAGGAGCTTGGGAGAAAACTCAGTTGCCCAAGAACCTGCCTGCAGCCATGAAAACCTGGACTCACGTCTAGAAGCTATGTAAGAAAAAAGCCAAGCACAGCAGTGTGTGCTTGTAGTCTCAGTTCTGAAGATGTGGAGAGGGATGGATTCCTGGGGCTTAGATGGGTCATACCTTAGGAATGACACCTTAGCTTACCCTTTGGTCTCCATACACAGAGATATGTGTGCACTTGTATACAGAGATATGGTCATCTGCACAGACTAGAACATTATGCATACAAACACACACAAAAGATAAAGAAACATAAAAGATTAGCATATTCATATACCTGTATATATTTAAAGAAAGAAAGTGTGAGGTTAAGGAAACATTTGACTCATGAACAGGAAAGTAATGGGTGATTGGTGACAGTAAAAGGTACAGGCTGAAAAAGAAAGGGGCTTTGCACCAAACTAATAATGAGGGGGTAGAGGAGAAATGAAGATAACAAATCCAATCCATAAAAATAATAAAGAAAAGTTGTGCAAATAAGGAAGGTAGTTGCTATGCTGATTAATTCATCTGTAGAGTGCTGTAAACAACTGGTCTGGAAGATTTCTAGTCTTAATTGATTAATTTGTCATCATAAACTGTGATCTCAGATATTCACCTGCCCATAGCTCATCCCAATAATTCAAAAAGCTTTCTAGTGAAAGAGTCCCTTTTGTGAAACTTTTATGCCTAGAAATGATTAGCTCATGTGTCCCTTAATGGACTTTCATTAACTATCCAATCAATCACTAATTCAACCAATCAAGATCAGAGGAAGTTATTTTTCATGTCTAGAAAGAGCAGTGTGTGTTTGAGGCAAAGAGGATGAAATCAATAGAGATGAGAAATTGATCATGTTAAAAGATGGATGGAGACTGCAAGGAGAGAAAGCTCCAGGAAATATTGATCAAAGATTGTCCCCTGTCCTTCCAAAGCCCTGCTTCTACAGATGCTTCCCATGCCTCCTTCCTCCATCTCATCAGTATACCCATCCTTCAAGAGAGCAGTTCTTCCTTTCCTTTCATTCCCATGCCACATATATCTCCCCTCCTCAGTCATGTCATGAAGTAAATATCAGTAAAATGAACTTTTGTAAGGTCGCATTGTTTTAAAACTGCTCATAAGCTGAAAGAGAAAAAGTGAGTGTTTCACATCTACCTTCTTTTTTACATGGTTCTGTAAACAATATTTTTTTTCCATTATAGAGGAAAACAGAATGACTTCACTCATTGTTAAAACCTGAATGTAACTGATCTCACAGATGTGAAGAACAGAGTGTTAGTTGCCAGAGACCGGGGAGCCTTGTCCAGGGGGACAGAAAAAGGTGTATCGGTTGACACAGGTAGACAAAAATAGGAAAATGTAGTGTGCATCCATAGCATGCATAATGAAAATGTTCTGTTTCTACAATGCTGGAAGGAATAATCCTAAATATTTTTACTCACAGACTTTGTAAGAGTTTGAGGCAGTAAATACTTTTACCCTGATTCCAACAACACACAACATATGCATTTATCAAAATATTACATGATACCCCAAGAGTATGTATATTTATGTCACTTAAAGATTAATGAACAAAACCTAAAATCCCAATTTTCAAAACTTCATCCAATTTATTTCCAGAAAAAGAATTTTTATAATTCTAAAGCTCATGAAAAGAGGCATCCTGATATAATCATAGTTAAAACATGGGCCCCAGTATCACAAAGACAGGAGAAAAAACGATTGTTTATTGGCTAAGGTCAACTTCCTTGTCTAGTTTTAGTCTAGTAGCCTGCTCATCATAAGCATTCAGTCAGCGAAAGACTCTCATTATCTGCATCCTAAATTACCTGAAAAGATAGAGTAAGCCCAGAAAACATTATTTGAGGCAGTTACAATCCCATGGCCTCAGTCTCTATCAGCAGAACTACCACTGACATTATTATCATTGTTCTTACCTGGAATATTTGAGAATATTTTTATTATTTTTAACTGTATGCATGGGTCTGGGTTTTGGTATGTGCACATGAGTGCAGATGCCCAGAGTGATAATAGGTAACATATTGCTTGGAGGTAGAGTTACAGAGGCTTCTTAGCTACCTGACCTGGGTTCTAGGAACAAAAACTAAGTCTTCTTCAGGAATAGTATGTATTCATAACCATGAGGCCCTCCCTTTAGCCACTAGAATCTTTTTAAAAGAACAAAGATATGGAGTCAAGCTCAGCCTTCTGCCAACACACAGAGTTAACTGTCGATGTCATCCTGTTGTCTTCAAGATGGAACAGTGTTTAAAAAGCACAGGCTACATGTATTGACTTGACAGTTCAGTAGAAAAATAAGCATAATCCATTTTTATTTAATTTCCCAAGCACCCAAGCTGTCACTCAAGATCACTGTTATGCCAATGATCTGGCATTAAATATTGTTATAATTCCTGACATCAGATCCAAAGTGAAACACTGTTTTAGAGTGACAGCTCTGTGGAAAATTCCCAGTACTTTCCCCTGCAATTTGGGCTGGTGAGGTTTAATTAAAATAGCCAAATTGCA
Source organism: Microtus ochrogaster (assembly GCF_000317375.1). Lineage (NCBI taxonomy): Eukaryota > Metazoa > Chordata > Mammalia > Rodentia > Cricetidae > Microtus > Microtus ochrogaster. The sequence goes on along the minus strand of NC_022035.1, from coordinate 8,596,715 downwards.
AGTTGCCTCAGAAGATTTTATAATGAAATTGTTGGCTGGCCTTTAGTGATAATGGTGCTACAGACCATTGCCTATTGTCACATGCTCTTACTTGATATAACATGATTGGTTGGTGATTCAATAAAAGAAGCCAAGACTTTTTATTGCTGTCACTTCTACTGCTTTTACTGGCAATGAAAGTAGGAAATTTAAAGTTTCAGTTGTCCTCATAAATATACCTAATCATGGAAGAGCAAGAGGATGGATGACACGGTAAAGGTCATGCATTTGAAAATCTACTGGAAGCTAAATGCAAAATCTTAAATATTTCAAATTCTATTCCAATTACTAACAGAAAAATGTAGCTTGGTCTAGACCCAGGTAAATCATTTGGAACCCCTGCGCCCACCTACTTTAACAGCAGGAGCAAGGCCAGCCAGGGTTCAGTTCTGTTGGCAACGGAGAATCCACTAAGTCATCAGGCTTCCTGCTTTCTTAGTCATTTGTTCTCCAGGGAGTATTCTAAAATATGGCTGGGAAGTTTGTCAGAGACAGGGTACTCTTCTCACACTACAGACATTAGCTCTGAACCTTGGTAAGGTAATATATGTGCTTCAGCAACTCTTTATCCTTTCTAATATACTTCCTATTTAAGTTACTTGAAACGTCAATGTATTGTTTTGCAGTAGGCCCAATTTTCTCCTCTTCTCCTTTTCAAACAAAAAGATAGCTATCTAGATGTCAACCAAATAATTCAACTTGGCCTTGTTTCATTTCTCTAGTCATCACTCCAGTTTCTTATTGTGAGTTGTAGGGAATTGGGGATATATTATTATGAATAGACTCTTAAAACATAGACAGTACAAAGAAACTTGGCAAATAGGATGACAACAAACCAAGTCACTTTTACACGGCAAAAAAACAAAAACAAAAACAAAACAAAACAAAAAAAACCAGAGACAATAGGGCAGGCAAGATTGCTCAGTGGGTAACGAGACTTTCCACCAAGCTTGATGACCTGAGTTCTCTTTCTGGGATACATATGACTGAAGGGAAGAACGGATTCGCGCAAGTTGTACTCTGTCCTCCACATGTGTCCAACTCCATGCATACAACCAGGAATAAATAAATGTAATTTTTAAATTAATAAAAGAAAAAATAATGAAAATGAAACAATCAACAGACCAAAATGACAACCTACGGAAATGGGAGAAAATATTCACAAATTTGTCAAATACATTTAAAAAATGTACAACATTGCCAATAGGGAAATAAAAATTACCTCAGACTAGTTAGAAGGATGTGGAAAATGGCTATCCCCCTTTCCATCCCACTCCACATCCCCCTCATTTTTATGCCCAATCTGGCCTTGATATTTTAATACTCCTGACTCAACATCCTCAATGCTGGAATTATAAGTATGTGTTAAGCTCATTAAAAAAATGGGGGGGACTCTTATTTCTCGTGGGTTAGATTGGAGTTATAGCAGAGTAATTATGGAAAAACAGTACAGAGATTTTTTCAAAGAACTAAAAATAGAGCCACAGTATGATGAAGACCAATACTTGGGACACACACAAAGGAAAGGCAATCAAAATGGTAAGTAGCTATGTGTAATCACGTGTTGCTTCAGGAACATCTGTAGTAGCCAAGACATGGAAGAGTTAGGGCTCATATGTACAATGGAATATTACTCTGCCAGTAAATAGAATAGTAGTCTGTCCTTTAAGCCAACAGCCATGGTGCACTGGTTAGATTTTTTTGTCAACTTGACACAAGCTAGAGTCATTTCAGAAGAGGGAACCTCAACTAAAAAAATGCCTCCATCATCACATTGGCTTGTAGGAGAATATGTGGGGACATTTTCTTGATAAATGATTGGATATGGGATAACTCAGACTACTGTATACTGTGGGACAATGGTCTTGTATCCTGCAAAGATTTGTCACTTATATTGGTTTAATAAAAATATATATAATAAAATACAATACAATGTATGTATTGATATATAGATAGATGTAGATATAGATATAAATTTAGATATAGAAATGTAGAGAGAGAGTAGGTGGCGTCAAAGAGATGTCATGTAGCTGCCAGATAAGAAAGACACCTGAGCTCCAGTACTGGTAAACCATGAGCCTCACGGTAAAATATAAAATAATAAAAATTGGTTAATTTAAGATGTAAGAGCTAGTTGAAAATGCGCTTAAGCTATTGATCATAGAGTGTTACAATTAATATGATTTCTGGGTGATTATTTCCTGTCTGGGTGGCCCAAAAACAAATGAGCAGCCTCTGCCAACAACTACAGGCAGTGCTATCCCAATTGTCATGGGTGGCATAAGAAAGCAAACTGAACCAGGAAGTTATTGTGCATGCATTTAATCACAGCACTTGGGAGGCAGAGACAGGCAGATCTCTGTGAGATTGAAGCCAGGAGCTTGGTCTCATAGCAATGTCTACACAGAGAAATACTGTCTCAAAAACCAAGTCAAACCAAACTTAACTGAAGCAAACAAACAAATAAACAAACCAAAACAAAACCTCTGTAATTGAGCAAGGCATAGAGAGGAAGACAGAAATCATCGCTCCTTCTTAGTCTGTGCATCAGCTTCTGCCCTACATACAGTTCCTACCCTGACTTCCCTCAATGATATGCTTTGATTGGTATCTGTCTATAAACCCAAAAGACCTTCTCTTACCCAAGTTCCCTTTGGTCATGTTTTATGTAAAGCTAAGTAAGACAGATGGTATTATAGGGTAGTATGTATGTATGTTAGACAATAGTAACCAACAAAATAAAGTCAAATAACCACATGTTGTCACATTCATGTAGAAGTTAAACCACTTGTTTCAAATCAAGAGAGAATAGAATAAGTTACCAGAGCCTGAAAAGTTGATAGGGAGGGGAATGGAGAGATGATTGAAAAGTATAGGGGTACAGTTGGATAGGAAGAACAACTGCCACACTGAATTCCATAAGAGTAAACTTATTTTATGTCCAGCAAAAGCTAAAATGCATAAGAAAAAGAAGCATCTGCCCAAGGAACTAACTGGGGACATCGCCTTGGGCTCCTGGGAGCCACTCTAGGTTCAAGTCTCTTGCCAACCCTAAGGTGGCTCCCTTAACTAAGATTTGTGCTTCCCTGCTCCCCTATCCAACCTTCCTTTATCCCAATCATCCTGTTTCCCCAAGTTCCCCCATCCTCCCCTTCTCACTTTTCTCTCCCCATCTCCCCTTACCCCCATCCCACTCCACCCCCAAGATCCCAATTTTTTCCCCGGCAATTTTGTCTACTTCCCATAGCCAGGAGGATAACTATATGTTTTTCTTTGGGTTCACTTTCTTATTTAGCTTCTTTAGGATTACCAATTATAGACTCCGTGACCTTTATTTATGGCTAGAAACCAATTATGAGTGAGTACATCCCATGTTCCTCCTTTTGTGTCTGGCTTCCCTCACTCAGAATAGTGTTTTCTATTTCCATCCATTTGCATGCAAAATTCGAGAAGTCATTGTTTTTTACTGCTGAGTAGTACTCTATTGTGTATATATGCCACACTTTCTTCATCCATTCTTCCATTGAAGGGCATCTAGGTTGTTTCCAGGTTCTGGCTATTACAAATAATGCTGCTATGAACATAGTTGAACAAATGCTTTTGTAATGTGATAGGGCATCTCTTGGGTATATTCTCAAGAATGGTATTGCTGGGTCCTGGGGCAGGTTGATCCCGAATTTCCTGAGAAACCGCCACACTGATTTCCATAGTGGTTGGACAAGTTTGCATTCCCACCAGCAATGGATGAGTGTGCCCCTTACTGCACAACCTCTCCAGCAAAGGCTATCATTGGTATTTTTGATTTTAGCCATTCTGACAGGTGTAAGATGATATCTCAAAGTTGTTTTGATTTGCATTTCCCTGATAGATAAGGAGGTTGAGCATGACCTTAAGTGTCTTTTGGCCATTTGAACTTCTTCTGTTGAGAATTCTCTGTTCAGTTCAGTGCCCCATTTTTTAATTGGGTTAATTAGCATTTTAAGTCTAGTTTCTTGAGTTCTCTATATATTTTGGAGATCAGACCTTTGTCTGTTGCAGGGTTGGTGAAGATCTTCTCCCAGTCAGTAGGTTGCCTTTTTGTCTTAGTGACAGTGTCCTTTGCTTTACAGAAGCTTCTCAGTTTTAGTAGGTCCCATTTATTCAATGTTGCCCTTAATGTCTGTGCTGCTGAGTTATAAATAGGAAGCGATCTCCTGTGCCCATCTGTTGTAGGATACTTCTCACTTTCTCTTCTATCAGGTTCAGTGTGCTCAGATTGATATTGAGGTCTTTGGTCCATTTGTACTTGAGTTTTGTGCATGGTGATAGGTATGGGTCTATTTTCATTCTTCTACAGGTTGACATCCAGTTGTGCCAGCACCATTTGTTGAAGATGCTTTCTTTCTTCCATTGTATACTTTTGGCTCCTTTATCAAAGAAGCATCTGATAATTAACTCTCACATTATTATCACTCAGGCATCTGTAAGATGCTGTGCATTTACTCTTTATCAGGGTTTCCTCTGAATATGTTATTTTTCTTTTGGAAACATAATTAGGGCAATAAGAATTGTTATTAACGACGTTGCAATGACCTATTAAGAATATTTTTATTATTTCTTTTATTTTTTGAGATGTTAATATAATTATACCATTGCCCCCTCCCCATTTTCCTTCTCCAAACCCTCCCAGGAATATACCTTCCCTTTTTTCTTTCAAATTCATGGCTCTTTTCTCCCCTTAATTGTTGCTATGTACACCAAACACACACATACATGCACATATTTATGTAAATACATAATTGCAATCAGCTTTGTAAGAATAATGTTGTTTGTGTGTCTGTTTTTAGGGCATACATCTTATCTTGGAACCTTACCTACACGTTTCAAAATATTTAGCAAATGCCCCATACTAGTCGGAAAAGGCAATGGACACAAAATAAATACAATTCTTTCACTGTTAGCAAAATAGTTTCTGAGTTCCATCTCCAAACCTTGTTTTTATTTCACTTTCTTCCACAGTATAAATACAGCAGCTATGGAAAGTGCACTCGGCTAGGTTTGATATCATGGATAGTTGTTAACTGTAAAAAATATGAGCAAGTATGTTAGTCCCTCAAACCTCAGATTTTTACATGTGAAATTATAATGGATAAAAAGAATATACACTGCACTGAGCTCTTGACTGGATGTCAAATGACTTGCTGCATTAGACATACAACCAAATAAAGCTAGTATTAATGCAGCGTTCTTATCTGGACAGGCTCCCATGAGGAAGAATGTGAGTGATGAAGTGGTTCACAATTTTCCACTGTGTCTTTCCAAAACCATGGTCCTAGGAGACAGCTTGACCAAGATTGCATACTCAATAATTATATAATAAATAGACAAATCTTAGGCTCATTCAAACATAAAAATACCACAGATTTTTTTCTTCACAAATTTCTATTTGCTCAATTAACATCTATTAAATGATTACCATCTGCATTTGCTACATTAGATTTATGATAATGAAATTCATGTAAGGGAAGAACATGGCAATGTGGATGCTACCAACTTTCGGACATGTGACAAGTTATACATTCTTCCAGGATCTACTAATTCTGAAAGTAAAGGGGTTTTCATGCATTTTTGTATGAGTTGCAGTGCTTATACTCCAGTAACCAGAGGAAAACATAGTTAAGGATTTCCTTCTACTCTCTAAAATCTCAGTAATCTTAGTAAAATCACTAATCCTTCTTCCACGTAAACTTGCAATCAATTAATTCCATCTTTCAAAAGACTTTTTGGATGTGAAGTCAGGTAGGTGTGCAGTGAGTTGTTCCACTGTTTGCTGTATCTGTATCTATTTGAACATAAGCAAATACTGTACATGAGGCTTTCCGTGTTTGCACATCAGATACATTTGGGTCAACAAGTGCACCCCACCAGAAACCCTCAGACTCTGCGTGCCAAATTAGTATAAATGAACACATTTAACTCTGTCACTCGACTCACAAGAGAATGACCCCATAACCACATTTCTCCAAATTGTCAGCATTTTCTATGTACCAAAAGCTGGTAAATAATTTGTTATAGTTAGTTCTCACATTGTACACAATATTTGTTGAACATTCACAATGAACCAGGTGATTAAGACACATTTCTATACTTTATTCCAAATGTCATCTTGATCCAAAATGATATATAAGTTTACATAATCTCTATTTCTTAAGGAACATTATAAATTTAAACTTCTGTTTATTTGTTTATTATTTGTTTTTGCTACAGGATCTACTGTAGCCCATACTAGCTTCAAACTTGCTATTCCACTCCAGGTCTTCCTTCCTCTACTTCTTAAATCCTTGGATTCCAGCCATATGGCACCAAACTTGGCTCAATTTTTAGGTTTGTTAAATGGCCATTAGACCAATTCATTTGAAATGACCAACAGCCAAAGCCAACTGCTCATTTCAATAGCTCAGACCTGGTTAGCTACATCAAAATGACCTCTTACAACAGAATTCCCACCTTTAGAATAGTTATGGAGCTAAAGGAATGAATAATCTATAGTGTAATTTATAAAATTAATTATTTAGAAATATCTTTATTGATCCTTCAAAAATATCCTCATGTGTATTGACCATATTGCTTCACCTTCCCCAAATCATCTCATATCCACCTCACCAACTCTTCCCATATCTGCCTTCCCTTCCCTCCTCACCCTATTTTGGGTCCTCATTAGTTTTAAATCTCAGAGCCTATTTGTGCTGCTCACATTCTCGGGCGGGCAGCCATCCAGTGAAGTATGGTTGACCTACGAGGGATTTTGTCTACCTTGAATTTATACAGGTATTGTAGTTTCTGTCATTACCACTGAGAGTCCATATATGCAGCTGTTCTGATGTGTCTGGAAAGCGATGTTCTACTCGGTGTCTCTATCACTAGCAGTTTTTCCAACCTCTGTACCACACAATGGTCCCTTCACCTTTGAGGGAGCTGGTGTGAAACAGATACTCTGTTTATGGCTGAGCATTTCACCGTCTCTTATTCTCTGATGTTTGGCTGTTGTGGGATCTCTGTTCTAATTTCTAGTACTGCAGAAGAAAACACCTCTGATGAAGTTTGAGACATAAGCTAATCAATGGGTATAATGGTAACTCATTAGGAGTTGGTTTAATATAATTTTCATTAAAATCAGGAACAAGATAGAAATGTCTACTCTCCCCATTCTTATTCAGTGTAGAGCTTGAAGTTGTAGCTATAGTGCTTTTTTTCCCTTTGGTTTTACAAGACAAGGGTATAACAGTCCTACAGTCCTAGCTGTCCTGAAACTAGCTGTATAGAGCAGACTCTCTGGAACTCATGGAGACCTGCCTGCCTCAGCCTCCTGAGTGCTAGGATTAAAGGCATTCTCCGCCACCATCAGGCAATATAGTACATTTTTGTTTGCTTATTTATTTTTTGTAAACCTTTTTACTGATTATTTAATATTATTATTATTATTTATGTCACATCATACATCCCAATCCCATTTAACTCTCTTTCCTTGTTTCTGCTCTCTGCCCTTGTAGCCTCTCCAGAAAATAAAATAAAATTTGAAAGAAAAGTCAAAAACAAAACCAACCAACAAACAAATAAAAAAGTAAAAGCAAAGCAAACCAAACCAAAACCCAAAATTTTGGTGTGCAGGTGAATTGACCCTGAGGGCATGACAGAAGGAGAGCTCATCCTGCTAACCCTTGTATGCCAAGTGGTGGCAAGAGTGACAGAGCAATGCTTCCCCCACCCCTTGCCACCTGCAAGCAGGTTGTAAAGCTGGTCCTGTCTCTCACCAACTGCAACACTTGGAAGAGTGAGCCCTGCACTTCCCCTGGGCAAAACAACAGAGCTGGCGCAGGTGGTGTGGGTGCAGGGGAGCTAGACCCAAGGGCATGACAGCAGAACTGACCGGCTCCTTGCAGCCTGCTCCACTGGGTGAGCCAACCTGCAGTGCTGGAGAGCTCTGCTAGATGGTCTGATGTTGAACGAAGGCTGACAGGCTCACCAACCCATTTATCACCCAGGACCAGAACCCGGGCTGCTAGCCCACCCTAACATCCATTCCTTCTATGAACAGTTGAAGGGTATGAAGGGGCCAGACCTGCAGATCCAAAACAACAGGATCTCTATGACACAAGGCATCAACAGGATATACAAGAGGAGTCCTGGGGGAAGGCCAGTATCAAGAGTGAAGCGTGAGCCAGAGGACACGAACCAGAACAATGACTCATTGCAACGAATTCTTACAAGTAAAGATGTCTGGACTAAAGGGCATTCTGTGTGATTCACTGTGTCACACTACAGCTTCCATGGCGAGATTTGTTTGTTTTCTAAGACAGGGTTTCTCTGTGTAGCCCTGGCTGCCCTGAAACTTGCTCTGTAGACCAGGCTGGCCTCAAACACGGAGATCCTCCTGCCTCTGCCTCCTGAGTGCTGGGATTAAAGGCAATGTATAGCCCAGCCAGGCCTCAAACTTGTGATCCTTCTGCCTCTGCCTCCTTCAGCAAATCTTATCACCTCAACGGGCTGCTGTTATGCATTTGATACAATGCAAATGTGCTGACTAATAGTCATACTGGTGGGTGGCCAGGGTGTAGAGATGGCCTTTTCTTTCTTTCTTTCTTTCTTTCTTTCTTTCTTTCTTTCTTTCTTTCTTTCTTTCTGTTTTTCTTTGTATGGAATACACAAAAATTAAATAGGAAAAAGAAAAATTCTATAACTTGTTTAAAACATAAACAATCATTTGCATTAACATATTTGTTTATATTATTCAAAAATCATAAATATAATTTTCCAAATGCTTAAAAATAAGTCATTAGGGTAAAGGACTTTGTGGACATGAGCTATCTACATTCCTTGTTTATATGATTAATATTCAGAGCAAACATATTGTTAAAGACAAAGATAAACGCATCTTGTAGATAAGAACTACCCCTAATTTTGAAGAAGTCAGTTAAGGAGGTGTTTTACCTGTCCTAAAAAGCACTATACAAATCATTAATGCACATTCCATGTAATCCATGGAGATGTTTTATGATGCAATCAAGAGTAGTCACATGGACCACATGCCCCTGTCTGTTTGTGTGGCTCTGTTTATTTATTCACTGATTTATGAAGTACAATGTGTTGCAAAGGCTTTCTTGGTAATTATAGAAAATTACTAAGGTTCTCTGCCTAGTAGTTCTCATTATCCTGTAACAAGAGATTCTAGAGAATTCAATTATGTAAACTAAAGATTGAGAATCATGTCCAAGTATGAAAAAAAGCCCATTAAGTAATCTAAATTTAAATTAATTCAGAAAAATAATCTCAGCCAAGATTTGATTGATTATATGGAATAGTGATTAGTAACCTTTTAATGAAAATTATTGATTCTCTCCCCAGAAAATTTAGGCTGTGTAGGAAACTCTTAGTTTTTGAGCCATAAATTATTCTACGTATTCATTTCTACCTATCCCCAAGTTTAGATTGGAGTTGATGAAGGCTTAGGCTCAGAAGCTGTTACTCCTTTTTTTACTGGAATCCTCCATAATTTGACATGAGAAAAATAAGGATCTTAAAAAGATTCCCAGTGTCTCCTAGCCATCCTAAGCCTACCATGTTCTCCTTAGATGACTGAAGCTCTTCAAGGACTTCCAGCTTCCCTGTCTCTCTTCTCAGTGCATTTTTGAATATGGAGCAGTAGTCTCTATACCACCTTTCCTCTCAAATGTCACTTCTAGATTTTCTACAATTTTGTAAGTCCCACTGTGTATTTAACATCCCTGACCATTTTTAAAAATTTTTTTTAGTAGTCTTCTTCTTCTTCTTCTTCTTCTTCTTCTTCTTCTTCTTCTTCTTCTTCTTCTTCTTCTTCTTCTTCTTCTTCTTCTTCTTCTTCTTCTTC